>NC_092861.1:22639052-22725051 GCF_032062135.1 Pyxicephalus adspersus
TTCGCCAAAATTTTGTGGAACCATTGGAAGTTCGAGGACATTTTTGTGAGAATGTCGGAGCCTTACATTTAGACATGCACTACGAAAATATAGCCCCAGTCCATCCTTTACTGTTGGCGAACAGTTATCTGGATTCTTGCTGCATTTGAATAAGCCACTTTGATCAATTGTGGGTCTAGCAGCCCCTCCATTTTGTGTTTTCATGATTTTTCTTCACATATTTTCAAGTAAATGTTTATACTTTTTGTTAATTTTTAGTAGTATGCATCCCCATTCTAGCAGCACAGGCTGTAAAACCCTTTATTGTTGATACGATTCAACTGATTGCACATATGGACTCATAGTGCTACTATGTTGTTTTTGATTCGTATTCCTTACTATGTACTCTTCTATCGTATTACATTTACTATATTGGTTTGTCATTATACTTATTTTAAGTCCAATCATGAAGAAGCCGACTATGTAACCTGCAAAACATGTAGAACAGTTTAGGGCTGTTACATCACATCTGTCAACCCTTTCCATCATGATTTTAATGATTTTGATATAACCAGCCTTGATATTAAAAGTTGTGTTATTTGCCTGTATCAGACCACCTACATTAATGTGTTTATCCATTATATCTTGGAGACATTGGTAAATTATTTTACTTACCTTTTTAAGGTTTTTGTAACATAATTTTTTTTTTTTGCATTTATTAAAAGTTTAGTGTTTATTTGTATCTTTTATTATAATGTGTATCTTTTATCTTGCAAACTATAATTTCAATTTTTTGTATGCATTGACTGTTTTGTAAATGTAAGGAGTAAAACGTGGTTTAATCATTACTATATGATTACATCCCAGGTCAGAATGCATACATATACACATAATGTTTTAGTGATCTTTAAAACTGATTGCAATGTATATGTGACATAGTTTTCAAGGGGCAAAATTTGATTCAGGTTGGGCCTGCAAGGATGGAGTGTTCCCACATCAAGTTTGAGGATTGCTGATTATCACACTCACCAAATTCTCACCAAATTATTCAGAGGGTTAGGTGCTAATGCTACAGCACACACAAACAAATATACAATTGAGAAGTTCTACCCTTGTGATAACAGTTTAGAAAATGACTTTCTCTGTTCCAGCATGACCTTGTCCATAAATTGAGGTCCATAAAAATATTGTTTTATCAGTTTGGCCTGAAATAACTTGAGTAGACTGCACAAAGCCATCATCCTTATGAGACAGGTTTTCTGGTCCAACATCATTACCATGCTTTACAAATACTTGTTTGGATGAAAAGGTACAAAATCCCACACAACTCTGTAAAGTCTTGCGCAAAGGATGGGATGTTGGTCAACTCCATAATAATGACCGTGGTTATGAAATAGGATTTCCAACAAGCTCATATATGTGTGCTGGTCAGTGCCTAAAAACCTTGGCAATAGAATATATAAAGTCTGTCTTAGTTGTCCAGTATATTGCTGAGAAGAACATCAAGAAAAACACTGCACAGCTGGAATTCCATGTACTGCAATGACTTAATTTTAATCCATCCAACGTTGTTTAACTGACTTAATACCGAGCTCCAAGTATGTTTGAAATGAGGGAAATGATGTGTCCTCTCTCTTCAGGCAGTAGGTATTATTTTTTTCATGCAAACTTCGGAGTCCTGCAGGTTTAATTTATATTAGGACAGGAAAAATCTAACCTTTCACTCTGCTAGGAATTAAGAATGTGAAGCTTTGATTACAAGTTGTCTGGTAAATTCCAGACACGAGCTGTGATAAATTAGGTACCTGGAGAATCTTACTGTGTCTTTTTCATTAAGTTACATAGCTGTCGGGTTATGTTTACTAACACAGCTGAGCCTGCGCCTGTTGAAATTCTAACTCTGACAGTATGTGCGACTAATGAGAAAATACCACACAAGAAAGATTTCCACTGACATGTTGAACTATAAAATACTTTTATGCAGTGGCAGCATCATTACCAATAATCAGCTCAGAGCCAGGGCAATAGGACCAGCGCATGATGTACCTCCAACCATTAGAAGGCAATGTTAGCATTTCCGTATGTGTTCTGAAGGTGCTGCTTACTGCTGATCTACACTCTGAGCTGCTCAGTTAGTAATTGCCTTAACAAAAGAAGGGCAGAATTTCTTTTTGACATTTGCTCTACATGTATCACCTGCTTCCCAAAATTTACTTTTTTTGTAGCCTCCAAATATATAAAACGTACATAAACCCAACCACTTAACTCTCATACTCAACTTTTTTGTGAAAGTAATTTCAAAATTTCAATATTTATAAACCATCAGGTTTTATTTAAATATTGCCCAATGATTCTGCCCTGAAGGTCTTTAGTCAAGATCTTCATTTTTAGTAAGAATTTGGGGCAACCCTTGTTCCCTGTATCCAAAACTTCTGATGGAGACTACAAGTGGGCAACTGCAGTTATGGTCCACTGTTATCACCATCAGTTAACCCACAATGGGATACAACATGCAGCCGTTTCTGCACTGTATGCATGTAGACAGGAAGTGGCTGCAGGAAATCAGTGATAAATCACGGTTATATCAAGTTTGTGTTTTAAAAAAGGAAATTGTATAAGTTACATAATGATTTAGCACATTCAAGGTTTACTCAATATTAACACATTTTTCAATTTGCATGCAATAGTTGTATGAATTCTGGGTTTTATTGATATAAAACCCCCTAGCTGGTATTCAGTTAGCTAAAGGGGGTGATCACTACATAAATATGCTCAGTTCTTCTCATATAAAATGTGTTTCCATGAATGGGCTGTGTGTGATGTGAGATGTTCAGATGATAGGATGTGCACCTTTATCTTCCCCACTGCTTGTAAAAATCATGCCAATATACATTGGGCCTGATTTATTGAAGTTATACAGGACTCGAAATCATAGACTATCATGGGAGAACCTGGATGATCTAGAGATTCTGCTTGAAAATCAATTGCTCTTATTTGGCAAATGTTATTAATCTTGGACCAGATCTTTTCCAGGTTTGCTGGATCACCCAGGTTCCCCTATGATCGCCTATCTTCTCTTAGAGAGCTTTAATAAATCAGCCCCATTGTTCCCCTTGTATATACAATGTAAAATGTTAGCTGTTAAACTATGCTATTTGAATCTCCCTTACCTTGTGTAGTTGTTTGTTTTTTTGTATTATCTACTGTACTGCACTGCAGAAAATGACATCATGATAACATAATTATATTATTGGTAGTATCAATTATTCTGCCTACTGTAAAATATAATGCCACTGATAATTTTTGCTGGATCGGGGTATTTGCTTATCGCCTATCCGGAACAAGTAAACTGGACATTTGCAAGCACAAGATAACTTGTGCAATCTACATTCACATATCTTGCAGGTCCTGGGTCACCATTTGCAGAAAAGTGACATGACAGCTTCTATATCAGTAAATTCCCCCAGTGGCTGTCTATGCTGTTCAATTATTATGTAGTGAATCATATTTTTTATTCTAATGTTAGGTAAACTGTTGTTGTTAGTGTGCTTACACTTTTTGTATTCTGCTATGCCAAGCTGTTTGGGGATATTATCAACCTAAGAACTTTTAATTTAGTAGAAAGCTTCACTCTTGCTCACACTGTATTTATATACCTGGGTAGAGGGATATATCTCTTGGGCCCTAGTTTCAAAGTGCTTGTTGAGTGCTGTACTCATTTTTACAATGCCATCATCCTCTTTACAAGCAATAATCAAATCATTAACGGAGAACAGCAAATTGTCTACTTACCATCTGCACATTTTGAATGTAGACATGGATCATCTTTACTTTGTGTGGGACCTTTGTCTGATATAACTTTATTAATTTTTAAATTCCAGCTGATGGTGCCTATATAATGATATATGTAAGGTACAATCCAGAAGGTTTGCTATAGCTCCTATATATCCTTATGTTGCATGTAGTTTATAGGTCAGGCTTATATTCCATAGCTCTTGCAGCGTGTTCTCAGGCTGGTATAATTGCCTTTCTCAGTTTGTTGTTTGCATATCAGCAGCAAAAAACATGTTTCTTCCACTGCAGTATAGAACACAATTCTAAGTTTCCTTAGAATAGTTTGTGTTTTGCCACTGGTAGACTCTTTGCCATTATCTGTGCAGAGTAGTTTGGGCATTACCAAATTTGCTGCCTTCTTGGGCAAGATAATGTTCAAATGTATTTGGAATTTCATCTGTGCTGTGTAACAGGTAAAGCACAGTATACTTTGTCTCCCTATTAATAAATGTGAAAAATTGATATTTTCTTTTCTAGGGTCCGATTTAATAAAGCTCCCCAAGGCTGGAGAGGATACACTTTCGTCATTGAAGCTGGGTGATCCGGCAAACCTGGAATAGATCCAGTCCAGGATTCAAAACATTTGCTAGCAAATGACTTTGAATAAATCCATTCCCAGCTTCACTGATGAAAGTGTATCCTCTCCAGCCTTGGAAAGCTTTAACTTTCTGGTGGTAGTGTGGCTCCACGTAAAAAAAACATGCTGAAAACCTGGTCCCATGGGCACATATATAATATACATGCTATTACAGATTTCAGTATTTTTATGCACCTTTGTTTTAACAGATTTTTGTGTTTTTTTATTTAAGGTTGATTATTAAATTTTAAAATATTGAACATATTTCAGTGAGTTATTCCTAAGAATTATAGGCCTACAATGTAAAATAAATTTCCATGCAAAACAATGTACTGCTTTTGGCATAAAAATACTGATATAATTAGACCGCCAAGGAGGTTAATAAATCAGGCCCCTGGAGTCTGAGCTTTCATAGGCCCACATAGATCTGAGTGAGAACAAATCCAAAGGGCTTTTAGGCTTTTCTATGGCTTTTCTGATCTTTTTTCCATGTTTTCAACTGCTTCACCTTTTTTCACTTCATAGGTCTTTTTGTATACGACAGTCATACAAAAGACGTCAGCTAGATCAGCGTTTCTCAACCATGGGAAATCTTTGATTACTCCAAAGATTGCCAGGGGTTTATTGAGCAAAGAGCAATTTGGACCTCTCAGGTCAGTTTAACTGATGCCAATGATCTTTTTGGCTGTAAGGATGCCATTCTTCCCAATGGCTAGCAAATGATGTACTATGAGTTGTAAATATTGTAATTATAGAAAGGGGTTCCCTGAAGACCTGAAGGTTATCTCAAGGGTTCCTCCATGTTAAAAAAGGTCAAGAAACACTGACCTAGATTGTTAATAGTTTCAAGAATATTGCATCCAAGATGACAGTACCAGGTGCCAATACAGGAGCAGGCGGAGAAACATAGGAAGTACAGCTTTATTAGATACAGAAGACAGTGATGAAAACCTTCCCATATTCCCAATGAAACCATTTACATTCCAGGTGGTGTCTTAATGGTTACATGACCCATGGCTCCAGAGTGAATGCACCAGGTGAAAAATGATGAGGTGCCCTCTTTGAAATGATAGGTACATTTTTTTATCTGCCTTCTAGTTATTATTCAGTGTGTTTGACCTTTTGTTGTTTACCTTGCCTCTATTGCTGATTCATTCTAGCTTTCCAAATTTTGTACTTTGTCTTCAAGTTACCCTTTGACACACAATATATTAACATGTTTTATGCTGGATATTGCTATTACTGTGTTTGTTAGTGTTTAGTGAAGTTCTGCTGTAGGTGCATTTGTATTGTTTTTCACTTGTATTTGTCCCCCAACTTGCCTTTACATATTTTAGTATAAACTCATTTGGGGGTATTTAGTGCTGTAATAAATGTCTCGTAACTTTTTGGGAGACCTCTGCTATGCAAAAGTCTTTTATTTTCTCTCCTCTAGCTCACAGAAATTCCACCAGTTTAAAGCTACATGTCATATTATCCTGCATGTGCTGGCCTTTTACAGAAGCTTCTGCTGATACAATGTTTACCAGTCAAGATGTTGCTGGACACATAGCCAAACCTTTCATTGGACACAACATAAAAACACAAATATAGAAAACTATATCATAACAATGTAGTTCCAATTGAGGCAATTAATTATATGAGCACTAAACATAACATAACTGGTGACAGAACTACAAATCACTGTATATAATATATGAGATTGCTTGTTGGACCTTCTGTCTAAACAGTATGGTAATAGTTGTGAATACCCCAGGTGGAGGGTGGAGGCACACCACTGGATCGGTCATCAATGATAGATTCTTCGTGCATTGGGGAGTCAAGGTGTGGTTCTCCACTGTAAAAATCAAAAGTTCCCGGCAGAGCTTAAAGAGCTCCTGAATAACTGATACACTGACAGTCTTTATGTTAGAAATAATGAATAAAATTTTCTGTATGTGGAGTTAAAGATTAAGGTTTTATATCGGTATTGAATTCCCCTTTATTCTTTATAAAACTACAAAAAATTTGAACTGGAATTCCACCAATCTCCCATGCTGTGACTTACTGCACACCATTAATCTTTGTTAGCTAAAGCAAATTGTAATATATTCAGTCTTGCTGTGAATTATGGATGCACAAGATTAAAGAATGGAAAACATGTTCCTTACCATTACGCTCATTTCTATTCGTTTTGTAGTGTAAAACATGGTGGCTACATCCTGGGAGCTTTTACTCTTCTGTAACACCACCAAAGATTTCCTGCTTCTGATCTATCAAGTAATTTAGACCTTTCAGGCCAATTTAACTGACACCAATGATCCATTTTTTTGTGGGGGTGACATTCTTCCCATTGGCCAGCAATATAGGAGGCATTATTTCCACCGACCACCACGCTGGTACCTGGATCTTTGAATATGGCAATTTTAGTTTGGATTCCCTGAAAACCTGACAGTTATTTCAATGGTTTCCCCATTTTTAAAATTTTAAAAAGGCGGCGTAAGGCTTTTACCCAGTTAAAAAAACATATAAATAGATATGTGAATAAATTGTTATTAATTTATGTAGAGCTCTTCATGAACATGTCTTTATTGACTTATATAAATTCTAAATGTACAGTGCTCAATACTTTCTTCCCCCTGATGAAGCAGGACCTACCTGTGAAATGTGTCGGGCATTTGTATTAATCTCATAAATGATACCTTCTTTGTAAATGTCTTAAAATGCAATTATATATTATATGAGAATGTTTGTATTTATTAAATTATCTGAAATAAAAGGTGTATGTTGGTTGGTTAGCTTTTGCTTTCCTTAATGTGCTGTTATGTGGCGTTTGATTATTATTAGGGGATATTTCTTTGTATACAGGTCATAAAAGGGCCAACTGCAAATGTACCTGTTTATGAATAATCCAAGAAGACTTTCAAACCAATGCCATCAAAACAAGTCAAAAGTTTATCAATGCGGGCATCTATACCCACCTATCCAGATAGGGGAAGTTACGCTTTAAATAAAATTACTAGAGGTTGATGAGAGATACCTGTTCCAAGAGAAGCCCTAGGCTATGTACACATGTCAGAAGATTCTTGGTCAATACGAGCTGGGTGTACAATGGCCTTCTGATGCTGTTCATGAATCCGTCCAAAAAACAAACCACGGCAACGGAAGAGAAGGGCGGAGAGCACAGCGGGGTGCAGCTCGCTCGTTCTCCCTCTCCTCTCTCTATAGAACAGAACAGAGCTTTTCTATATCCTATGTTCCTAATAGGGAATACACACAGATTATCATATCAAACCATACCAGGGCACCTTGGAGTTACTATACCCCCCGGCAGCGAACTAGTTAACAAGTACTAATGAAAAAAAAAAATCCCAGATAAACAGGTGGGAGGAAAATAATGACTCTAATAAATATCACGACCTAACAGCTTATTTTTACTCCTTACATTAATAATCTTTTCTGTGACTGTGTCACATGTAGCGGTCACCCAACGTGTTAATTCTGCAGGGGAGGATTCGGAACAGGTTAGCAACACAGATGATCTAGCAGATGAAACATATTCATTTAATCTGGCAGCACAACGGTGATGTCAAATGTGGATAAACCTACGCTTAAAATATGTGTATTTTGGCTCCAAACATTGTGTACTTGTTTTTCTCTGTGTATCCCTGCTATGCAATTAAAAACTGCACCACAGTCGGTACCCGTTTTATGACGTCTGGTTGATAAATAGCTTTGCCTCGCATCTTGATAGTTCATTATTTAAATCTAAATGCGGTACACCAGGCTATCGAGTTAAATCTTCAGCTCATGCCGTCTCTTCTTATTGCAAACTTTTTTTTTTTTTTTTTACCCCGCCATCTACCTCGACTCCTTTTAAGCAGCTGCCAGAATTCATATTTTGTCAGACGAGAGAATCGAGAAAATGAAATATTGTATCTTGCATTATCGCAAGCCTTTTCAAAGTAGCAGAGGCTGTTTGTTACTACAAAGTCATAAAGATATTCTTCCCCTCGTTTTAAATCTTCTACCGTAGCTTTGTGATTTAACAAAACGACCGGTTCTGGCATTAAATGTAAAAAGCAGTGCATACCTCGAAGAATGATTTAAATATGTGTGTTTTCCATTATTACTCGTAATAGAACATCTGCTGCAACAGAACAGCCTGTGGCCCTCCAGGACTCGCAAAGCGAGATAGAAATATCTCGCTTGCTTTTTTTTTCCATTGGTAAACAAATGTTAAGGCAATATGTGCTGTTTTTTTCTCTTTCACTTATATTTCCAAGGCAAGGATTCCATAAAAAATAGCTTTAAAAATAGTTTTTTAAAGTTGAGCTTGCTTTAATGAACTCTTGCTACTCATTAGAATGGGAAAAACTGTTTTGTTCAGGCAGTTTGCTTCATCTATTGTTCTTTGTGGAAACCATTATCATTATGGATGGAGCTTTCTCAAAAAAATTATTACAAAAAAAGTTATTATTTTGTATATTGTATGTTTACAAGATAATCCTAAAATGGTTTTTTGTTCAGGATTTTGTAGATATTGGCCAGCGATACACAGTACCCAATGTGGCCAAGCCTATGTCACTTACAAGACCTTAAAATATAGTCAATTTATGAAAAAATAAAGGTTCAATGTTCATGTTAAAATATAGGCCATGGCCATCTAGTTGTTTCTTTTAGGCCTTATTGTCTAAGGCCTAGTACACACTAGCAAATCTGCTGATAAATTTGCACTCAACCTACAAATCTCATTGACATTAAATGGCTAGTCTCATGGACAAGTTTGCCCTTCTAATTGTTTCCCTGGATAGAAATGATCACAATTCAAACTGAAATTCTAATCAGATGTTATTGATTTTTTGTGCTTGTGTCCTTTCAATTAATATTGTAAAAACATGTTCATTCTAGCCACAAATGATCAGAACAGCACTCCTCAAAAATGGTCTCATACAACTAATCAGCTGCTGAATTCCCCTCAGATTACTGAATATCCAAATCTTTGATTGGATCAGAAATTGGATTAGAAGTAAAAATCTGCATGCACTTACCCTAAATGTACAGCTCATAATGTAGTCCTGGTAAAGCTGTTTAAAGTTGGGTCATTCTATTCAATGTAAGTTATAAGAGCCATGACCTCAGTGATATAGGGCTTGTACCACATCCAAGTAGCTTATAAAATGACAATTGTTCATAAATGCAAGCTTTGAATGTTTAACTGAGGATAGCCATGCTACAAACAATATGCATAAGGTCCAGCCTGTCATTCTGGCAGTATTGGTATTTGCCCTTGTTGGACTATTTTTAAACAATATACCTAATACTCTGTCTAATAACTCACCTCCCATCCCTTCAACAAAACAACTTTATTTCAGTGGCAGAGCTATGTTATCCTTAAAGCAATCCAAAAAGGTGCCTGTGGCTCAGTGGATGCCTAGGGTGCCCAACTACAAACCTTACAATTCTCTTGCTGTATACCAGTTGGATAGTGTCATAAGTCAAACATTTCTGTATACCCACCTGTCACTTTACAAGGGAGGGTGCTCTTGTAGACAGTTGGTGTCTTATGAGAAAGCCAATACTAGTACAGACAATGCAAACAGGGTTATTTCTTTGTGCCTATCAATCAAAGGGACAAGAGTATGACGGGGACAAAGCTGCTACGCTGCAAAGGCCCAAATTTTCCATTTTTCCATTTCTGTTGGCAAGGCAAAAAACCTTGTAAAAGTTTCTGCCTATTTTAATGGAAGACCATTGTAAGGCATCCACAGTTTTCCACAAATTAAAAGTGTGGAAGGGATGTAGGGATAATTAAAATAAATGGTACAAATGTATAGGAAGTAGTGGCCATGATAATGAAGCTAATCAAGTCAGTTGAACATCATTCAAAAAATGTTGTGCTCACTATCAATGCTCATAGTCATTAAAAAATTAAATAAACAAACAGAATTTTTTTTAACATGAATGGATAACCAAATTCAATATTCACACATGTGAAGATCTTTCTTCTTTAGTCAGTAGCCTTCTTTATGTGTCAATAGACAGTGGACGTTAAAGGAAGTGTTGGTAGCAGTAACAGAGAACCCTTCTGCTTCTGACCATTCTTAGTAAACCAGGCTCATATGAGTAGTATGTATTTGTATTAAGATTGTATTTTTAGTCTTGGGAATAAAAGTACTTTTCCATTCAAGTTAAGCTGGCCATACATAAGTGATGTTCTTATTTGAATGAGCAGCTCATCCAATTGATAAACCAAACTGTCAACGAATAGATCCTGAAATTCTGCAAACAACAAAAAGTGATTGATATTGAGGGTGGGTTGGAAAGAACCTCAGTTACCTTTTCATTGCTTTCTATCAAAATTTGCACATATACTTATGTTACTCTGCTTTTTGTCTTCTTGGATGGTGCATGAATTGCGGTGTTTGTTAACATGATCATTTGATTTTGATCAACAGTACGCGATTATGTAGAACAATTCAATTGAATAGAAGAAATTAAAGTCAATCTGTGTATGGCTGACATCAATTTTTTAATCCCCCTAAGTACTAATTGCTTAGCTAGATAGGGTCTATGTTCCTTGACCTTTCTGTAAATTGTCAAAACAGGTAAACATTTTCTAATGCCACTTGTTCCAGTGCAAATTAAACTGATTAAAATAATATAAATTATTCAGAAAAAAATTAATAATATTCCTAACCCAGAAAACAAAAAATCCCAGGCCCAGAACTATATTTCGGCTTCATCCTGTGACAGAAACCTCTTGTGGTAGACGTAGAGCCTCCATCATTGAGGGACAAGGCCCATTTCTGGGCCCCAATCAAAAGAGCTTGACTTTTGAAATGCTGGGACTTTTTGACATTAAGGAGGCAGACCAAGGAATTGTACTTAGTATGGAGTCCAGAAATTTCTGATGGTGGCCCTTTGTAGAAGACAAAACTGCCTTTCCTTTATATAGACAGAACAATACTGGACCATTTCTTGACCCCAGTAGAATAAAGTCTGCTATGGTTTGGCATGAAACTTTAAAATTGACTATTTTAAATATCAAAGATTGTGGGAAAGTGAAGTTATACACTATGTCACCTTTGGGGAGGACCCATTCTGTTACAAAAAAGACCTTTCACAGCCAAGAAGTGTAAGTGGCCACCTTTGGGCAATGTTGGCAGTGCATGGTGGTGCTATCTTATCTTAATCATGAAAAATAAGTATTTGCCCAAAAATGTCCATATATTAGTAATCTTTTGTGAGTGTGTTTTTCCATACCCTCTTACATTTTAACAGTTGCAGCAAAACCGGTAAAACTGTGTGACAGTTGGAATATCAGTATCAGTTGGCTTACATATACAACACAGCTGTGCTTATTCATTAGTAGACAGGGACAGTGTATATTTAGTGAAGATAATTATACAAAAAAAGTCAAGAATCGTCATAAATCACCGATCAAGTTTTACTTTTCAACTCAAACCTCTGAAGCTGCAGTGCTGCCACTTTAATTGTCTTAACGTGGTCGGAGCAAAGGTCATTTTTTAAGTGTTACCACTTAATTTAAAAGTAGCGATAATTTCACAGTTCATGTACCTGCTCAGAACTTTTATGTATTGACAGTTCAAAGGCAGCAGCGTGAGGCAGTGCACAGTCCTGCACAGATACACACCTGTTCTCTGAGCCACCTCAGCTAATGAATAGCTACTGATAACAATCCTCTCTGTTCTGAGTGGATTTGCACCTGTGTATCTGACTCACCTTTAAGGTCTAATTAGGTAATTAGCAGTTCTGGAGAAAGGAGAAAACAATGAACTGGTCATGCAGCAATGATGTATCAGGAGCTGGTGTAAAAAGAAAAGATTCTGTAGGAGGTTGAATTAAAAGGGCTTATTATGTCACCACTATGGGCTCACAGCTGCAAACTGCATGCAAAATGTCATGGCTGCTGTAGGGAAAGCATAACTTTTTTTTTACCTGCCCTATAATGACTTCTTGTCTGCTTTATAGCACAGCCGTTATAAGTGGTGCTTGACGTTCTAGTGATGGTATCCTATTAGGGCCTTATCTCAGTAGGGTTTCTAAATTTTAAATCCATGTTACAACCTAAAGCCGCATACACATGTGCAATATTAGTCATTGGAAAGGATCTTTCACGATCCTTTCCAACCACAAACGACTGCACGATGCATGGATGAGTGTTTTACATACAGAACTGTTCTGCTCTATGCAGAGGCGAGGGGGAGAAGGACAGAGCAGGATTTTTATTTAAAAAGAGACAGGATATGTTGTTGCAATAAAACAAACTTACCTGCCTGCTTGTTGTCTTGTTGGGAACACATGCACAGCCTAATATTGTATATTGTTAGAATGTCTTGGTACTGAAATGAATGACCTTCTAAGATGAAGATGGCTTGAGTTTAGATCTGGATCTCAGATCAACTGAAGAGTTGACCTTGGCAACAAAAATCTTCCAAATGATTATATGTGCATATACCATAATACATGTGAAACAAAGCTTTCTTTGGGGAAGATGCAATGTTGCAAAAATTAGCAGGTATGCACAGAATTTCTTTTCTAAGACCCTGCAGGGATGAAAGGTCCGGGATCCTGACATAGTTACATACCCCAAAAATCCAATCTTCAGTGCCCACTTTTCCAGGTTCACTGGGGTCCTCTTCAGCCACAGGCAAGCAGCCACTGTTAAAGCAATTTCTGGCCATGAGTAGAAGTTAGGCTGAATGTGCATGGAGCTGTGATGAACTAGCTATCAGGGGCCACAAATGGTTATAACAGGTGCCAAGTGCTTACCCACTGAATGAATGAGAACTACTACCACCACCAAAGTATGTTGGTAAATTCATGTAAATTCAGCTTTATATTATCCCCGCATCTAGGTCATCTAGGTCAATTTCTACTGCCAGGAATGCTGTGTCCTCAGTATGTTTTGGTCAATTATTACCCATTAAAATGTGATGCTGGCTGAATTTACACAACTGTATAATCTTCCACCTCCTAATTCTTATTATGACTTTGACAGTAATAAACAAGTGACAGTATAATTGTGCATCAGTGAGAACATAGAACTCTAAAAACCACTGGGTAATTTTTGTCAGCTGGTCAGGGCCTATTACTGTTTGATGATAAAGCTTAAGTCTTTGTTTTATCCACCTGGTAGCTAAAGTTTAATGAATTTTATTGGGGTGATGCTATATGAAAGCCATAGACCCCAATTCTATAGTCCATTATACAGGCTACGATGTAGCTGAGCCTATAAAAATTGTACGGCTCCATAACACTATACACAGCTATAAGGCATGAGACACACATGTCTTTATATTATTTGCTTTTCTTCATGTTTTTCACAATGCTGCGTGTAAAGGACCTCTAATTATGCTGTTTCACCTTTTTCTGTGCTGTCAAAGTCTAAAGCAGCGGTCCACAAACCCCCCTCCATGGACCACTAGTGGACCACAGGTGGGCCACGGCTTTGGTCGGTGCACCCCTCATACGGGGTCAGGAGAAGGACCCCACTGGGGGGACACACCGGCCAGAGCCGGTGAAGGACCCCACTGGGGGAACGTACCGCAGGCTCAGGGCAGTGGGCGGGTTGTGTCTCTGGACACAACCTGCCCACTGTCCTATTGCAGGCTCAGACCTGTGATGGGAGTTTGGGCGGGTTCTGGCTTCATGACATCACTATGGGGGAAGATTCTTCCCCTTTGAGTGACACAGTTTGTGCATTCAGTGGTCTGTGAGCTAGAAAAGGTTGGGGACCACTGGTTTAGAGTATCCAGGACAACTGGGGCTCAGAGGAAATAGGACGAATGATAATGAACCTAAGATTAAAGACATCTATTGCCAGAATATGTACTGAAGGAAATATGCCTATGTTATTTTTAAAACCTTTTTGGCATTTGTACTGCATCATGTCCTGCATGAGAGTGCTCAGCCCCCCAGGCCTTTCTTTTCCTACAAAACTCACCTAACCTAAAAATGGCCACATTTTTTCACTCTTTCCTTGGTGTGAGTAATTTTATTATGAATCAGACCCTGGCAGAATAAATCATCCCAAATCGTGGTCAATGATGTGTTTCTACCAATATGGGCCTTGGCTACACTTAAGCTGCGTACACACTTCCAATTTTTATCGTTCAAAATGAACGACGAACGAACGACGAACGATCGATTGGGCAAAAATCGTTCGTAAAAAAAGTAATCAACGACGCCGACGAACGAGGAAAGTCGTTGGAAACGAACGACCGGACCGGCGGATCGGATTGGACGACGATCGTTGACCATCGTTTGTGTGTACGATCGTTCGTTGATCGTCCATGGTCTGAGCATGCGTGACAAACGAACGTTCGTTCACTTCCTGTCGTGCACGTCACTCCCTGTATCGCTCAAACGATCGTATCTATTGTGTGTACAATATCTACGAACGATCGTGTCGTTATCTGTATGTGCAGGATCGGTGCTATACGATCGTTCGCAGATATCGTGCAGGATCGTTCGTCGTTCGTTTAACAACGATAATAATTGGAAGTGTGTATGTAGCTTTATATGTCACAAAATGATAAGAAGCCGCAGATAAAAATGTGGTCATCATGTTTTTTTTTAAATCCAGATTGGAATGAGCAAACCATTTGGCAAACTTTGATTTGCTAAGATTTTTTGGTGTTTTGCAGCTGATGAATTAATTCACAAAGGTCGTGTTGGAAAATGTTGCCTTAAAATGTCATTTTTTGCACAACAGATGCTTTGAAACATGAAAATAACAAACCGAACAGATATGCATGGCAGATTTTTTTTTTGAAGTAGTAGTAAAGCCTCTGCTTTCTTTTTAGCTCCATGCAAATAGCTGGATGACAAACATTTATTTCTGTTACTAGATTTATAGATTTACATTTTTCCTTGTGGAAGATCACCATCCTGTGTCCCTCTCTGCTGCACCTCCATGATCTTCTGGTTTACAGCAATTGGGGCTACATAATGATGTTCACCCTTCTTTGTGAACAACTGTTTTAGCAAAGGAGAGGCTTGAGCAGCTAATATTACCCCAGCTAGGGTTGCCACCTTTTTAGGTAAAGAAAGAAAATAGTGATCTTATGTAGTTTTTCCCTATAAGCACATGAGCAATGAGTCTAATACCAACCGGATTGCAACCCTACAACAAGAATAGCATTAAAATATAGATGTAGGAGGCGTGCTTATAGTGTTCACCGGTCCCCCCTAACACAATGTATTATACATGGCAGGGAACACACACATCAATGAGTTTATGTGGATAGCTTGCAAGCCAACATAGTCACCCTGTTGTGTATTTTTTATTTTTGCAACATTGCCACAAAATAGCTGTGACAACAAGTGACACAATAAAAAAAAGCAGTCCCCTTTTAAAACTTTACAAACAATGTAACTAGAATTGTATACACACCAGGTTGTGTACTTTTATTTTACTTTTTATGTTTTATACAATTTGCACAAAGTAGTTGTGACAAGTGACACAATTATATAATATAACAGCACTTCATTGATCCGTCCTGACAGATCAATGAATGATTCAGTGGGGACAACCGCTGTACTTTCCTATGAAAGAGCACACAGTGGGGTGCCACTCACTCTTCCTCACCCATCCTCCAACCATAAAACGGTGCTTACTATTTGCAGCGTTTATTCCTCTTCTGGTTACTTAAAATGCTCAGGAAAGATTGTGTATACAACCTCACATTAAACTCCCGAACCCTAACCATCCTAACACGTAAAATCAGCAGTTTTTGGCCCCTAAAAAGATCCTAGCAGCAATATATTACATTTCTGTACATACTGTTGTCACTGGACTGGACCCGACAGATAATCCTGACCACATGCCAGGTCTGCTCAACATCACGTCATCACGTTGCGTCACTGATGAGGACATCCTGAGACCAGGGCCAGAACGACTGACCATATAACCTTTAGAAGAGACATCTGATTTTCGTTTCCCTATTTTATCAGTAAATGACTAAGTTTACTTATTCCGTGACGGAGGAGCAGCAGAATATTCCAAGCTGTTAAAAACAAAAAAAAGATCTCATTGACATTTACAGAGCTATCATGTATTTTATGTTCAAGACTTGCGTATGACTAAATCTCTTCTACGGGAGTAAAACACATTTTCCCAAGAAAGAGAAACTAATTACTTACGTGATGGGTCCAGCAAGCCCCCTCCCTTCCACAGAATATAATGCTGCATAGCAAGCATCTCTGTAAAAAGAGGCAGGCAGGTAGATGTAGCCAAAAGTAGGCCCCTGTGCAGAACTGACTTTAATTAGGGCCCCCATTATTATTACCTTGTATTTATATAGCACCAATATATTACTAGCCCTTTACAAAGTCCATAGTCATATCACTAACTGTTCCTCAAGGGAGCTCACAATTCAATGTTCCCACCATATTGGGAATATATTGGGGTTCCCACCATAGTCGTATGTCAGTAACCCAGAGGCCAATTTTTGAGGGGAGCCCATTTAACCTAACTGCATGTTTTTGGAAAGTGAGTGGAAATCCAGGCAAAAACCTACAAACTCCTTGCAGATAGCGTCAAACCTAGGACCTAGCACTGCAAGGGAGACAGCCAGCACTGAGTCATCTGTGCTGTCCATGATGGGGGCCCCTGTTGGCAGCACTCTTTGCCTCTCAATATTTGCCCCTTCATGGAGGATATGGGATCAACTCTCACTAGTTGACTGGCTGTCATGTATATTTGATGGCTATGGTACTTTTTTGTGGCTGATTTACTAAAGGGGACTAGGCCATTCCTTTAGCAAACTGAATTATCATTCTGCATGAGATAATTCAACTAGATTTGAGAACGTGGTGGTGGTTCACTATGCAAAGAATACACTTGCACAGTTAAAGTCATCTTATTTACTAAGCTAAGTGAATTCATTCATTTTGCTATGTGAACAGTCTAAATTCTCTTTAGTTTCAGAACAAATAGCATTATCCAATTATACAATGTGGGTAGGAAAGAGATCTGTAGGTGAAAGTAATTGGGTAGCTGGGAAAAAACAAGTCTCCTGTTTTGCTAGACAGTGCTAGGTTCTGCCGGTTGGTACTGTGTAAATTTCAGGACTGTATAGACAGGGGTTGAAATCCTTTTGCAGGTGATCCTCTGTATTTATTTCATCTGTGTTTATAGCCTGGAGATAATTTGCAAAAGATGTACTCTGCACAACTTTATGTAAATCTCTCCCGAGTGCATGGTGCACCTGCACAGCGACAAGCATTTGAAGATACTCATGACTGTAGGTGCCGGATACTCCCCACAGAACGAGATAGATTGTATTTACAAAGATGGCTATTTTGCTTCAGAGCTTTTTAAAAGCAGATAAATAAGAGTAAGGCTTCAACATTAACTTGCTGATAGCTTAGATTGCTCTGTATATTAAACTAGATCTTAAAATTTATATTTGTACGCCTGACTAAAGCATTTTTACCTTCACGCCGCCTTTAAATCATTCTATAATAATTAAGATGAACGGCATCTCAACACTTTGGATGGGAGTCAGACTTGCAAATCAATGTTGTAAAATTTTACTGTCAGCAATGAGGTAGCGGCGTGTCTGAAAATGACAACTTATGAAAACACAAGTCTACCACGTCCTACATTTTCCCTTTTGATATTCTCTGAAAGGTGAATTCATTCCCATATAGAACACTTGTATTTCCTGTGTTATTCTTGTTCATTGTATGCAATTGTCTGATTGAAAGATACACAATGCACAGCTACATATATATCACAAGCTGAGATGAAGCTGATTTGGTCTGTCATTCCGTAGACCACCAGGAGAAATTGGCACCGTCCCTTATTAAGGCTGCTTTTCCTCTTTGGGGATTTTGACATTTCGTTTGGATCCTCAGTGAAAAGACTGTATATACAGCAGTCATTTGTTACACTTACAGAAGAATTGACAGCCGCTTGTACAGGAGGAGAGCAAAACAATAATGCCTAATACAGGATTTCTCTGCTGAAATGATGGAGGGTTTGGTTTATGTTCTTGGTGCAAAGAAAGGTGGATCATTTATCATTTACCAGATAAAGCATTGATATCTAACAGGTGGCTTTTCTCATTTCAAAAGGGTGGCCTACTTTTGGACTGTACCTGGATATTTTTGTGCAATGTGATTTATTGGGCTACCCGTTATTATTATTATTATTAATAAACAGGATTTATTTAGCGCCAACACATTACGCAGCGCTGTACATTAAATAGGGGTTGTAAATGACAGACAGATACAGACAGTGACACAGGAGGAAGAGAGGAC
Organism: Pyxicephalus adspersus; assembly: GCF_032062135.1. Taxonomy (NCBI): domain Eukaryota; kingdom Metazoa; phylum Chordata; class Amphibia; order Anura; family Pyxicephalidae; genus Pyxicephalus; species Pyxicephalus adspersus. Next base: position 22,657,717 of record NC_092861.1, read on the forward strand.
CCTGCCCCGAAGAGCTTACACATTCAAAATAACAGGCTGCCAAATGCAACTCATGGCAACATTGGGAGGCATAGTCCATACATTTTGGAAAAGTGTAATTGGAATGGGCCCTGAACAGCTCTAATCAAGGGAAACACAGCCAATGTTTGCCACATAAATTTATTTTAAATACAGCTAATTTTTTTGCCAGTTTGCGAATTTAACTTGCTGACTTTCCAAGTTAATTGGAAAAAAATATATTTGCAAAGCTCTGCAGTATTGCATTTTTACCAACATTGGTGGAAAAGTCAGAAGGGCTAGCAAGAAAATTGCATCCACAAGTGCAAATGTTATAAATAACAATGTAGTTTTTCCTTTAATCAAAATGTAAATGTGGTAAATAAACCATCTTGTCAGGGGTGGTAGTTTTACTCCTGGCAACCAACAGCCAATGGGAACCCTGCCTCATGTCTAACTTCACTGAATATAGGGGACATTATTTTTTTTTTTAACTTTAAAAATGAAAATGTTGGATTTTTAGGTCAATTTTGTAATTAAATCCAATTCAGAAGAGTTGAGTATATGTTTAATGTAAGTGTGTGCTATGCCCAAATATATTTTTTCTTGTTTTTTATAAGTATTGGATGGAGTAGTATTTTGTGTGGATGTAACTTTCATTTCTTTAGGCTTATGTTGCTCATAAAATGAAATACAGACAAACACCACTGGGCCAAATTAGCATACTTGGGAATTCTTTGCATTTTTAAGTTTTAGAATATCCCAGAGTTATTTGGGAACAAGTAACATGGGAATAGACAACAACCCCTTAATTATCAATTTTACCACACCCTCAAATAGTTAAGTACAGTAACAGTGGAGGAGGAAAGAAAAGAAAGGAATAGAAAAAATGACCTGAAAAAAGAACTCCACCCTAAATCTACAGACTCGGGACTGCGCATGCTCAGGGGAATAAACTTGACGTCATTATGTCAGAACCCACCCACTCTCCCATCGCAGGTCTGAGACACAACTTGCCTCCGCCCTGAGCCTGAAATCTGTACGGAAGACATGGTCTGCAGCTCTGGCCGGTGCGCCCCACAAGCAGGGTCCTTCCCCTGACCCTGGCACCGGCCAGAGCCGTGGACCACCACTGGTGCTCTCGTGGCCCAGCTGTCAGACGGCCGGGGGTTGGGGACCCCTGCTCCAACACATGTCACTTTAAACCCCTCTTTTTTCTCCTCTTCCACTGTTACTTTACTTATCTAGAATGGGGATATTTTTTTTTTTTTTTGCTATGCAAGGTTTAGCTAGATTTATTACCACTTCCTTCTGGCGTCACCAGACAGGAAGTGAGGAAAAATCTGCTGTAACACATAAATAAAACCTCTTGTGGTTGTTCCATCCTTCCCCTATTATTACTGAGAAAAACTTTTATTTCTGGTCTTAAATCATAATATTCTACATGTAATTTACTTTTATTGATTTTGTTTGTTTTATAGTTTAAACAAAAATTTTAATAAAAAAAGGCTTATTTTTTTTGTAAATGTTTTTATTGTGCTTTGTACCAGAAACAATATTTTGGTGTGAAGACAAAAGAACAATTTATGGAAATAAATTAGCACTATTTATATACAGTAACACTTGTTTTAAAATTATCCTTGGTGAAAATGGAAAAAGCACCTTTTATACTTTTTTTTTTTTTTTTTTTTTTTAGAAAATTCTTTTAACTTATAAATTTAGAATATAAAGAAGATATTGCTAAAAACACATTATTACTGAAACAAAGCCTGGTTTTTGTCCTCCAAAAAACAATACTTAATAAGTATCCACTCTCATATAAATAAGAAGAATATGTCAAAAATGAAATTTATCTGGGTAAAGACCTCTTTTCATTACCTGGCTATATATGGGAGTGCCAATGCACTCAAAAGGCTTCTAACTGCAGAGTTGGATCATCAACAAGGGAAATGCTTACAAACTAACTTATGGTTCAGCAGAAAGTTTGCTTGTAAGTGGAATTGAACTCTGAAAGCTATGTCTCTCCTCATAAAACACCTACCTACCTATATCTACCTTCCTCCCAAAAAATCAAAAACAAAAATAAGGTAAGAGCATACCCTATGGTCTCTCTGCAGCTGATCTTTCCTTTATTACTATCTTACTATGCCCTGCACTGAATTCTTGGTAGGGGCAGAGCTTTGATTCCTCATGTCTGCACCTTCAGCACAATAGTGACCAATCACCAAATCTTATTGCAAATCTTCTAGAGAAGAAAGTCTTTAGACCACATTTCCAATATACAGGTACACTGGGCATGCCTAGGTGCCTGGGCACTCTCACATAGCAGGAAGTGCAGAACAAGAAATTTTTGGGGTACTGTTTAAGCACCATTCACATTTCTAGATAATGCCTATGCCATAGCAAATCTACATGTTTTAAATACATGTCCACTTTCACTTTTATTATTAATATTATGAAATAGTATTTATATAGCTCCAACATATTACACAGCGCTGTACATTAAATAGGGGTTGCACACGACAGACAAATACAGACAGTGACACAGGAGGAGGAGAGAACCCTGCCCCGAACAGCTTACAATCTGGGTGGGGAAGCAAAGAGGTGGGGAAGCAGCACACACTAGGAAGAGGGTATGGAATGGTGAGAAGCAGTGAGGGTTTTAAGAGACAGAAGAAGACGGGTAGGCAAGTATGAAAAGATGGGTTTTGAGAGCTCTTTTAAAGGAGCAGAAAGTAGGAGCAAGCGGAATAGGACGGGGAAGACCATTCCAGAGAGTCGGGCAGTTCAAGAAAAGTCTTGGAGCCGTGCGTGTGATGAGGTTATGAATGAGGAAGTCATTAGTAAGTCATTGGAGGAGTGAAGAGAGCAGTTAGGGGAGTATCTTTCTATCAGGTCAAAAAGGTAAGTGGGACAGGAACTGTGGAGGGATTTGAAGGCAAAGCAGAGGAGCTTGAATTTGATGAAAGGTGACATGGAAGCCAATGAAGAGAACTACAAAGAGATGCAGCAGAAGAGGAGCGGAGGGAAGGATGGATGACTCTGCCTGCAGCATTCATAATAGATTGTAGGGGAGACAGTCGGGTTAGTGGAATACCAGAGAGAGGAGGTTACAGTAGTCCAGACGAGAGATGATAAGAGCATGTACAAGGAGTATGGTGGTCTCTGGGGACAGGTAGGGTGGATTTTGAATATGCTGCTCTATGATTCCTGTGCCAGTACCATAGAGAGGCACGTAGCCGTAAGAATTAGGCGCAGGACCTGCATGACCAGGTGCTAGGCCTAGCCCAGAGCTTTTAAGGGGTTAAGAAAAAAGGTAGTGTGGCTAGAGGGGGCTGGGCTAGTATGCAACGTGGGGTAGGAGGAGATATGGAATGGGAGATGTTAAAAGGGCTGGATGATAGTGAGGGGCCCTCTTTCGGAAAGGAAAAGTTTCCCACCCACCCTCCCTCTTATGTTTAGGTAGAGTTGAGAGGTGGGTTCGTTTTAGCGGTTGGGGTCTTGGAAGGCAAGGATTCAGTGTATTAGAAAAGTGGTGGATTTTGGCAGGGGGGATCCCCTTTGGTGGGGTCTCCCCCTTTATGGTGAACAGATGATTATGGCTCCTGAAGGCAGTGCTGGGCAGCTAGGGGCCAAGGTGGAGATGTTGGAAGAGTTCAATTCTTGTTGGGTGGGATTTTGCTTTCTGAGACCTGCAGCTTGGTTGTTTTGGTGGATAATTGGGAGTTTAATAACATTATGGATACTGTTGTAATGGTTATGTATTATTAAAAGTTGTTTGTTCATTAAGCTATATTCAATGTAATATGTTAACATTATATATTCCTGTTTTAATAATAATTATATTAATAATGGAGTGTTGTGTTAATTATGTTAATGTATGCTTATCAAAGTGTAAAATGTAATTTCATTTGGCATTTAATTTATTTGGATATTTGTTTGTTAATTATTTGGGAATTTAACTTTATTTAATGGTGTTTTAAATAAACGGCTGCTCGCCAGCCAATTTAAAATCCAAGATTTTGTGCTGGAATATTTATGGGGGGGAGTGGCTGGTAAGCAGGGGGAGATTTGGTAGTAGGTGGTAGTTATTATAATGGTGTTTATAAGAGATGGGCTAGAAGGTCCGAGCTACCCTGGTCATGTACACTGGTCTCACATTCTATTACACATAAAGGGGTCAGTATACCAATTGCAATAATTGGTTAGTGAACAATCTGCTGCTCTGCACCTATAAAGCCACATATACGCAACTCTAATTGTAGGTCCCAAAACTTTCCGAACATCTCTGCCAGGGTAACAAACATTGTCATCAATGCAGTAAAACCTGTGCTATTTTAGACACATACTGTTGAAATAACTATTTTGCATTTCTTTTATATGTGAAAATGAAAATAAGAACAAACTTTTTGGCATTATGCAGTCTGATGCATAGGAAAATACGTATTGGAAAGAGGGTGCATGGTACTTAAGCTTCTGAGAGTCATTTGATTCCCTGAACAGACCCCACACCTGCTCATTAAGCTTTGCCAAGGGTAAGCACACCACTGACCCAGTTTTATTCCATGGGAACGTTTTGGTAAAAGGCCCTAGACTAATACTTTTAACTGTTAATTATTTAATTATTATTAAGGAGGATTAAAAAATTAAAAAATCCCCCAAAAAACTTTAGAAATGGAAAATAAGCAACACAAATCCACTAAGAACTGGTTTCACACCGGATAAAATAATGCTGCGGCATTCTAGAATCCTAGCAATTCTGAGCAACATAAGCAGCCACCTGGTGAGTCAGGCATGTGTTCTGCAGTCAGCTGGGAGGAATGTGAAGAGTTTGGAGGCTGCCTGTGCTTGTTATCAGATTGTTATTTTACTTGACAAGGATAAGTGGATCTCAAGGTTTCCATCTTTGGCCAGAGCATTTCTACATTGCCTATGGTGTGCATGCACAGCAGGTTACACTGACTCTCTGTGAGATATGTAATGATGATATTTATATAGTGCTCAGCACAAGGATTGTTCTTTAACTCCGAGATTCTATTACCTGTTGTAACAAGATCATATATGTATTCTCCAGAGTGGGGTAGTGCTAATGTTTTTAAAAGCTTAATATACAAATGATACAATTTAAATCTGCCGAAACACATATCATGTTTTCTGTGGATGTAACTTTCGTTCTTTTAGACTCTGCCCATTAAATAAAAAATAGACAGATACCACCGGCTCAGAAAGACAAACTTGGGAATTGTCCGCTTTTTGAGAATATCCTAGGGTTATATGCTCAGCAAAATATTTTCATATTTCTTCCCTCTATCATCAGTTTTTGTGTGTTTATAGCTGTTCATAGATCACTTTATGTTCGATATTTATGTTTGGTTCTGTACCTGTAATAGTTCTCAGATTGCAAGATTTGAGATTGGAATTTATAGCAGGGGTTCCCTGAAGACCTAAAAGTTCTTTTAAAGGTTCCTTCATATTTAAAAGGTCATGAATCACTGTGGTAGAGGTTCTGTAAGCCATTACTAAATCCCAAGTTAACTATCTTGTGGCTTTAGCTGAACAAAAGCAAAACCTTTTCCTAACTTTTGGACAGAGTGCAGAGCCGGGCCATTCACAGGGCAATTTTTTTTTAAAGATGATTATGATTCAGTTCGTGGTTCAATAACTAATAATATTCAGTTCATTTTTTATTAGTTTGCAATGACAAAAGCAATTTTGTCAAATATGATGATTTACACTTGGGGTATTAGTGCGAGCTGGTAGCTTCTCTTAACATCTCCTATTTAAAAAAAGGTGGAACAAGAACCGAATCAACACATTGTGCAGCAAATTGATGGGTGAGTCAAGGAATGGTTTTAAAAGAGAAAGTCAATCAAAGTAATTTACCGTGGACAACAGTTTTTTTTTTTATAACTCTTCCATTGCAGTAGAATAGTTGTATGAGCACATATCACAAAAGCTTGTCCTTGCAAATAAAATACCCTACTCTACATTTGCTGCCTAAAATCCCAGCCAGGAAGACAATTTGGTATTTATGTTTGTTCAGTATTGTGTCCGCGTAAAGCATGAGCAGAAGCAGTGGAAGTCTTGGTGGAGAGAGAAAAGCCTGGGACCTGGTAAAGATTCAAAGAACATACAGTAGCTAAAGCCTAGAAACCAGGTTAATAGAACACATCAAGTAAATAAACTCAAAGCTGTGCACCTACCTGTCACTTCACCAGATATGACATACTTGTAGAAAGTTGTATTGAGGCAACCACAATCTTTGCGCTGAAATTCACCAATGTGAATAACCAGGAATTGGGGAGCCAATCAATGATTTTGGGGAGCCAACATCGATGTCAATATTTCTGCCAGGACTTAAACGACACAAAATCACGTACATTTTACAGGAGATAAAGAAAGAATCTACCATCTCTCTATTGGTCACCTACATTGATGTGTAGTGGATATTATCTATACTTTTGCTGTAATTCCCTAAGTAGGGACAGCAAGGAGCTTGGGATAAATATTTGCATGTATACAATGGCTTAATCTTTTAAAAGTGCAAATCTAGTTTAATTTGTAAAGTCTACCCAAACAGACATCTGAAAAGTTACCACTTTGAAAATAAGTTTTATTCCAAAAATATACATAAATAAATTAAATGTCTTCATGGTCGCTTTATATTATATCCCCCACATTTGTCTTTTTCTTTATGTGCAATATATTAAAAATCGAATGAAACACTTGGGGGTCTAATTATAAATCTTAACCTCAAACTTACACATTTTTCACACTGAAATAAATCAGAAAATGTCTGAATCAATTTGTTCTTATATTTATGATTCATACATATTTCTATATGTTATATATTTAACTAAAATCCAATGTAAAAAATGTGTACAATATTGGTAACTATTAGGAGAGTTTTGAATTAAAATATTTATAATCTCCTTTGATGTTTTAGATTTTCAGTGGTTTTTCCAAGCTTAACACACAATTTTCTAAAATGCCATCCAGTCTTAAGGCTAAACATAATATCAACTAAGTGCTAAATGTTCTGTTCATGCAACTGTATATGGTACTTAAGGGCCATGGTCAACAAGCTTTGATGGGCAAATGTAGAATGACATCAATTTAAGCTTCTCAAGACATATTTGACCCGTAGTTGACCTACTTCTTGATGTACTTAAAGCTGCTTTTGATTATCCAGATATCTTGGTTCTGATTTATTAAAGATCTTCACGACTATCATGGCACAACCTGAGTGATCCAGCAAATCTAGAATTGATTTCTAAAAAAAAAATTGCTATTATTTGGCTAATGTTTTCAATCCTGGACCAGATCTGTTTCAGATTTGCTAGGTCACTCAGGTTCTCTCAGATAGCGTATCATCTCCAGTCTTGGAGAACAATAAAAAATCAAGCCCATTGCAATGGAAGGATTCAGTTGTCTATCTAACAAATACCTGCGCTATGAGCAGTCAAGCTCATCAGAATCCAGGATGTACAGCAATGATTTGTAGGTTTCTACCAACTGTTCTAAACCCCTTTTAATTTCTGATTTATGAAGGAAATGATGACATATGTTCTTTTGTGAGAAGATAATGGCGTACTTCAAAAGATAAAAACTACAATGTGGTAATTCTGGTTCTTTTGCAGTCTATGAAAACAAAATGATACACACTGGGATTCCCCTTTATATGATTTTCCCCATAGTGTATTACATTAAAAGGATGAGAAAAGGCCTTCACGGTGCACGTGTCTGACACAACTCTATTTTCTTGTCCAGTTTTTTAGGTTAGGATAAGGACACGTGTTTGTCTTCTGCAATACTATCCTAATAGACTTCTGATAGATTTAAGGCACTTACGTGGGTTTTGGAATGAAGCCCAGACTTCAACAGACTTTTTGCATTATGTTTTAGCTGCATACCGTAGATAGAGCTAGTAAGGTCTCTAAAGCCTTTTAGGAACCAGAAGGATTTTGCTTATTAACATACATTAGGTACAGTAGCAATATTCACTCTGTCACTAGCTGCCAATGGAATTATGTTGCCGCTGCTCCAGCGATGAGGCAAGCTACCATAAATCTAGATTTAGATGCACTTAAAACAGCGAGCACTGCTATTGTTAGCAGGCATGTTTTTAAATAGTTGCCTTTCACGCTTGAGTACTTGTGGCCAAAAGTTGAGGTCACAGGACTTTATTGGTGTACTCTTACAAGTACTGCTCATTCCTCAGAGTTGGCATTCACTCGACTTGAAACATAGGGTGCTTCCTCCGCTGTCACCACCTCGTTTGCTCGATGGGTGGTTCCACAGCAGCCAACACATGCTGTAATATAAAACCAACAGTTACAAGGGATGTCACTTGTGCTGTCTCAAGTGAAACAAGCAGAAGTCATAGATGTAGTATTTCCTTATTTCCCCAGCTGGCTTCCTGTGTAATTTGTAGCTTTCTGTGACACCCCTCTGACAAAATACAGATAACTTCCTAAAACAAAATCTCTTACCAAATATAAGATTTAATCCTTTAAGAAGTGCACTTGACTAAGCCTTTTAAAGGGCATTCTTTGATACAATATGAAAAAGAGATTTTGTAACTCAACCCCCCCCCCAATATATTAAAAACACATTGCTGTTAAATCTTGCATTAGTGCCTGCTAACACTTTGTGAATGATACCAATCAGTAAAATTTCATAAAAAGTGCATCTAACTTATTCTTTTTGTTATTGTACCTGGGAAAGAAGTAAAAAGGATTCTCACAAGATCTCTTCTATTGATTACCCCTGCTAAGCAGTTACTAACAAGTGTCATTGAAATCAGGCATGAAATCTAAACCACTGATCAATAATATGGAGGCCCCCCTTGTGCCACCAAAACAGTTCTGACCTATCATGATGTGGTATCTAATAAATAAACTAATAAATTAGTTTCAACCATGCTGGGCCTGAATTCTTGCATACTGCCGTCATCTTTTCCCCAAGTATATAATACATACATACTTTACAAATTATTGTGATCTGAAATTAATATTATACTTGTATTTATAGCACCAACATTTTAAGCAGCGCTTTACAAAGTCCATAGTCATATCACTAACCATCCGTCAAAGGGGCTCACAATCTAATGTCCCTACCATAGTCATATGTCATTACCACAGTCTAATTTTGAGGGGAATCAATTAGGCTAACTTAATTTTTTTGGAGTGTGGAAGGAAACGAGTGCCCGGAGTAAACCCACGCAAACACGGGGAGAACATACAAATTCCTGGTTGAGATTTCAACCTTTGACCTAACGCTGCAAAGGCCAGAGTACTATCCACTGAGCCAACTGTGCTAGCAATGTTTTTTTTATTTTAGACCAGGACTTCTTCCTACATTGTTTAATGGTCCAGTTGAGTACTACTACTAACTAATTACCTTGGTAGGAGACAGGGGTCAGCTTGGCCTTTTGAATTGTTTGTAGCTTTGCAGTCCCATGTATAGAAAGCTACAGAAACCAATCACCAATCAAAACCATCAAATGTTTGTTTCCAAATATATAGCATTTTGGGACAAACAAGTACTTTTCTGAAATTTGTTTGTAGCTTTGCAGTCCCATGTATAGAGAGCTACAGTGCACTGTAACACTATTCTTAGCAAAACAGGCTAGCTTCACTCCCTGTTTCTGGTTTACCAATTTCCCTTTTTGTGGACCACTTTTGGTAGGTACTAACCCATGTGTCCCAGAAACACACCATGAGGCCTACCATTTTGGAGATACTCCATCCCAGTCTTCTAGCCATTACAGTTTGGCCCTTATCAAAGGTATTTGTTGATTTTTTCTGGTTCCAACACATCACCTTATTGTTTTCTTGCAGTTTAAAAATTCCACCCCTTTCCAGGTAACATTAGAAATGGCTAATTAATGTTATATTTTTAACCTGTCCATGGTTAAAATGTTTAGGATGATTTGTATGTATTAGTTAATTTCCCACCAGGGAGAGTGTCAAATACCCAACTTTCAGAAGAGTGAGTAACGTGTATGTATAGCCCGCATTCTATAGGTTTGCATTAGGTAGGAAAGGTATAAAATCCCATGTCTGGTGTTTTTGTGTTCCATCATATTCCATTTTTTACATTTCCTTTAAGTATTCTGATACACATGTTCCATCACTTATGTCTTTTGCACCAATAGGCAACCAGGTTGAGGGACTGTGGTACCATGAGGACCTGGGCAGCTTGGATATATATTCATAATATTCGTAATCATACATATCTTCAACGGAAACCAATCACCAATCAAAACCATGAAATGTGTGTTTTCAAATATATAGCATTTTGGGACCAACAAGTACTTTTCTGAAATTCAAAGAACTTTGGTCGTGTCAGATGGGCTCTACTATATTTCTCCTTTTTAAAAAAAAATGAACGCTTCAGAAGTTGTGGATATATTACAATGACAGATTTTAGCAGTGGACTGAACTGAAGCAATTAATTTACGTAATGATTGTAGCAGTCTGACAACCAAACGCCACAAGTTTTTCCTAGCATGTGTGTCTCATCATTGTGCAAACATACATAATCAATCAACACAAACAAAAATAAAAAGTACACATCAAAAGTAAATTATTTTGTTACACTTAAAAGAATAATTCCCCCCTGAGGCTCATCGCAGAGGGAGGGTGGTCATACACATAGCCAATATGCAGAAATGTTCTCTTTATGCTATTGTCCTATGTAGCTATGATGAATGGGTATTCTTCTGCTTTTTCAGCTGTGTCCAGATCCAGAAATGTATTTTATCACACAGTTCCAGGCAATTAGAGATCCTTCAAAATATGGCACCCTGGGAATCAACGACATATTTGTAGCCATAGAAGTCCGGCAGTTGAAAAGCCTTGAGTGCTGAGGAAGACAATACCAAAATTGGTCCTATCAGAGTTTTTTTATATTTTTTAATAGGATTCAGTTTACATGTGATTGATAATATAATACTGTGGAGGATTTAAATTTGAATCTTGGGCTTCAAAATTAAAATACAGAAATACAAAAATGTTTCAGTCAATAGTATACTAGATGAGTTCCTAAATTTAACCTGCCCTTATTACCTAGAAATTACACCCTAAATGCCTTACAGAAACCACAAGACTGCAAGGTGGCGCTCAAAACTTATCAACAAAAAATTGCAAAAAATGACATAAATAATACAACAGTAAAGCTGGGATAACAACCAAACTAGTTAGGTCAACAACTTTTTTATTGGTATGGATGTTGTGTATCCCCTGATTGGACATTGCCTGCCCCTTCTGCAATAATAAAAACCTTTAAAGTTCCACTTTAAATGAATTTACTGGTCCTTATTCCACTGCAGTCATAAAAATCAGCAGATTAGATAATCCCAGCTCACTCCCTGGCATTTGCACAAATCCACTGAGAGCTTTCTCTAGAGTCTAATCTACAAATCTATATCTAATAAAATAACGTGATATTGAAAAATATGCTTGTTAAAATGTGAAAGCTATACAAAAAGTGACCTAATGGCAAACATTGCAATAATAGCTCAAAATATATGCTCAATAAAACAAGTTCACATTGGGCATGACTTCATTAAACCAAACCCCAGCCCAGACCCTGAGCTGGTTTTCTGGCATGGGCTAGAGTTTTCTAACTCTGTTAAAATAATTTTTTTTAGTTGCATTTTCATTTAAATACCCACCCCCAGAGATGTCTCCAAATATGGATCTGCCATGGCTCTTCAATTCATCGTGCCTTTCAACTATTCAAAAAAAAAAAAAAAAAAGAAGCAAAGAATCATAAATGAAGCATGTCTATTTAAATATTGAAAAAGGTTGGGTGGACCACATGTCTGGATCAGCGTGTCCCTGTTTTTTATTTTGAAAACTTTGGAGGTATGATATAAGTATTATGTCATCATGCTGCTCCCTTAATGACCTCAATGTTGGCCCTATTGAGAAAAGAATGTCTCTCAAATACCCAGCTCTCCCCATCCAGTCATCTAATCACAGAAAAACATCTTAACCTCTGTAGTACATACTTTGGGCATATGGGTCTGTCCTAACAGACAAACTCCCAGAAGCGTCTGTCTGGCTCCTAATATCACAACAACCATCTTGTTTTTCTTTGAGCATGCTGCGGTGTTTGCAGCTCTACATAGAAGGTTGTGGTTTTAGTTAATACTGTAGGCATGCAAGTCTGTTGACTTGTGTCATCTAATACAAGCAAACTGTGTCTGTGTACACAACATTTATTTTTAATTTTTCGGACGGCTGAAATCTTGGGAGGTATGGAAAGTGTTGGGTATTCAGTTTAGATCTCATTGTAAGCTAGCAAAAAGGCTGAATTGGTATCATGATTTTTTTTTTTATGTAAATTGTAACCCAAACGTAATTCAAATAACATTTAAGTCTTTTCTTTTTATTCTGTTTCCAGTGGATTTCCTCACTTCTGCTTGTAAAAATCGCATTATCGTATCCTATTTTAAATTATTTTAAAGTTTTCTACTGTCCCTAAACCTTTAAAGTGCAGGAGCTAGGGAACGCATTTATATATATATCTACAGAACTATAGAATTAGGCAGTATCAGAAATATTGGTAACTGTTCCATGTTTGCTGGCCCACCCAGGTTTACTCATTACATCTTCACTCAGGCTCATTGTGTACTCTCCCTGACTTAGGCTGGGTACACACGTTGTAAGGCGCCTGGGCACACAAACCACAGCCAACTCGGCTGCCTCGCCGCGGGGTGGGACATAGTTAGTTTGAATTCAAACTAACTATGTCCTGCCCTGTGGCGAGGCAGCCGAGTGCCTCGCCCCCAGGGGGTACAAGAGGCGCGCGCACCTCTTCCCACAGCACCCCTGGGACGTGCCCTACTATGCACGTCCGCAGGAGTGCTGAGAATGAGAACATCTCTGTTCACGTCCATAGGGATGCTGGGGATGCCGCCTGGCCGAACAGTAGTTCAGCCAGAACGGATCCCTCCGCCAGCAGGAAGAGACGCGCTGCGAGCAGGGCAGCAGCCTCAGCCATGCTGCCTGCTTGCAGCGGGGTCTCCTCTGCCAGCTGTGATCCCCAAGGATGCTGTGGGCTTGCTGGACAGGTAAGTGCCTTACACATGTGCAATTGTTCTCATCCGATAATCGACTCAGGGCCGATATTGTATGAAAATCTTAGGTGTGTACAGAGCACGTAGTCCATCGTCCGAACGACCATCCTGGCGGATCCACATACGAGGAGGAGGGGGAGAGAGCACAGCGGGGTGCCACTCAGTTATTCTCCCCCTATCCTTTCTATAGCAAAATGGAGCTGTATGTACAGCACTCGTTTATGCATCTTGCAGTCGTTAGTCGTTGGAAAGGATAATGAAAGATCCTTTCCAACAACAATTATTGCATGTGTGTACATAGCCTTATTCTCATTACTTTAGCACAAAATCCGCCATCTGAGACTCCAGGGAAGCTCTGTTATTTCTTAATGTTTCCTTTGTTGCAGTAAAAATAAATAATGTTCATAACGTTATTATCTTATGTTAAATCTTATATTAAATCTTATCTTATGTTAAAGTCCCAACATATTAGGGGCTGCAGGGGGAATGCATAACAAGTATAAACTTTGACGCAGGAGAAGAAGAAATCCTGCTCAATCCAGTACGTGATGCAATATTTCATATGAAGCTGATTAAAAGCAATAGATTCAGTTTTGGTGGACATTGATCACTTGTTCCTAGTTAGAACATTGATACTCTGTCCTTAGGACATTGCTGATATCATAGGCAACTGATACCAATACTGTGAAGAGTGTGGGGGAAGGCTGAAAAGGAGGAAGAGATGAACATTGGTGACCCCTGGGCCACTTTTGATCTTAATACGATCAACTGAGCACATGAGATGACATAATTCAATGCAAGTGACATAAAGCCAATATACTGGTTCACCTAGCAGCAGAAAGGCTTTGCATATCAACTATGCAGCTCTTCTACTGATGCCCAAAATATGAGTGTATGATAGAGCCATGGTGCCATTGTGGCTACCGTCTTTAAATACCTTTCCACAATCCCTTGTTAGTTTTCTTGTTGTTTCCAGCAGATGGGCTGCCTGATCTTAATTGCCTGACTTCTGGTTATTAGAACTGGACCTTAGTGGTCAGCTATGGAACACTATAAGAAGACAATGCCATATGAGGGATTTTGTATCTAAAGATATACCAAAGGTACCAATTTATGCCTATGATCAGAATACATTAGCACGGAAGGTTGTCTATAAACATTGTTTGTTTGAGTTGTTGATAATGTTATCAATTGGATTTTTTCCCTAGAAATGTGGCAGCTTTGGACACCACAGTGGCTGCTAGCTGAGGGTCAGAATAAAGGACCCTCTATAAACTATATCTATATAGCAGATTTGTTTTGTGCCTTCATTACAAATACGATCCAGTAGATGTAGAAAATAATGTGTGGCCTAACTAATTGTGACAATATTTTATAATTCTAAACTCTATTCCTTAAAAGCCTTATGAGATTATATAAACAATAGGTTTAGGAAGCAAAAGTGCAATCTATGCCATTTAAACATCTTGCTCCTGTATGTAGGTCTTAAAACTAAATGCACTGCTAATAAATGGACCAGTATAATTAAGTGCCAGGAAATGTGCATTCTTATATTTTAGGAAAAATTGGCTTCGGGTTCTCTAAAGAGAAATTTAGAGAGTAAACAGGGGGTTACACATATATAAGGGAGGGTAAGTAATAAAGTAAGGGTTCCATGGAGGGTTGTAAAGAGAGAGAGTGATAGGGTAATAGGTCTAGAAAATGTTAGAATGAAGTTTAGTTTTTAGGCTTCCATGCAGAGTTCGTATGATGAAAATCAAAAGTAGGGGTTCAGGGAAGGTTAGGATGGGGGTTAGAGTTTCATAAACAAGATGATGGTTAGTTCTAGAGTTGGTGTTCCAGAGAAGGATCAGATAATGAATTGTGTTTGAAAAAGAGTTTTTACAAGATTTTATTAAGCAAGGCTGGAGTTTAGGAAATGTTAGAAGGATGAATGGTGTTTGGGTTGCTGGTCTATGTAGGGTTAGGATTATGGTTAGTGTTGGGGTTCTGGATGATTATTTGGGTAGGGTGAGGGTAAGAGTAAGGTTTTCGGGGTTTAGTTGAGGTTATACCAAAGGCTATGGAAAAGGTTTGGGTGAGAGAAAGGGTTAGAGTTTTACATTTCCTTTAGCATTGGGAATTAAATCCCTACTCTAAATGGTAAAGTATTACCCAGGACGATACCTACCTAGGCCACAGTGGAAAAAAAAGAAGCGGAAGCCATCTGCATGTACAGAACAGTGAAGTGTTATTGTGAGTGCTACATGTGAATGTGGCATTCAGAAGGCACAAGGTCAATGTGTATGCATTATCAAGTTTTGAGAACGTCAGCTTTCACTATGATATATATGGAAGCCTAAGTTATATGCTGTCTCACATTTTAGACTGACATATTTTTTACACAGGAATGAATGATTTAATGCAACCTCTGTGATGATACAAAGTTTTTCTCTTGCTCCCAGTCAGCTGATTGTGGGTGCTGTTCTATTTTAAACCCACGTGGAAGTATGTTTTAGGACCATCTGCTACCGGCCCCAGCCCAGATGATACAGTTAGCGCCTGCCCACAGTATCCTCTCCTCCTTCAGACGGTTCCAGGAACAAGCAGTGAGTCAGTCATACAGCTGAACTCACATTCAGCTAACCCTGATATCCTCTGTGTCAGCCTGGAATGTACAACGAACTCTTTGCAGGTGCACAGCTTGAACTTACTACCGAGTCTTAAAGGTGAATGCACCTTATAAGCCCATTTCTGCCTGCTGTGATTTACAGAAAGATAAATGTAACTACATGATCATTCATGTCTTGAAAACAATTCAGTGGTATCCTAATTCGCGAAAAGTTAAACACCTAGGGTCATATTTATAAAGCAGTCAATGTCAACATTTCCTAGTGGTGAATCAATCACTGTCATTTAAAAAAAAACATGCACCTGGAAGATTCACCTGCAGTGAAAATACCATATTAAAAATACCATATAAAACTACCCTATACAGGGATAGGTATGGTTCTTCATAAGAATATCTCTTAGTTTTACCCAGATTTATTTCCACTGTGCCAAAAATCATATTGCTGAAGTTCAACCTAGAAAGTCCAGTTATAGCTAAATGGTGTTCACAGGGGAATTGGGGAGATCCACCCATCTGTAACACAGAAAGCAGTAAAAACTTAGAGATTCCAACTCTTCCCTACTCTACTTGGACAAAAACTTTTTTATTGTCTGTTCTCCTCTTGTAAAGATTTTCCCCTTTCTATTTCTGGAACCGCAAAGCCTACAGAAAAGTAAAAAAAACTGGAAGGCAGGATACCCAGTGCATTCCGGCTTCTCCTGCAGCTGCAGGGACTGAATGAACTCCTGCATGCCTGCACAAGACTTACGTCATCCCAGCCTGGCTAATCTTACTGAAGATCAAAAGCAGGAAGAAAAAAGGAGAAACAAAATGGTGTAAAAAAAAGAGGTGTCTGTTAAGAAATAGGGACAGGTGAGTGTATTTGAAAAAATTGTGATCAGGCAGGTTTTTATTTTATTGCAGAAAGAACATCGCTTGTACCTTCTGCAATACAGGACCAGCTTGTCAAAAGAGGGTTTGGTTCTGCTTTAATGATACATAATACATAGAAAAGTTTATATATACAAAATCAAAGCTGTTCTGTACATATAACATCTTGTTTTTCTTTAATATCCATTCATTTGTTAAGTATAAATTCCCCTAAACCAAATCATCTGTATAATGTATGAAAACAAGGTGGTCTATAGCATATAAGGCTAAGATATAAATCAGTTTCATGGCTTGCTTCAACAGCATTATCATTGTCAGTTTACTCGTTCAGCATTTACATTACCAGATGTGCGTTAGAAAACTAGCCAACATTCAGAAAATTGGATTGGGAGCACTTTAGTGTTTTTTTTTTTTTTAAATAATTTTAATGGCGTGATACTGAAAGGCTGAGACAAACGTCTAGTATGGAATGAGATAATACAGAAGTTTTGGTCTGCCCATGAAATGCTATTAATAAATCAGACTGGACTTGGGACGTTAAACGATCACATTTGTATCTGTAAATAGAAAGAGGCAGGGAACAGAAAAGATAATGAGCAAATGTCTAGTGACTCTCATACTGTATGTGAAAATAGAGAAGTTATAATCATGAAAGCTACACATCTATCCCAACTATCGATTAAAAGGTAAGAGTAAAAGAAAGTGCAAGTAAATAAAAAATGGACATTAAATTTATATTGATATGGACGTGGAAGAAGAGTCTTGTTGGAAAAATAATTAAAGCAAATGAACACTGTTATTTCTTTACTGTTAGTATAAACAGAATAATATAAATAACCAGGTCAGTGTGTGATTACATAAAAATGTATTACAAATCTATTTTTAATAGTTTTCTAGTTTTTAAGATTTGCCCATTCTTTACCCAAAATGATTATTTTTCACATTGGATTCAATTAGAAAATACATATCACAAATTCTTTATCTGACATTTTAAACATTTAATGGGAAACTTTGGAAAGGAAACTGCTTTAGCTAACTCATCATGCTCTGAGAATCCATTGTCACTAATTGTGAATAAACTAAAAAAAGTAATGTAATGTAAACACAAATCCATTTTGAAAACATAAACACATACAAACTTTAAATTGGAAAGTAAAATCAAAATACAAGTAATCAGATGGCAGAGTCTTTTGGCAGAGAAACCATGAAAATCTTTTTTGCATGGTGGCTTTTTGTATTTTGGTTACCATGTGCCATGCAGTGTAGAGCCTGTGCTGATAATAGATCTAGATGTTACAGTTACATAGAAACACTTACAGTTACATAGATCACCAGTGGCCAATTCATTGGCTGAAGAGGATCATGATGGACCTGGAGAAGTTGGAAGCAAAAATGTTGACTGTGGTGAGCAGATCCTGGATCCTTTTTGGCTGCAGGGCGCTAGGCGCTAACAGTGTCCTTTAATTGGCATTTAGGCAATTATGGCAAAAGCTCACCCACACCAAGGTGTTTCATTCTGCTATAAATAAAACTGAACCAAATTCATTGGAAGTTCACTTTAAAAGAGAAACCATTCTCTAAAAATTACTTACTCTCTGATAGTCTGTGTCTCATATCCATGCTTTGTTGAAGTGCTATGACCTCCATTCATCAAACTCCTCAGCAACAGACATTTCTGGGAATGCTAAATGCCCATGTCTCTTGCATCCCCCTGTGGTTCCCCAATTGTTAACCCCCAACTTTACTTCTGGTCCTGTAGTGATGTAGGGCTCAATGAATGTGATTGCCACAAAAAAGCAAATGGCTCCAATGCCTAACCTCATTCCATTTCTTTCTTTAACTTTACTGAAATGTATTTATAGTATATAAGGACTTGAGATCTTTGGACTGGTCTGCCGGCTTTCTTCTTTTCTCTTTCAGGGTGACAGTGTGGGTGGACGTGATTTAGGATGAACTTTTCTGTTTGCTTTTTAAGCCAGGCTGTTGAGTGGACCGTGGTTCACATGATTTAAGATGGTATATTCTATTTGATTTATGGTCCTGGAGTCTTGAATGACTAAGATTGTTGGTTTAACAATGTTTATGGTTATGGTTTATGAGTTAATAACAATCTAGACAACTTTTATTGAAACACTAATAAAGGACTATGGCCAAAACATTTCCACATTCACGTGTTTATTATTTTATTGTTATATACATAATATGCATTTTAGGTTGATAGTGGACATGCACAAACCTATGCAACCACAGCACACAACGTTAATGTTAACAATATTGATGAATGATATGGTAGTGTAAGTATATAAAATATATGTAAAATTAAATACATATGACTTCAACTATAGGCATAAATTACATTTTTGTTTTTGTGCTGTATCATTTGGTAAAAGAATACATTTATAAAACACATCCATTCTGACCCAAAGCTTCCATGTCTCTTCTGTCAACATTTTGTTATTTTGTTTGTGATCCCGTCAGCAGAAAAAGCCATTGCCCCAGAATTTGATTCCTCACCATTGTACATTTTTCCAGTGCATAATACCGTGTGACAGAAACGAATTACAGTCCAGGGCAGAGCTGTCAGGAGGACAATGTGTTCAATCTGGGTCGTTGCCCTCTGTCATTGTGGTTATATTATTAAACACTGACTTCTGCTACATGCTTGTAATTCAGAACACAAGACTGTTATTGCTTGGTTTCCTCCCTACTCTTTAAAGGATCACAGTCTTGAAATAATGCATTAACCAATGAACCATTGAAAACACTGCATGCTTGGTGACCAGGGAACTTTCATGAACTCTCCTAAATGTTCAGTTGCTTTGTACAGCAGTTTTCTTGGCTATCGGGCCAAATCAATGACATTGATGGAGGTCAAATTAACATAGGCTTAAACGTTAACTGCTCTGGCACTGTAGAGCGCCTGCCCTGCAATTTTCATTATGTTTTCTGTGTTTAACTGCAGAAAAAAATGTGCCTGTGTAACTAAAGGTGTACCTGCTGTGTCCCTATCCCGAGTGAGTGATGTTATAATAGAAGTCCTGCAATAAAGATTGTATTTGTTTATACACTGCTGTTATGCATATCTGGATTGGAACATTCTGTATGCTATTCATGAAGGTATGGAGGTCTGCAATTACACCAGCTCATATCCGGGCCATTACATGACTGCTCACCTGCAGTAAAAATATTTGTAGGCCCCTGACAGCTTTCCATTTAGCCTTAAAGTGTTTGCCTGCAATTTTCCAGCAATTCCAATGTTTTTGGATGTTGTATTATTCTTTTAGGAGGCTAAAAACGGAATGGGTGATTACTGCTGTGTCAGAGAGCATATGTGTGTGTGCATTGTGATGCACTTGTGATTCTGCTGGCACCTACTGACCTTGTGGCTGAGTTCATAGTGCTGCAAACTCCCCATCAACACAATGCATAGATGTAAACACAACCTACAGGCAAACTATAACTTCAAATACCCTATTTAATATGTCTCCCAATGCTAAACAAAATCTTCTGGTGCTTACATTTTAGTGGAGGATGTAGTCCAGAAGCTTGCTCCATATTGGTTGGTCCTTAGTTGGAGATGCCTCCTTGCAGTTTGAGACAACTTTCATATTTAAGTTTATAACCCGTTACCCCTGACTGCACCACTAACACTGTCAGCCAGAAACCCCCTACCACCGAGAACCCCAACTACTGCACCCTTTTACTCTGAACTTCCCTACCTCCCAGCACCCCTAACACTGCACCTTAGACACTGCCAGCTAGCAGCTCCCTACTACCCAGAATCTCAACTACTGCACCCTTTTACCCTGAACGTCCCTACCTCTCAGCACCCCTAACACTGCACCCTAGACACTGCCAGCTAGCAGCTCCCTACTACCCAGAACCTCAACTACTGCACCCTTTTACCCTGAACGTCCCTACCTCTCAGCACCCCTAACATTGCATCCTAGATATGTAGCTTCCTAGAGAAAGGGAAGACATTGCACAGTTTTAGAAAACAAAGCTGTAAAATGTTACTAAACATACGCTGTCTAAATAAAGAGGAATAGGATATATATATAAATGATTGGATAAACATTATTCTAAACTTAAAGTGTAAAGCTAGGTACGCACTTGCAATATTTATCATTAGAAAACGAATGACTACCGATTATGCACAATTATTTTGAACGATCGTATCTCAGCGCCCCTAACACTGCACCCTAGACATTGCCAGCTAGCAACTCCCTACTACCCAGAACCCCAACTACTGCACCCCCACATTGCACAGTTTCAGAATAAAGGGAAGAAAGCCAAAAATGGAAACTTTACATTTTTATTTTTCATTTAAAGTATGTATTTTACTTGAAAAACTACAACAGAATGTATTATTCATCCCTTCTAAACTATTAAATCCTCTACATTTTTATCTTGAACACACAATCATTATATTAGCCTAGAACAACCCATCCATTTTATTTCCTGTATACTTTTTTTATATCAGTAAAGCTACGTACACACTTCCAATTATTATCGTTGGTAAACGAACGACGAACGATCCTGCACGATATCTGCGAACGATTTTTGCCCAATCGATCGTTCGTCGTTCGTTCGTCGTTCATTTCCAACGATAAAAATTGGAAGTGTGTACGCAGCTTTAGGGTAGAGGTATAAATATATATTAAATGCTCTGTTCTTTTTTAACCTTTTTTTTCTAAGAAGACTTTATCATGTTTATTTACTTGCTGTTGTGTGGATTATCATTAGCCAATACTTCTAAGTAAGTTTTAAATTTTCTGCCTGCTAGCTTTTGGTTGTTTTCCTTTGTTCTTGATCTCAACTCATTAAAACTACTGACCTGTGCGCCCTTGTTTGCAGCTTTAAAGAATTTAAAGGGTTCATTTGTTTCCCCACTTTCTGCAGTCTCTTTCCTTATACTGTTTTTGGTGCTTGTTTCTGTATGTATATTGTTTCTGTATGTTTATTGTTTCTGGTTAGTTTTTATCTTGACTAAAGTTCCCTTTCCATTGCAACATTTTGTTATCTACTGATCTCTAACTTTATCAGAAGTTTAAATCATATATCCAGAGCAGGCCTGTCACTTGCAAGGACACCAAACTGAGACCAGAATTTCCGAAAATATAGTGCTGTGTTTGGTAACCGAATGTAGAAATGTGTGATGAAAGTGTCCTCACTGTGCAATGTACAAGGATCAATGTCAGGTATACAGCAACATATCATCCAGAAATGTGGAAAGGAGAACAAAGAGGACATCGAGTGGAGGACTGTGACATTTTTAGATGATGGTTATTATTGTCATCAATAATTTATGCAGCACCAACAAATTACGAAGAGTTTTACAGACTTCATACACATGCCAGTTTTTTAAATCTTGGCTGGCTAAAGCAGTAGTTCATCTTTAAAAAAAAATTATTTGGTAACTATTTATTTTATTTATATATAAATAATTGCTCCTATGTTTGCTTTTTTTCATTTCTTTACTCATCATTGTATTTCTTGCACATTATAAAATTTTGCTTGTTTGCCATGAATGATCTGTTGGCACAATGATCTGCAATGTGTACAGCCAAAAGAACACCATGAAACTGCCACTTCTATAAAATGAAAGGCATCAGGAGAGCAGCATTGCATGCAGCTAAGTGTTAGTTTAATTTTAAATTATGGTTACTGAATCAAACAAAGCTGTAAAATGTTATTAAACATATGTTGTTTAAAAAAAGAGGAATAAGATATATATAAATGCTTGTATAAGCATTATTCTAAAGTGTAAAGCTAGGTACACACTTGAAATAAATATCATTAGAAAATGAACAACTAATGATTATGCACGATTATTTTGAACAATCGTATTGTGCACAATTCTGTACATGTTGTAACAATACAATCGTTCAACTCTAATCCACCAATAATGTAAACACGCTAGATACGATCGTTTGAACGATGCAGGAAGTGACATGTAAAGTAGAAAGTGTATTGCAGAAACATACACAATCACTGAACTACTGTACAAACCAAAGATAGTGAACGGTCGTCGCGCAATCAGATCCGCTGGGACCGTTGTTCGTTTCCAGCGACAGTCCTCGTTCATCGGCATCAATGGTCAGTCATTGTTCACTTTTTTGTTAACGATTATCAGATGATCGGTCGTTAGTCGTTCGTTTCCAACGATAATTATTGCAAGTATGTACGCAGCCTAACTTTACATTTTGTTTTAGAGAAACTCACTAGGTAATAATTTAATGAAATATGCAGTTAAAACTATTAAATGATCTGCAAATGGGCAGTACGGTGGCACAGCGGCTAGCACTCTGGCCCTTGCAGTGCTAAGTTCCAGAATCAAATCCTGGCCAAGGCTCTATGGAGTTTGCAGGTTCTCTCTGTGTTTGTGTGGGATTTCTCCATGTACTCTGGTTTCCACCCACATTCCAAAAAAGTTAATTGGCTTTTCCCCCAAAATTGACCGTAGACTGTGTTGACATGTGTACATAGTAGGGACATTAGATTGTGAGCCCCTTTGAGGGACAGCTAGTGACACCACTATGGACTTTGTACAGTGCTGAGTAATATGTTGGCGCTATATAAATACTGTGTAGGAATAAAAATGATAAACCTATGAACAATTGCAGCATATCAGTAACATGACGGCACTTCTCAGTTTAATGATCACTGCATATTAATTTTTTATGGTCAGCAAAATGTCATTTGCCTACATACTTTGAGCACAGAGTGTCCCTTTTCCCTATCTTCTCCAAAACTTGGGAGGTATGGTTTCACTTTCATATACATTGACTGGTAGCAAAAGCATGCAAATGTAAAGTATATCTACCATTGTTCTTAAATAGTATTGTGCATGATGAGTTTTTAAATACAGACCAAGTCTTAATTTCTATGACGTATTCTTGATTTTTGGTAAATAATCATAAATGACATACTGTGTATATACATATATATATATATATTTATATACACAAAAAGTATCCATTGCTGCACATGAATAAATGAGCAGCTTGATAGAAGAGTGCTGAATGTGCTAATATCACAGCTATGACAAGCTTGTCTTTATCCTATCACACAGCAACATCCGTAACATTACCACAGAAGGCCCAAGGCTTCCTTGGAGTTACTTCATTACAAACTGACAGCTGTGTCCCTGACCATTATCTGCGGGCCACATTCTTCAATAGCTCTGCAGATGTATTCTGCAAACCTCTGTGGCCTGACAGCTTGACTTCCTGTCCCAAACTATATCTTCTGCAACTCTGTAGCATCCTACAGTTTATCTGTGGTCAGCTTCCATACCCATTTCCTGCCAGCTGCTACTGGTCTTTTCGTCAGCACACAGAGAGATATGCGATGGGATGCAGGCCATAATTAACCCATTGTGCATGCAACACAAAACAGAGCATTGTCACTGCCTGCCGCTCTCATAAGGTACGGAGCAGCGTGATGAAATCTCGCTAGTTTTCTCTGCTGACGAAGGGATTTCATACTGAAACTTTTCATTCTCTCTTGTAATAATTCTGATACTTAAAGCTGAACTCCAGACAAACAGCTATATACACAGATGAAATACATATAACAGAGCTGCCAAAACATTCTTCCACATAAGATAACACTTGTAGAAATGAGGCCTTGGTCTGTCTTGGCTGCAATTATACTTTCACCTAAAGGCCTTCTTCCACCCCCATTCTATTATTGGGCAGTGGAAGGAGAAGCAGCGGGCTGATTTTGTGGACCTGAAAATATATTTAAGGGTTGCTCCATGTAAAAAGTTCAAGAAACACTTAGTCCCTTTCTAGTTGCAAAAAATGTATGTCTGCTTCCGAACCTGTCATAAAACATGGAATAAATAATTAAAGTGTACCTCAACTCAGATTTTTTACATTACATAAAAGGGTAGACAATCCTTTTATTTAAAGTAAATACATTGTTTTTAGTGTTTTTTTTTAAGTGCAACCTAAATGGTGCAACTAATTCCCGATCGCCTAGGCCAGGGGTATCAAACTCAAATACATAGAGTGCCAAAATTAAAAACTTTGACAAAGTCACAGGCCAACCTTAAAATTTATTGAAAAATTTGAGGACATTTTTCCTTTCTTATTAGATATAAACCCTTTTTATATGGAAACAAAGAGGCTTTACTGCACATTCAATCTGGAACAAGCTTATATTACAAAAAGAGGCATACAATTTTTTCAATATTACTTAGGAAAAAATCGTATACCTCTTTCTCTATTTGTAGCCTTCTGAGTTAAATTTCAATGGTAACCTTTTTGCACAGGCTAACAATAATAATAATATTCCTTTATGAAAATCCAACCATTCAAGTCCATGCCTTGAAGCAGTAAGAAAAAGTACAGCTGAGGGGGAGTGCTGGAAATGCCAGACGTGGCCAGTGCGGAGCCAATTCTTATGAGTGACCCGCCGCTGAAACGCCCTCTTCATTGAAATAGTACCGCTACTAAAATTCCTGGCATTATTTGCGTCTTTTAAGCAGTCCAATGCGGGGCCACACATAAGCAGGGAGCATGCTGGTCTACAGATGCCGGAATTGTAGTAGTGACGCTTTTTCAATGCAGCAGTGGGCCAGCTGCAGTTCATTTTTAGGATTCCTTTGGGGTCCAAAAAAAGGCCGTTGGGGCCAGAGTTTGACTCCCCTGGCCTAGGCGATCAAGAATGAATAGGAGCGCAGAGCCTCCTGGGATACTTATGTCACACATCCTGGGACGCTCAATAGAGAAAAAATTGCCGATATCACGCGTGTGCACTGATTGGTGATGTAGGATGAAGAACACGAAGAAGAGAGGTGACGCGTCCTGGCGCTCCCTCTGTGCCGGACCAAAAATGGATACCAGGACGACATGGGACCTGATGGAAGAAACCGACGGATTCCCAGTGAATAGACTGATTGAAGGTAAGTGTGATTTTTTTGGGTTAGTTTTTGGGTTTACTTATGCTTTAATGCAGACCCATCGTACAGCTGTGAATACAGTTGCTCTGGTGCTGCCTAAAACCTCCATTTTCATTGAATTTCCTGATACATACGCTGTGCAAGG
The DNA here is from genome assembly GCF_032062135.1 of Pyxicephalus adspersus. Lineage (NCBI taxonomy): Eukaryota > Metazoa > Chordata > Amphibia > Anura > Pyxicephalidae > Pyxicephalus > Pyxicephalus adspersus. The sequence goes on from NC_092861.1 coordinate 22,683,341, forward strand.
ATTCTGGATATAGCATTGCAGTCTGCAGCCTTGGACCCAGTTAGTTCTCTATTAAATGACACAGACATGCCTCCCTCCTATTCTCTGAAATACATATATGAATGAAGAAACTTGTGAAGAGGGGGGTGGCAGAGACTCAGCTCTGTCAGGACAGAGCACTATAATGTGATTGCAGCAGACTGCAAAGACGTTTAAAGAATTCCTTAGCAAAAATGCTTAAAATCCACATGTATGGAGTGTATTAGCTGGCACAAGACTATGGGCTTGATTTAATAAAGCTCTCCAAAGCTGGAAATCTAGCAAACCTGGAATGGAGTTCTTCAAATTAATTTGCTATTTGCTAGTCCTAGACCAGATCCATTCCAGATTTTCTGGATCACTCAGCTTCACTGATGAAAGTGTGTCCTCTCCAGCCTTGCTAATAAATCAGGCCCTATGGCTCTGCCACAAGTCCAACTTATAGATCTCTCTGCAATTAGGCAATACAGCCTATAGGACCTACCCCAGCATGTACCTGGACAGTGAAAGAGTAACAGCAGACTGGAGGGGTCATGCATGTGCTCCTCCTTTAAGGATATATTTTTAGACTGAGAGCACTAGCACATGAAAAAGATGCCTCACTGTTTCTTTTTTCTAATGCAGCTTTGCAGGGGATTAAAGGAGGCAGAGGAGAGAGGTGTTGGTGATTTATATGTTTTACTCCACAAAATGTAACTGTGACTCCCCAATATTCTCTGCAGCTAAGACTTTCTTGGTCATTGTGTTTTAATATAGAATAAATAAGTACCCCCCAGCGAATGTTTGTTAAATGCCCCTTTTCGATGCAAGCCCCACCATCTTCTCCCTTCTTCACTTCTGTATCCTGATCTTTGGCTTTTGATTGGCTGGGACAGGATGACCTAACTCCTGCACACAAAACGCATGATTGCTGCTTATCCCTGGCAAAAAATGTTCAGCTGCGCATGCAGCAAATTTGACAGCTGCAATCAGGCATCACCCATCCCTTTCTGCAACAAACAACTGCCTCATCACCAATTTTCAAGGTGGGACTTTAGTTCAACTTTAATTTTTAAATAGCACCCCAATACACATACCAAAAAGTTAATTGTGATGCTCTAAAAAAATTCTGTAGGGTCATGTGAACCTGCATTGTTGCTTTGTGGTGCGTTGAAAATCAATGCTAAATGGCTCCTTTAGGGTTGTGGAAAACAACAGTCTGAGTGTGTCCTTAACAAGGTTTCGATATATAATCTCTTTTATTTAAAAAATATTACCTTTGTATAAAATAAAAAGGGTATTTATCTGCAGCATGCTAGCAGGGGACAGGCGATCTTACTGAAACCATGGCTGATATCTAATGAAAATAAATCCTAAGACAATAAACACCCATTGTTTTGATGCACCTGGAATGATTTTATCGGATATCATCAGAACATTTATTTCAGATTTAGGGCTCATTCACGTTTGTGCAGTGCATGGCAGCATGTATCTAAGTTAATAATGAATGGCACCCTCATGCTACTTCTCCAGCTACCTGCACCACATGGCAATTCCCAATAATGCATTGCAATGCACTCCCCAAATGATAAAATGCAAGCGTGCCGTGGCAGCACATACTGTATGTGTGTATGAACCTTAAGCCTGTAATGGCAAATCACCCTAATACATATCTAAACTTTGATTTCCTCTGAATTGTTCCTTTGTATGCAGTGGCCGGTTTAATAGGCACTGAGCTCAGACAAGAATTAATAGCCATCCGTTAACACAACACTTCAGAGCTAAGCATTGCATTCTCATTATGTCATGGACAGTGACTGCTTGATTCACAGCTCTAGGGTTGTCTACACTGAAAATACATTTTATTTACCAAATAAATTCCACAGGCACCAGAGGGATTGGAACAAACTAAAAATAGTCTGACTTGGCTGTTTGCAGTTCATGTGCCAAAAAACAGATTCCATTTCTGCCACATTAGAGTCTTAATCAACATGTCACTTCTAATGAGAGGATACAAAATACTGCTTAATTGCTTTAACTGGATGGAAGACTATGGGGTCTATTTACAAAGCTTTGGCACACCAGAAATAATATTTCGTTATGCTAATGACTTTAACTGACACATGTGAACTGTCAGTCATTATAGGAAAAAGTTACATTACTCCTTTTCCTAGTTTAGGATCCATTATTAACTTACTGTCTCTTAGCCCCATATTGTACAAAAACTTGGTACATGCCACCACTCCCCTGAGGAACACATTGCACAGATGCAGAATACATTCTGCATATGCCACTCATGCATACATATGGCGCTCATGCATCCTTCATATGGCAGTGCACCTCTTATGGAGGAAGAGCTTCTTCAATTATTCCAGCAAAGATGAAGTGATAGCTTAACAGATTTATTCTGCCGGAAATGCACATTGGGTGCTTGAAAGGGGAACTATAATCCTTTTCATGTTTTTTTATTATACGTATGAAAGAGACCAGCTTAATGTGATAATTTGCAATCAAAAATTTTTATTTAATAATGTCAGTGGAAGCAGCTTTACTTCATTGCATGCATTTCATTGCTGTGCCTGGCTAAGGCTATAATCTGATAACACACCTACCAAACTTTTATCAGTCCCTAACAATGTAAAAACTCTCACGCACTGGAGCGCTATGACCTGCTCTTAGGCTTAAATCCATCTCCTGGCAAAAGTGCACTGTCATCCACCCACAGCTAGGTCCAAACTGCTACTCACTCAACCATGTTTTTTCTATGTTTTTATTACCTTGAGACAATCTTACCATTGCCATCCAGGTACCTCGCCAGCAATGTTTCTGCTAAGTGGGGGGGGGCGATACTCTCCCACATTCCCCTCCCATTAATGTCACTACAGCACCTTTTCTGGGTTGTGAGAGGACAACACCAATAGACAACCAACAAGAATTGTCTATGTCAAGTAGACATTGATGTGGACACCCAATGAGGGGACCTATCTCCTGTAAAGAGAAGACATCATGTGACTGATGATTTTGTTTGTGAACAATATGGGCATTAGGGTAGGTTTTATTTTTATTTATTTATTTATTTTTTGGTGCTGACTTTAGGTTGGGGGGGGGGGGGGGGCAAATTTCAAATTTAAAGCAAAACCATACAGAGCTCCACACAGCAAAGGAAATATCCAGCACTTCCAAGTATGGAGGTTCATGTGTCTCACTTTTTGTGATGGTGCTGGTCCAATTGCCAAATACAATTTTTGTCATGTTGGGACAGCCTATAACCCTGTGTAAGCTATGTTGGAGTAACATGTCACTTACACAGGGTGGCTTCTGGAAGTTTACTAAAGTGATGGTGAGTAAAGGTAAGGTGTGTATGGGCAACTGGNNGGGGGGGGGGGGGGGGGATTAAAGTATACTTTATTAGCTAGTCTCCACCCCACAATAAAAAAGAGAGTTAAATTTTAAAAAGTAAGTAAAGACTTACCTTACATACAATTCTAGACTACTGTGATGTGGTGGACCTTGAACAGCGGAATAACTCAAATCTCATGTGGCTACTGTGACATAGGTGGTCTAGGAGCATTAATGTTTATAGTATTAAAATGTAAACTTTGTAAAAACATCAAATTTCTGATCATGGAAACAATCTTTTATGATTATTTCCAGGAAAAATTAATTATACCCCAGAAGAATGAATATGGGGTTCTATGGAGCACCCCACCATGTCCTTCACCATAGGAAATAGCAGCAGTTGTTCCCAGTTAGTCATTTAGTGGCACACTAGGGCTGATGGCTAATGACTGTCCAAATACTAAACTTTTGGCAAGAAGATTGCGATTATTCACCTAGGGCGATAATTATTATCTGTACATACATTAGCTTTACCACTTTTTGGTCTATGCCATCTTTATTTATGTGAAATGTACATTTTATTAATAGTTCCATTTTAATCCTACCTTAAGGAGGATATGTTATCACGTAGAAAACACAATTCTGCATTAATGTAAATTATTAATTTTTTTCCTAGAATAGCACATTTTCAATTAGATCCGGTGTCCCGGATGATCTTGCGATCTTTTTGTCTGTATGTACCACTGCTCTAAACTGAATTTAAAACAGTTGTCAAAACAAAATGGTTTTATACTTTTCTCAGCTATTATGAAAGGCTCATGTTACAATAATCATTTACACATTTGCAGTTTCAAATGGCATCATTATGCTGTATGTACATGTAAACGTATAGCTTCCATAAAGCTGTATGAGAATAAAGAGGTTTGGTATGAATTAAAGATGTTTATACAATTTTTTTTAAATTGACCACATATTGGGTGGTTTCTTCTAGCACTGTGATCCCGGCACTGTATGATTTTGGCAAAGGATGAGATGAATATACTGTTGAATAGAGGTTAGTGTTAGGGTTTCATAGATTTTCATTCAAGGGTTCATAGCAAGCATTACTGCCCCAAATGCCATGCAGCACAAATATTAAGGTTCCAGATGAAACTACTCCAAGTAGGAGGAAGATAAAACATTTTTACTTACCTTATTTCACGATCCAGCTGGTATACTCATCTTTTCTATGGCACTCGGGATTGTAGATGGGCCCTTACTGTCCACATTCATAATGCAGGGCTAATAGTCCTGTGATAGAGGGATCACATAGCCTTTGACCACAGCATGGACTGCTTAAAAGAAGAGGCTACTGGGGACTGCTCATCCAATGGAAGAGTTTTTAAATTTTTCCTAGTATTATGCATTAAAGTTGACCTGTATTATGTTTCTTGCATGCACCTTAACACCACTGCTGTTGCTTTTACCTTGTCGATGTAGTTTGCCCCTACAAGACTTGTTAATGAATACTGGTAGTATGTAACATGTCAAGACACTGTCATGCTTTTCTGCACTTCTTGTGCTGGATTGTGAATAAATATTTTACCAAACATGGCGTACCTCTTGTTTGTATTTCCTAATTTTCTGGCACTAAGCAGAGTCTAAAGCTGCGTACACACGGCAAATTTTTCTCGCCCGATAATCGGTATCGGCCAATTATCGGGCGAAAATCTGCCGTGTGTACAGTCGGTCGTCGTCCATCGTCCGACGACCGTCCTGGCGGATCCATGGACGATGGATGACGACCGATCCTAATGAAAGGGAAGGGGAGAGCGCGCAGCAGGGTGCCGCTCCGTCGCTCTCCCCCTCCCCTCTCCATAGAGCATGAACGGTGCTGTATGTACAGCATCGTTCATGCATCGTGCAGTCTTTTCTCGTTGGAAAGGATCGTGAAAGATCCTTTCCAACGAGAAAAATTGCAGGTGTATACGCAGCTTAAGAATTACCTGGGTTAAACCATGAAGTTAATAATGTTTCCCTAATGGTAGTAGGACTGTTTATATTTAACTGTCTCCACTTGATAATGCACTCTCTTTAGAATCCTATAAAGATACCATGCATCATCTGGGGACATCCCATCCCCATGTGATTATTCTTAGGCCTAGTAATTGACAACTTTGACCCTATATGCCTAAAAAAGTTTAAACAGTTTATCTGCAACTGTATAGGCTGGGAGGCAAGGTTAAGCGAGGTTAGTTTGACTTCCAAAATATATTATAGTTTCCTCAATATGAAACCTTTTGACAAATCATAGTCCTTGAGTGAAAAGCTTCAGATAAAAGCCACCAATCTTTGCCAACACTCACAATATCTAGGCTGGGAACAAAATAGATAAAAAGAGAATATCAAATTCTATTTAGCAAGGTTCAGATAGTTTTGCTTTATGGTAGGTTCTCTTTATAAAGACCATTACACCCAAGCAAACATAACTAAAACTTGTCGGTATAGTATGTGCTTAAGAAATGAAGATAAAAATTGGATTAGACGAAGCAAAACTTCTTACAGGAAATTAAGTAAAAAATATCTCATACCACAATCTCAACCTTATCATGGTTGTTTTCTGATAGGCTCCTCCATTTAAAATGTTGTGCAGTTCAGTTAAAACTGTATTTCACAGCTCCTAATAAAAAAAGACATATTGCAGTTTGCATTTTTACTGTATTTTTTATTTTTTGTTATATTATGCCAGCCTTAAATGTGAACTTTAAGGAGAACATGATTTCTGTCTTACCCACTTTTGCCCAACTTAGTTAAGTACTATAGGTATAGTTAGGTCACATAAAAAGGGGTTAAATCTCTTTTAACCTTTAATAACTGAGAAAAAAAAATAAAATTTACCCCCTGTACTTAGTTTTGGGTGTCATTGAAGGTGGCTGGTAAAAGTAGCAGAGCATTCTACTATCTGTACAGTGAAAAGCACCCAAACCTCCAACTTTCTTTGGACACTTTCCTGTAATATAGACAGGTCTTGTGTGCATTTGCTGGATTACTGGTGACATCAGAGGTAAGGAAATAAATCCCAGGGCATGGCAAAGTAGGCAGCTGCTATAGCAGAAGAGATAGTAAATTGACATACGACATTAGGGTAATTACAATTATACAAGTGTAAAGTTCTAATTAGCTAAAAAAAATGAATATGTTTTTCCAACAAAGGTTACATATTTTATGCAGATATACACCTCGTGTCCATTTAATCAAACCCACCTCTGCCAGGCAAAGTTTTAAAACAAGAAGAGATGCAGAACAAGAATAGAATTTTGGTTTAATGCCATTGTTGGCCAATAGGCCCTTTAACTACTTAAACTACATTCATCCTCATTTTAGGCTTATGCATTGTCATACAACATTCATTTCTGTCCAGAGTTGCATTCATTTTTGCAAAATATCTTATATTAATGATGTTGGGCCACTGTGTAAAGTCTTCTTGGCAAATCCAAAAGTTTCTCAATTGGGTTAAAGTCTGGACATCGTGGTGGCTAATTCATGTGTGAAAATAATGCCACATGCTCCCTGAGCCAATCCTGGCATTATCATCCTGGAATATGGCTGTGCCACTAGGAAGGAAAAAACTGATTGATGGAAAAACCAGTTGTTAGGAGGTGCGCTTCTGGTTGGGGATCCTGGGCTGTGCACCACCGCAGTATAGCATGCCCAAAACATTTGCTCTGGTGGCAGCGCTTGCACCAGCAGAGTAATCCTGATCTTAATCCCGTGCTGCCATTGGCTGCTGGGACATTATTGCCTCCCTGCTCCCAGTCACCAGTGCCTGTTGTAGGGTTAAACTGGACTAAAATGCTGCTGGTGTGTTTTTTTGTTAAACTTACTGTTGCTGACTCTGCCTGTTTCTGAACATGCAAATAATTCTGCGTTGATTGCTGCCTGGACCAACCCTTTGCCTGTGACCTTGTCTCTGCTTTTGTCTTTGCCTTTGCATACCTCATCTGGTGGACTGATTATCTGTGAATGACCTGTCCCTGTATTCTGGACTTGTCCCTGTGGGAACCTTTTGTACTGCATTATATGTGGGCTCCTGGTCCTCTGCCAGCCTATCCCTAGATGCCATCCCTTGTGCACAGAAGTCCTGGGTGCAACTGTGCTCTGGGAAGGTGCAATTAATCTCCTGAGGCTGAACGGAGTTTTGCTATGTGAAGAGTGCAGAGTTAGATTTGTTTCTCTACCGCTTATATCAATGTGATTACTGTAGCGTGGGTTTGTATAGGCCATTCATTTACACGCAAGACAGTTGGTCAGAGGTTGTGCGCTGCTCTACGTAGTGAATAAGCAAAGTTTATTTTTCTACTTACACACGTATTTCCTTTCTTTCAGATCATGTCTTGCTCTGCTGTTTCTCGTCGTAAGTGCCTAAACAACCCTGGTTCATTTTGTTATATCTGTGGCAGTTTCACCATTCCCAGTCAAAGGGCGAACATCAGCACATTTGTAGAGCAAGCCTATTTGGCATATTTCAAAATTTAACTTGGTGATCAAGATAAGTCTTGGGCCCCTAATAAGGTGTGCAAACAGTGTGTGGAGGGATGTGGGCAAAGGGAACACATGATAAGATGCCATTTGGTATACTTATGGTTTGGCGAGAGCCAGGAGATCATTTCAGTGACTGTTACTTTTGTATGGTGAAAACTTCAGGACATAACAATAAAAATAAATGTAACATGTAAGTATCCCAGTCTACCATCAGCTATACGCCCAGTGGTTCATTCAGATGAAATCCCAGTGCCGGTTTTCGTTACACTACCCTCTCTTGAAGAACATGATCATGGTGATTAACTAGGAGTGATTTGGCATGTGATTTGGGACTATCGAAGAAGGTTTCGGATCTCCTAGCATCAAGACTGCGTGTAAAAAAACTTACTTGAAAAAGGAAGGTATTGTACTTTCGAACCAGGGATATTGCATTTCTGCAGTGCTTTAGAGCTGACAGTGGCTTTGTGTATTGCCATAACATACCTGGTTTAATGGAGGAATTAGGAATTCCAATTTATACCTCAACTGAATGGCGACTATCCATCAATAGCTCAAAGCGGAGCTTAAAGTGTGTCCTCCTTCACAATGGCAATATATTTGGGTTAGTCCCAATTGGCCATTCAGTTTCTCTTTGTGAAGAATATGCAGACATAAAGAGAGTCATTGAGTTGTTGCAATATCACCATTACAACTGGGTCATCTGTGTTGACCTTAAAATGGTATGCTTCCTTCTTGGTCAGCAACGCGGATATACACAAGTATCCCTGTTATCTGTGCATGTGGGACAGCAGAGCTCGTGGGAGGCATTGGGTGGAAAGGAATTGCCCTCCAAGATCTGCACTAAAACCAGGTGATCCAAACATTCTACATGATCCACTTGTTGATAGAAAGATTAATATTTCCTGTCTCTGCACATAAAACTGGGTCTGATAAAGCGGTTCATTAAAGCTTTGTCAACTGAAGTAGACCGTTTCAAGTACCTCATTTTGGTATTTCCTAGCCTGTCATTTGAAAAAATAAAGGACGGTGTGTTTGATGATCCACAGATTCGGCAGCTCATCAAAGATGAAAGTTTCATCAGGACAATGTCAGAAGTCGAAAAGAATGCTTGAATAACATTCAAAGCCATTGACAAGGACTTTCACACGAGCAAATAATTACACAGAAATTGTCCAGAAATTCTAGGAGAGCTACAAAATACTAGGTTGCAATATGAGCATCAAAGTGCATTTTCTGCATAGCCATCTTTCTAACATCCCAGAAAACCTTGGTGCAGTCGGTGATGAGCAAGGTGAATGATTCCACCAAGATTTGAAGGTCATGGTAGGACGGTATCAGGGTAGATGGGGTGTACATATAATGGCTGAATATTGTTGGAGCATCCAGCGGGATTGTCCTAACACTGAACACTCCAGGAAAAGCTATAAGCGTAAATTTTTACCTTAACCGCTTACCAGATTAAATTTCCCATTTTTTACTGTAAAAAATGTCATAGAGTAACAATAAATCCTTTGTATGAACAAAAGAAATTTAAATAACCAGTACATTCAAGTTATTATTTCATTATTTTTTCATTGTATGTAAAATTTGTATGTTTTTTGATATAAATGGAGGGTACCCTGTAACGCAAAAACTGAATGTGATAGCAAAAAACTGGAGATTCACCACCCAAAAATTTGAAAAAAACAAGTTTAAGATCTAACTCCACAAAAATTGCATTCCCCAGTGTAATCAGGTAGTCAGCTGACCTAATTATTTGGGCACATAATATTTCTGAACCTGGACCTGACTAAGTAAAGCAACCCCAAAACATACACTTTTTTGGACAGGCAGTGTAAAATTCAGCCAGGCAAAAACAGGATTTATTCATATAAATGCTTCCAAATTCATTCAGTTTCCAGGGAGCATTTCCTAAAGTCTCCCTACCTATACTTTGTTCTTTTTTAAAAAAAAAAGCTGCTGAGAAAGCAAAGGAATCCATAAAGTGTTATAATTTTAGATACTTTTTAGACATGATAAAAGGTACTGATCTCTGTACAAACTTTATACTGTAATGTATATAATTCATTTAATGATTTTGCAATATCAAAGTCTTCTGCTCCCCTCGAGTAATGGACATACAGGATAGTGTAAGTGCTTATGTTCAATAAGCTGTCAGTTGGGACATAAATCCTTTGGCCCTAGGGCTCTACTTGTGGTGGAAAACCGCTGAGAACTTATGAACGGAAATAGCTGGAGTTGCTGAAAGTGCAGAGTAATCTAGACAAGTTTTGAAATTTCTGTACTCATCTGTTGAAGCCTATTCTTAAGCTATAATATAGGAAATGCTGAAATAGCAGCAATTCCCATGTTATCTCTTGAATTCAGGGAATTTATGTAATTCTGTACTTTTGTAAAAGAAGGCACAATAGCTTAAAGCTGAACTACAACCTTTAGTTTTGCATAGTTGTACTTAAATAGTTTACTCTGATTTCACTGCACACATTTGGCCTCTTACCATGTCTATTGGAAAGTGCAAAAGTCAACTAGAATTTGCCTCATTTCTTGGCTCAAGGATATTCAGCCTTATCCAATCTTTCTTCCCAGCTTTACTGTTCCTGTTCTGCCACTGTATTCATTGGATTTCAATTCTTTCAATCTTGATAGCTCAGCATCACATGTGTGTTTTCTGTTTTTAGCACCCTGCTGGTCCCTATCGCCATCCTTGAGATGCACAAAGAGCCAGTGATGATGTAATTGGGCCTAATTCATTAAAGGTCTTCAACAATGGAGAAGATAGACTTTCATGGGATTTCCAACAAACCGGAAAAAAATTTGCTATTACTTGGCAAATATTTTCAATACTGGAGCAGGATTTCATATCATCCAAGATCTCCCATGACAGTTTACCTTCTCCACCTTTAGAGTGCTTTAATAAATCAGGTCTATTGGGTCTAAAATATTGTGTTTAAGGAAAAATTGTATGCAATAAAAAATGTTATTGAGGGAATTAGGAGAAACCAGGGGCGGAAAAATATAGGCTTTAGCTTTAAGTTACCAAAAATAAAATATATATAAAGACAACAGTCCAAGATTAAAAATGTTCCCTTTTTTATAGCTGGTGCTGATGTCTTTAAAAAGGTTTTTAGCTTGTCTGATGGTCCCTGGCTTTTCCACTGCTGACGACGCTATGAAAATAGTGAATAAACATTGTGCCTGGTTTATTAAAGCTTTCCTAGGCTGGAGAGGATACACTTTCATTAGTGAAGCTGGGTGATCCAGCAAAACAGGAATGGATCTTGTCCAGGATTAAAAAACATTTGCTAACAAATACTAAATGACTTTTAAGAAATCAATTTCAGGTTTGCTGTGTCACCCAGCTTCACTGATGAAAGTGTATCCAATCCAGCCTTGAAGAGCTTTAATAAATCAGGTCCATTGCATCTACATTTCCATGTTCCCCCAGTATCCAAAACTATTTAAGATTTAGGTGGTTTAAAGTTGTATGAACCTAAAGTTGTAAAGGACAGCAATTAAATAAACTTTATAGTTTGTTTCCTTACCTAATTGTTCCAAATGTTTTCCAAAATATACTCTAAACTATTGAACACTGCTTCATTGAGCTTCTGGGTCCTCTCACAATACTTCTATAGATTACCTTAAGGGATTTTCCATGGTTGGGTTCTTTTTCCTGCTTTTGTTGTTTCTTTACAGACAAGAATATTTTGCTGTATGTTGTCTCAGAGAAGAAAAGATTGTTTCTTATCAGTTTTTTTTTAAACCAAAAAACAGAGATAGCTTAACCTATAGTTAAACTTCAGGGACTTTATACTTCTTCCACAGCTGGTCTTGGTCTGTGAATCATGAGATTGTGAATGAGTGAGTTTCCTGACCACCCTTCCCTAGTTTCATCATGAAACCAAGAAAAAAGTTGAGTGCCAGAGAAGTAAGACTAACTATTTTTTTGTACATTTTATTTAATTCAAAGCATAGAGTGAAAGCAGGACCCAAGACATTTTGTAGGGCCTCAAACCACTATCTTCTTGCAGTGCAGTATGTAGCTAATTGGTTCAAGGTAGGTGGACAGTGTGTGTGTTCTTGGACTCCTATAGGTGATTGAGAGGCTTGAATCACATAGCTGAACCCTTAATAATGGTTTAAATAGTTTCAACATATTAAAGTCTGACTGTTTAATAAAATTTAGTGTTAATTTAACCCCAGTAAATGTCTTTAGTCACCCTAAGGCAATTTTACAGTGTCTGGTTATTGAATAGTAACTAGTTATATTGGTTAATATTTGTATTTATGAACATGGCCAGGGTAGTTCACAGGTCCTCATCTTTTCCCTCCCCACTCCTCAGCCACCTATCAATCCCCTACTTACTAAACATAAGTAGGAGCCAGGACCACCCGCAACTTACTATCATAATAAAACATAACACATAATAATATGAAGCATTATAGCACAAAACCCTAAGGCTGCAGGTCCCAGAAGACATATACTCATAGCAGGCCGCACTTCACTACCTTGGGGGCATTACCAATCCCTGTAGATCATTACACTGCATGGCCACCAGTTCATATTCCGTTTACCTTGCTAATTAGAGGACACTACACTAAAGACAGACGCCCAATCTGGAAAAACACTAGCCTTCTAGGAACCACAGTAATACCAGGTCTCCAGCCCATCAAGCCATTAAAGCACCTCAAAGAGGGCTGGGAGTGTGGGAAGCTTTATATTCACAGGCATACATCTAGTGACTTCCTTCTATGTATTTTCAAAAACTTCTTCCCAGATCCTACCCCAACCATTCACCTAACTGACCTTAATTCCAGAAATATTGCTTAAAGCTATTTGCACATTGGAGGATTGATACATGACTGTTGAATGACCACTGATCACTTCGATGGTTCTCCAAAAACCAGTGTACAGCACTCATTTATTCATCTATCACTGGAAACAATCACAAAAGCACAAATTGTGCTTGATGTCATTTACCAACAGCAAACTATAAGGCTGTAGTGGCCCATGGGACAATAGACCATGTCAGCATTGACATGGTGATCACAAAGAGTTTAATCTGACTTTATGTATAAACAAAGGGACAACGTGCACGGTTTATAATGGCTTTGTTTATAAACAAAGCAATTCCACGCACTGGTGGAGAATATTGTTTAAACCTAGGTTTGCATACCGATATTACATAGTAAAACTGGAGGCTTTTGGTAAAATTAGGGGAAAGTAAATTTGTTGCTTTTGCAGTGAAATCAAGTTTGGCAACATCAGATGACGAATTACTGTAACATATATAAATATAGTTTTTATGATATATCCAGTAATATGGACTTAAACACAACTTACCACTCATTATAAAACATTAGGGTCTTATAAAAGGTAATGAATGGATTTTATAAAACTGATTATGCTGTTGAAAGATATATGAAGGTGGAGTTACCTTTTAATTGCTGCCCTGGGCATGCATACAATTGAAATTTCGATCCTACTGATCTCTGGACTCAAAATTATATTTTCTCCATACACAAATAGAAAAGTAATTCTTACGGCTTTAAAATTGTCTCCCCAGCGAGCTGAGATTTGACAGATGTATATAACAGAACATAAACATTTCCTTTATCTATTACACCCATTAAAATTGTTTAGCTCATTACAATATTAAGCTATTCAACATAATGGCCTTCTAAGTGCGTGAGCTCTTTTGTGTGCTTCTCTCTCTGGAATCCCCAGGGCTATTCCCATGAGTAGAAAACATACTAACCACACGCAGATAGTCAGTGTGTAAAATGTCATGATTTAACATATCTGGGAAAAAATTGTGACATCTCATCAAAGCTCAAAGGAAGATTGCTATCTGAGCAAGAGAAATACACAGAATGGCACACTGCACCACTGGAGCTGTCAATCAAGACTTTCCCTAAATTCACTTGTTACATTGTCCCTCTGAGGCCTTGAACATATCACACTGACAAACATGTCACACATTTCAGGAGATGTAACAGCCTACACATTAGGACACAATTTGCTTTTCTTATATCTACAAGGTGCACTAAAACCAGCACAATTTGCAATAAATTGTATCTAAAAATTTTGCATAGAAATGGGAATTGTACAAGTTTCACCTATTTTTGTGCTCTGCTGCTCTTTGGAAAAACGCCTTCTGTTCCAGAGGCAAAGCAGAAAAAAGATTTAACTAACCCTATGTACACACACTTGATAATTGTTACCAAAGATTAACTTTTGTGAATTGTGCACATGCTAGATTTTCACTAAAGATGACCACAAACATTCATCTTGGGTGACAATTATCAAGCATGTTTACATGCATAAAAATGTTTACAGTACATAAAAGCGTGTGTACAGTATGTGCAAACACTTGATAATTGTCACCAGAAATAAATGTTTGTGGTTGACTTAGGTTAAAATCTAGCATTTGCACAGTGATCCCCCAACATCATGGCGGTTCACTAACCATTCGTGGATAAGATATACGATGGGGGAGGATGCAGCGGGGTGCTCATACTTCACCCTCCCCTTTCCATAGAACTGAACAACGTTGTGCGTATATTGCTATTGCCTGTGGAAATAATGAAAGATTGTTTCTAGCTACATATATTTGATGTGTGTATGTATCCTTATTAAAACAAATGGCCCTATTGGAAGTTTTCTCTTTTTTTTACATTCTGGTTAAGTTACTATCACATTTTTATCCCAGTGTAAATGATTGCTAAGAAAAAAGTGTGGATCTTGCCAGCAGAAACACAAATGGCAATTAAATGCACAGTATAGAAAAACTATTTCACACACCCAACTCCTAAATGACAAAACCATGTGGTGCAGCACTATGGTAGCACAACTTGTGTAGATGAATGTCAGCAGAAGCAATAAAGTCCAGATGGACCTCCAACTTAACTGCGCTATATCTTAAGCTAAAAACATGTTTTGAGCATTGCTATACCTTCAATGGGTTCACCATACCTGCTGAATGAGTTTAATTTTGCATACATATTGTACACCTTGCTTCTATGCTATTTATATTCCAATGTTCCAGTTTACCTTTAAATGGCATTGAATCTCAGCTGTGAAAATATATGAGGGTGTGTTCAATGGTTCGGCCACAATCTATATTAGCTCTATCCACATACAAAAGCATGAAAGGAAAGCAGCCGCAGTGCAGGATACATATGATAAGAAACACAATAAAAGAGTCCTGTTGCAGGAGATTATGTAATATTCATAAATAAAATGTCAAAATAACCCTGTCGCCACCTAAAGGAAACATTTTAGCTTTAAAAAAATGGAAAAAAAAGGCCTCGTCTGTTATTTCTCCTGAGCCTCAAGAATTTTTGTTTTTTTCTTTTTGATTCAATGATATCTTAGTTTGCACATTTTAGTCTTTTCTAATAGTTTATTTTTTACTTACATAGGTATTTAGGCTTTTTAAAACACATTTTCCTGTTATTTGTGTATACACCAATAGAACACTCAAAGCTGCCTTCAATGTAAACATGGTGTGGGTACAGGGTTTTGTGCTACAGCTGGAAATTATTTGCAAGCCACCACAAAACCTTTGCCATTTGTCTTTTTTCAGACTTCTTTTATTTTCACTGGTGATACCACCGGTAATATACAATGATATAACGATCATGTATCGTTATTGTTCAAGGACAGGGTCTTCCCTCTCATTTCTCATAACAGAGAGTTATAAGGCATGAACTTTACCAGAACTCTGTAGGTGTGCTGTGGTATCTGGTACAAAGAAGTTAGTAGCAGATCCTTTAAGACAGTGGTGCCCAACCTTTGGAAGCTCACGGACCACTAAATGCACGGACTCCAGTCCACGCATGTGCGGTGAGCCGTGTGTCACTCAAAGGGGAAGAAACTTCCCCCAAAGTGACTTCATAGTGCCAGAACCCATCCACTCTCCCATCGCAGGTCTGAGACACAACCCACCCACTTGGTCCGCGCCTCTGGCTGGTGCACCCCCCCAGCAGGGTCCTTCTCCTGACCCTGCTGGGGTGTGAACCGACCAGAGCTGCAGCCCACCTATCAGACGGCCCGGGGGTTGGGAACCCCTGCTTTAGGACACACTGCTTCTGCTGTTCTACCTTATTGCCACATAGTTCTGATAGTCATATGTGGTGTTGGTGTTCGAACTCGGGTTGTTCTTATTTGCGACCCGAATATGGCAATTCGAATTTGGAAAGACCCAACCTGAAAAAAACAAGATTCGACATTAAAAAATTCGAATAAAATTAAAAAAAGAAATTTGTTAAAAAAATAAAAATTTAAAATAAATTATTTTATTGAGTGTTTGTGTTTATTTAACTAATATTTTTTTTTACAGGTTATCGTATGATGACATGATATCTCTTACTCTGTACCACACTTTCCAGCACAGTAATAATATGATACATTTGTTACATTTTTCTTTTATCCACTGCCAGAAAAATGTAACAATTGTATCAAATTACTGTGCTGGAAAGTGTGTTACAGAGTAAGAGATACCTCTAGTGTGGGGCATCTTCTCAAAGATTGCAGCCGAGTCTGCAATCATTGAGAAGAGTGCGCGATCCCCGGGGCACTACAGGTAATTAACCTGTAGTGCCACGGAGATCGTAGTGGAACTGCAGAGTTCATCTGCAATTCAGTTCCCACGGTCACATGACCTAGGGAACTTTGTAGTCACAGCTGTGACTGCAGGCGATCCCTGGGCACTGGAGGTTGAATGGGAACAAGTTTCCCCATTCATCACATCTAGTGCCCTGTGTTCTTAGATAGAGAAACTCTATCCAAGAACACGTACAGCTAGTAAAGTGCTGCAAGAGCAATCTGATTGGTCTTGCAGCCCTTAATAGTCCCTAAAAATAACGGCATTCGATCACCCGAACAATATCTCACTATTACAATTAAATAGCTGTTGAATCGAATAGTGAGATATTCGACCAACATTAGTCACATGCACATTGTAGACACGTTTAGTGGTGGATATGGGTCTGCATTGGCACTCTTACTGACTGTGACTATGCAGCTCCATAAGAAATGAACTCCAATGCACTGTGTTTCCTAAACCATTCCTCCCATGAGTTTGTAAGTTTGTTCTTTAGTAGTACATCTGTCGGTGTGGAAAAGCCACTCCCCAAGACACACCCATGACTTTGCCATTGTGCTTCCCTAGACCACTTTGGTAGGTACTAATTATAATGTCCCTTAAAACTTGCCGTTTTGGAGATATTCTTACCCCAATCATTTACTCATCACATATGGTCTTTGATAAAGTCACTCAAATCTCTAGGCTTCTACTTTTTGTCTTGATTCCAGTACACCAAATTGACTGACTTATCTGACCTCTTGACGGATGCCATTGTAATGAGATCAATATTGTTATCAATGGTATTGTTGGGAATTGCATACCCTTTAACTATTTAGCTACAGTTGGAATTGAATATGAAATATTTGCAAAAGATGTGTTTATTTATTCTGTCTCCAATGAATTACAGAATTGAGCATATTAATGTGCATTAGCCAACCTGCAGATCATGCTTGTAATTGCAATATACTATACAGAACGCGTGTATATTTTAAATTGGCCATATGGCACTCATATATATCTTCACTTCTCGACTACTTCTGCTTTATGTGTTAATCTACAGATCTTCAGTGAAAAAATCATATTATTTTGCTCTCGTCTCACACAAAATATGCAAGACGTCAAGTACCTAGTATTTTTGTTTGTCAATATTTATTCCACAGATTGACATATTATTGCATAAGCAAAAAATATACTTACTGGTTGTTATAGGTCTATATTGTACAAGGCGAGTAATGTTAAATAGTCATTGAAGTCGATAGTGCACTTTAAACAGTCCTGCAGCCCTTGGGTCCAGTGGTGGAGGGAGCCAACAGTGGGCCCCTCTGCAGAACTAATTTGGCCCCCTTCCCTGCTGAACTGACTTTTGGACTCCTTTGAAGTTCCCTATTGTCTGAGGAAAGTCTGGGGCCAACGTGCAGCAACACACTTTACACCTCCCTATGTTCAACTTTACCCAGGTCAATCAAAGTTTTGGACCTTTACCCAGGTCAATCAAAGTTTTGGACCTTTGCCCAGGTCAGTCAAAGTTTTGGCCCTTCTTACTCATCACTTGCTTGCAGTTTGCCTTACAGACACTCTTTCTTCCAGCAGTTCCGCAATGTACATTTCAAAGTATGGGGATAAATAAAGAATAAGGAAAAGGCTGGGGTGGCATTTTATGCACTGTGGCTTCATGCAAGCTGGTTTGTGTCAAACAGACTTATTATGTTTATTTTTAATATTGAAGGTCTGGTGGTAAAATAAAAAAACTGCAGTTGCTCATCCAAAGCCAAACTCTTTCTTAGTGATGTATAAGGTTGGGAATGGTTAAAAAGTGAGAGAATTTCTCTCCAAGCTGGCATGAGATCGTCTCTTGGATACATTTTATTGGGGCAGAAGTCCTCACTGGAAGACTTCCCATATCCTCGTCTATCGATTTTTGATGTCCAATCAGTTTCTGTCCCAGTGGTTACCAAGACAAGGTGAATCTCTCCAATAGGGGAACAGACAACAGTAAGAAACTGATATAGCTTCTAAGCTTTCCCAACTCTATAAATAAAAAAAAAACAAGTTTTGGTTAAAGATACACTTTAAAAGGCCACACAATAATGAAAGAAAATATATAGCTTTGATATTCTTGCCAGCAGTATTTTAGAATATTTTACAAATGTCTTGTTTTGAAGTTAACATCACTGATAAATCCACTAAATGTCCTCATTAGGCTTTCCTAATCCCACCTTATGCAGCCATGTCCCGGTGTCCTGGTGGAGCTTGCTCTACTGGTTGGTGACAGCTTGTCACATTTTATCCTACAGTATAAACTTACCTTTAAAGTTCTGTTCAAGTTACAACGGAATTTTAATAAACATTTTCCATAGTGTTATGTTATCTACACATTTGTAGATCCTAGTGGGGAACAATGTACAGTACTTCTATGCATGTATTATTATAGGCTAGGAATGGTTGTCTGCAGACAGTGGTTATTGTTTTAATAAACAACTGGTGTGTCTTGTAGGAATCTGCCATTTTATTTTTAAAAAAAAGCTGCATAAAAAAATATCACGGTAACACATCACATACCTGGTGGCAAATGCCTCCACTGGCTCAGAATTTCTTCCCTCCATGGATTCATGGATCACCCCGCTATGATAATATTGACCAAGCTGGCAGGTCATCTCCGTCTTCCACGGTCCAACAATTTTGGTAAGCAATCTATTTAGTTAATCTTCTCAGTAATCCAATAATTTGGAGGTTTTAGTAGGAGTAGGAGTGCACTTTAAGGCTATGTTGTCAACCTTGATCAATCAATTTTCTGAGCCTGGGACATAAAGGAATATCGGAATATCCAGGTTTAAAATCTTTTAATAATTGCTTGTGATGGCATTGAGGCATATGTGGTATTGTTAATCAATTTGTTTAAAAAAAAAGAAGAAAAGGCAAAACAGTATATTACATTGGGCTGAATGAAAATCCCAGCAAACATAAGTGTGGTATATAGAAATAAATAGTCCTAAATACAACAAAATTCTCATTATAACTGAAAAAGATGATGATGAAGATGCAAAACTGAGCTGTTCATTTTCAGAAGTAAACATTGATCTATAAATCATGATCAAGGTAGACCATCTTTTATCTTTCACCTGCCCCTGATCAGCCGCTCTCCAACCCCCTGAATTTCTAACCCTAAACAAGATCCAACAACCATAGGTTGGAATTAAAAATGACTATAGCAGTCACTTTATATTTATATATATATATATATATATATATATATATAACAACCAAAAAAAGCACAACATTCCAGTGAATTCAACAAGTTCACAGAAAGGACTGAATTCTTACACTATCCAAAGCTAAAGGAAATATTTTGGGTGGTGTTCTGCTGTTTTGCTGAAACCTATCATCACCACCACCCCTATCTGTATGTGATTTGTTTACTTTTAGAAGAATGTTAAAAGATACCTTCTGTGGCTGTAAGGAAGTTCATCCTCTCATATTTTGAAGAATATGTCATGTAAGGGCTTTTACAGCAGGTGTATGGTTTCAGGTGGAACTATCATCAGATGTCCCCAAAGGCGCTGCTGCATTTTTTTCAAATTTCTTTTGTGAGCAGCGCAGAGGCTTCAGGGAAATCACCTGTACAGTGGGCATTTTGACTTTTGAACTGTGTACTCTTCTGTACTCCTCTGTATGGATACTAGTCTGATCTGGGTCAGACCATGAACTTAGCTCTAAATTATCACTTCAGAGAATGTGCAAAATAAATGTCCAGTGTCATTACTTCAGTATTCATTTTTCTTGGGGCTGTTCTTCCATATCTTGTTCCACAGATCATTATTTGTAAATTGCTGTAAATTATAATGTAAAAGGTCCACAAAAACTGCTATCCTCTATTTGGCATAGTCATGTCACTAGGTGTCCCTCAAAGGGTATCATAATCTAATGTCCCTACCATAGTCATATGCCTTTAATATAGTCCAAAGTCAATTTTGGGGGGGAAGCTAATTACCTAACTGCTTGTGTTTGGAATGTGGGAGGAAACCGGTGTACCGGAGGAAACCCACACAAATACAGGGAAAACCTGCAAATTCCATGCAGATAGTGTCCTGGCCGAGATTCAAACCTGGGACCTAGCGCTACAAAGGCCTGGGTGCTAACCTCTGAGTACCCGTTACTTCAAAGATTTGCCCCTTCCTCCCAACCCATAGATTTTAATAGGATTTAACACTACGTTCTAATTTGCCAAGTTTTAAACCCTAAGTGAATGGAGCCCAGGCATAGTTGCCCGTTCCTAAAGGTAAATTTATTACAATCATCTGCAAGCTACACATTCAGTCTTGTTTTATTTTCGCATACACATGATTGGATATTGATGCACATAAGTGGGTAAATGTGATCTTATTGGCTAATATCAGTGAACATTTAATTTACAATATGAACATTTGATGAAATCACCTCATGATTTGTCTCCTATTGAACTCAACCTGGGTAAAACAAAACTCATTATCTCCCCCCTCACATTCTAAATATCTCCCCCTGACATATTCCTAACTGTTAACAACACTCTTGTTTGTCCCTTCCCTCAGGCATGTTGTCTTGGCATCACCTTCGATTCTGCCCTCTCATTTACCCCCCATATTAAGACAATTTTCAGGTCTTGTCACTTTCCCCTACGCAACATATCGAAAATCTGCCCCTACTTGTCCCCAGAGATCACCAAACTACTCTCTCCTCTACAATCTATTATGAATGCTGCAGCCAGACTCATCCATCCCTCCCACCACTTCTTCTCACTGACCTGATGAAAAATACACCCCAAGAATGGTCTTCACATCCTATTCGGCTTCTTTAATGAGCACTCAAAACCCATCTTTTCAAACTTTGCCTACCTGTCTTCTTCTGTCTCTTAAACCATCACTACTTCCCACCATTCCATATCTCCTCTCCTAAAGTGTGCTGCTTCCCCCACCTCCTAGATTGTAAGCTCTTCGGGGCAGGGTCCTCTCCTCCTCCTGTGTCATTGTTTGTATCTGTCTGTCATTTGCAACCCCTATTTAATGTATAACACTGCATATTATGTTGGCTCTATATAAATACTGTTTAATAAAAATAAAAATTGATCTCAACCAAAACCTGTGCTTTTCTTATACAGTGCTGTCACAAAAAAGAAAGAAGAATTCTGGAGTTCTGGCCAGTTGGACCAGGCTCTCCATGTACATAGCACTGATCACTAGGGATGAAAAATTTTCCTTGAACTTCCAATGGTTCCGTTATGTTTCACGAACCGATTTCGTGAAACCATCGGAAGAGGAAATTAAGTGAGGAGGATTCCCAGAGCTGCATTCAGCCCTGGAAATCCTCCTGTTTGCGATCCCCGTGTCACTAGAGGTTAGCTAACCTCTAGTGCCAGGGGGTCGCAGAGGATTTGATGCAGCCCTGGAAATCCTACTGTTTGCGGGCTCCCCGGGGATCGCACACTCTTCTCAATGAATGCAGTCACAGCTGCAATCATTGAGAAGATGCCCTTCACAGGAGAACCTCCTGACATTATAATATAAGTATCTCTTACAAATGATACATTTGTTACAGATACAAATGTATCATTTGTAAGAGGTACTTATATTACAATGTCAGGAGGTTCTCCTGTGCAGGGCATCTTCTCAATGAGTGTGCGATCCCCGGGGCACTAGAGGTTAATTAACCAGGGATCGCAGAGGATTTCGAGGGCTGATGCAGCCCTGGAAATCCTCCTGTTCGGCGAAAGCTCGACCTCTCGGCGAATCAGTAGGTCCGATTTGCCACAAGAACGAACATAATATTCTCACTCGCTCATCTCAATCTCGAATTTATTAAATTCGGTCTCACGGCGAATTTTTGGGACCTGCTAGACCAATCAGAGGAGCGGAGCTGACAGCTTGCTGTTGCACGAGTACTGGAGTTATTTCCTGAGTACTTTAGTACTCATTTCATTATATTATTACACTGATACATAAGTCTCCTTGAATTTAGGCATTTATGATAACAAGCAATAGTTTCAGCAAAACCACTGACGGTGACATCACACAACCTCATTCATTTATCATGTATGCTCTTTGTGCCTACTGCCAGCCTTACAAAACAGCGCAGGTGACAAAAAAAGTGTACTCACAGCGGATATTCATTTGGTAATCTCTATTCATCAAAGATCATCTTCAAAAACAACCCTGCAATACATCTGCTTTATATTGTGTTTACCATTGTATGGCGCCAGGAGTGTTTCATTTAAATAGGTCCCCTTCAGGCAAGCACATGTTTCTTTTTCATTGTTCGCTGTTCTAGAGCGAGGAGTGTGATATATGATTTAGATGGACTGCACAATGTACAGATTATTACACATAAAACACATAAAACATATGCTTTTCGTAGCTAAATTCTCTTTTTTTCCCAGTTGATAGAAGTTGACTACAGTGGATGAGCATCATTAGCTTGGCATTTAAGATCTTGCTTTATGGAAGAGTATCTAGGGCATTGTAAGTTCAAACCTTCATATGTTACTTATTAAAGCCAGTTTTGATTTAAAGGTTAGCTTGCTTAATTTGTTAACGTGTAACGTTTCCCTTCCCCCACAACTAATGTTCTTTTTCTAAGTGAAAAGTTTTAGAGTGCTCGGGGCCAGAAGCTTTTCACTGACAATTCATTGAGGTCTTCTAATTACGGAGAGGTACAAACTATTTCTAAGCTCTTAAGCTTTTGTGGAGAAAGGTTAATGAAGTTTTTTAAGTATAATTTATATCAATTTTATTTAATTTATATTCATTTGTAGCAACATGGTAATCAAATTACCACCTTTAAATAACATTAAGACTCTTGTCCTAGTTTAAAGTGACCTAGTGGATAGCACTGCAGCCTTCAGATATTGTGGAGGGTGAATAAAAATCCACAAGGATCCTGTGTGAATGTAGGTTGATTAGATTTCTTCCAAGTCCTTTCTTTTCCTTCCAAAAATATTCTGGTAGGTCAGTTTGTGGGTATATATATGCAAGCTTCTCTGTGTTGCAAGGACTAATGATAACTGTTCTGTACATGTACTATATAACACATTCCATAAATTAAATAAGTTATCCATAAATAAAGAACTTCTGTTAAGCTTTCTTGGCATCAGAACATATATTATTTATATATATATAAATATATATATATGAGGTCTATACATTGATGGTGCATGTGGTAGTGAGTGAATATTCACCTTTGTGCTGAATGTCAGATTCACTGCTTTATAAACAGATCCCCTTATGTAAATGGTCAAGTGATAATACCATGTTTCCCCTCTAGGTGGCGTTTAATAGGGATAAGTGACACATTTGTATAGTTTAGGGTTTTTTTTACTGAAAAAGTATTCAAATTTGAACAAGTGAATCAAGCACACTAGTATCCATGATCTTTTTTCCCTTTCTGTTCATTTAAATGTTTTGGTTGGAATATCACCAGTCTATGTCATATGTACTCCTACTCCAAATCATGAAAAAGAAAATTGTCCTTAGACTTCATTATTGGCATATGACTATGGTAGGGACATTAGAAATATGTGAGGGTTTCTTGGAGGTACAAATACTGGAATCCAAGGGGAATTGCTATAGGGATACATTAGTGCTTTTTTCCCATTCCCAGGAATAGTGAAATGTAAATGAAAACTCATACAGCACAGAAATGTCCTTTATTTAAATAAATTCTTGAACTTATACTGATTTTGCAAACTTATATCCCCAGAAACAGGTCAAGCACCAATTTTATCTAATGATGTAATTTTGTAGTCAAGCTTGAAGACCATCAATGTTAACCTGTCAGACTCCCATTGCTAAATGACAGATCCCTGACTCTTGCTAATAGCACAGGGAATCTTCACTGACACATGACGTCAATCCAGAATTCTTGTTCTGTTACTATTATATAAGGGTCTGGCTGAAATTTAAAGAGGAAACCCCCTGCTTTTTGTTTTTCCTTATTGTTGCTTTTGGAAACCTCGCCTTAATTTGCTGCTTACAGCGATGTGATTTGCAGCAATTCCCATGACTGCAAGAGGTCAGAGACCTTCACCGGCAGCAATACTCCTCCCTCTTTCCCATAAACCCCACCCTATTTTTCCTCCTATAACACGATTGGTATGGTGCAAATGTCCTCTGGGCCATTTATTACAAAATTATAATTTAACTTTTCACGTTAGCAAACATTACCTTACAACAGTACACCATAATACATTACCTCATAAAGGTTGCAGGTTCTTGAAGGCATTACCTCTTTTAACATACCAACTAGGGGTCCCTGTCCTTGCATTAATATATCAGGCGCAATTCCAGTACCTCGGAAACGTTATCAATTGTGTATACTATCCCCACACCAGTTACCATCCACTTGCTGATGAATTAGACCATTTTGGAGACCACATACCATGAATGGCTTTCAAACCCACTTCTTTTACTTTTTTCACACGCCCTCAAGGACCTAAAACCGCCAAACCCAATTAAGCTGCGTACACACGGCAAATTTTTCTCGCCCGATAATCGGTATCGGCCAATTATCGGGCGAAAATCTGCCGTGTGTACAGTCGGTCGTCGTCCATCGTCCGACGACCGTCCTGGCGGATCCACGGACGATGGACGACAGCCGATCGTAATGAAAGGGAAGGGGAGAGCGCGCAGCAGGGTGCCGCTCCGTCGCTCTCCCCCTCCCCTCTCCATAGAGCATGAACGGTGCTGTATGTACAGCATCGTTCATGCATCGTGCAGTCTTTTCTCGTTGGAAAGGATCGTGAAAGATCCTTTCCAACAAGAAAAATTGCAGGTGTGTATGCAGCTTTACACCTTGCATCAATATCAACTATGAAATGGGAGGGCAGGAATCTTGCTCTTTGCTGTCCAGCCCCCTGACCTCACATCCCACTTTCTAATATTGCCTATACCCCTTCCATTATTTACAATTTCCACCTATCTTGACTTTACCTCTCCTTGACCTCTCCACCCCCCTTTACATCCACCTGCCTTGCTCTGCCTTTACACCCAGTCACGCTGGCCCTCCACCAATCTTTTCTGTTGCAGGCTCCTGACTCCCTTTCACTTCAACAGCTGGGACCGTGGCTAAGCCCATAGACCAGGCATGTCCAAAGTCCGGCCAAGTGCAGCCCGTGTTCAGATTTCCACCGGTCCGCAGCTTCTGTCATAAAATCAATAATATGCATCCCGCCAGCACTGTTGACCACAGTATAAAATACACGCGTACAAAAAAGCTATTTTATATTTCATTAGAGTTAATCAACCGCCTTGCAATTATGGGCCTGCTACTCGGCGGGCATAAACGGCTGGATGTGAGTCCCCATGTGAGTACAGGGAATCCCCTATGTCATTTTAGTGGGCGTGTGCTGTGCGGGACCCACACGGACCATATTCACTCTAATTCCAGGAACATGCACGGACCACGCACTGACACTGGACTCTGTGCTGTGCGGGACCCACACTAACTCTGAGTACGTGCTGAATGGTCGGCCCCCACACATTTTCACCTCACCAAATCTGGCTCTCTTTGCAAAAAGTTTGGACACCCCCTGCCATAGACGAATGTTGTGGCTTACCGCAGGTCTGATGTGACCATTACGCTTTACTCATGAGAAAATTAAACACCATAGAAAAACAGGTGACCACTTTTTGAAAATGCTTGCTGCTTGCCAGTCATGCTAATCCTTTGTTTCAAACTCCTCCTGCATCGACCAACGACAGGTGTGTAGCAATGAAAGTCAGACTGACCAGCATACATGTAACTAATAAAGCAGGGAATCATAATTACCAGGCTCTTAACAAGTTTGGGTGGATGTCATCAGCGCGCACCCTGTGCATTATTGTATAGCAGGTCACCAAGGATGTAATTGCAGTAAGTGAAACGTTTCTGGCTATGCTTTCTCTCCCACACTGCTGAAAGACTTTCACTTCTGCGATGTGCATTATCTTTTTCCTGTCATTATACAGAGGGACAGTCATCAACCTTGTTTTTTTGCATGACTTTTAACTACTCATAACATGATAATTGCTATAGTTAATGCTTAGAGGGAGCCAGCATGAGGCTAAGTAGTTAGCAGTGTTGGGGTCATGGATTCAACATCATTGTGTATTGTGTGCATATGATTTCCCTGCCTTTACCTGGGTTTCCTCCAAATGTCCTGATATCCTCTCAAGGTAAAAAACATACTGGTAGGTTAATTGGCTTCCTTTCATACCGACCTCAGCAAATGTGGCTCTGACATTGGTATTGGATTGTGAATTTCTTTATAAAGCAGGACCAGTTCTATGTTCAGCACCATATAAATAAAGGAATAATTCCATTCACTGAGAAGCCTGCATTTAAGATCCATGTTCTGAAAAGCTAGTAAAGATGAGGCTCAGTGGGACAAACAGAAGATTGCTGTAGTTGATGTTTGTTCCAGGTTTACTTAATAATCCTCTACTTGATTAGGACTTGTATGTTGAATTACCATGCTTCCATGCCATATTGTGAGTCAAAGTTCTGCAATGCACAAGACATTCTTCTATGCACTGGGTTGGCATTCTAATGGCACCCGAAACATGCCTTCACAGCTGCTGTTTGCTGCTGTGCATTGCCCTTTCGAGTGCAGTATGCACTACTTTTCTGTGCAATAGGGTGCATTAGGCTGCCCATTACTATAGTAAAGTATAGTAGTGTGACGAATGCAACTCTGGTGATGTGCAAGGCAAAACACATGCAGTGCTTCACCATAGAGTAATCAAGTCTCCAGTTATATACAGATGTCAAATTTATATCACATTGACAAAAGTTACATCAGTAGAATAATTTAGGACTGTACACACATCACTGTTCAATTCTTTGGATAGGAAAGTGGGGAGGATGCGTTGGATGCACCCCGCTGCATCCTACTCCATAGGTATTGACCATCCTGGTCAGTTGTTTAGTTATCCACCAAAGCAAATCACTAAAAGGTGTCAGGGCACTGCTGTACACAAACTAGGTTTTTGCAATCATGAACAGTTGTTCCAGGCAACAATTATTTAGCATGTGCTTTACCGTGAACTTATACTGAATGTGGGGTGTTATTATTGGCTGTGTTTGGAAAATACCAGTAGCTTCTCTAGATTCTTTCCCTTTGCAATTTACTGACCTGGAACAAGCATGCAGTAAATAAAGTCAGAATGCCACCTGATTGTGATAGCATTTTAAGAAAGGGACATCTATACCATCAGTCTGCATATTTTTCTTAGGAGGTTTTCTTTATTCCACAGCTTACCAGCACAGAAGAAGATATGTGTGTGCTAAGGACAGGAAATTCTCCATGCACCTGCCTGTATATCACGGGACATCTTCGGAACAAAAGGCATGGGAAGTATGAGGAACATGAAACACACACCTGTGGCTGCGGGAACACGCTATTCTATATTTATTCATATGCTGTAGGTCACTTTAGAGCTGACAAGCTGTTTTTCAACTTCTTGTCACCACTGCCTGGTGCATCTAATTACGCCTGCCCTGCAGCTGACAAATATCAGCTGCTGCACACTAAAAGATGGTTCTCTGTAAGTACTTCCCTCTGGCAAAGTTAAATATTAATTATCTCTTTTTATTTCATGATTATTCATGGGAGCTAATGTCACTACTGGGGAAGAGTGATATGTCACTGTCATGAAATATTAAAGCCAATAATTCATAGGAAAACTATGCCAAATGGGGAAAGTCTAGGGCCCATTGTACAGATTTCACTTCTGCTCTTTACGCTCATAATAGTGACTTGAAAAATCAATGTATTAGTTGCCAGATTTGGATTTATACTGACACAAAGGAGCTTATTACAATGCTGTAACCCATTACAGCCAATCAGATTTATGTTTAAAATGTTTTGGATATTAGGAAGAATTATGATTTGTCGCTGTGGGTTTCTGTTTGCATATTAATATTATGGTATTGTTCATTTATAAAGCACCAATATATTATGCAGCGCTGTACAAAATATTGGGACTGCAGATGGCAAACCTCCATACATAACAAGTACAAACGTAGCAGGGGAAGAGGACCCTGACCAATGGATATTTCAATCTAAGAGGTGGG
Source organism: Pyxicephalus adspersus (assembly GCF_032062135.1). Taxonomy (NCBI): domain Eukaryota; kingdom Metazoa; phylum Chordata; class Amphibia; order Anura; family Pyxicephalidae; genus Pyxicephalus; species Pyxicephalus adspersus. Next base: position 22,711,864 of record NC_092861.1, read on the forward strand.
GATCATAATGTACAATAGGTAGGAGAAAGAGACACTAAAAAACTATAAAAAACAACTAACATGGCATTTGTTCATAATATGCACTGCTTTAAAGAATGAATATTGCCTTTTATTAGCAGAGAGCAAATATCGCTATCCATGTTTTGCTAAACACCACCATGGCTGCAGTATGGAACCTCTGTCCTACAGATCTCCTTCCACTTACCATCACCGAGAGAAGCGGAAGATTGGAGGAAGACGAGTCCCATGACGTTTCCAGGTCACTAAACTGAATATTAATTTATTTGAATGTAGCCCTGTTAGTTTGAGTCTTATGGAACTGTAGAGCAATGAACATTTCCAAAGCAAATTCATGTGTATTGTTTTTTCCGCCCAAAAGCCAGTCTTCTGCTTTATACATGGGGCTCTAAATGTCATTCAATTAGAGTTTCCATCCACTTTTAACTTGAGGCCAGAGTTTTTAGACACACATTTTCTACATAGCTATTATTTGCTAAACTATAGTACACAGGGCTTCCAGAGATGGCACATATCTATCCACACATCATGTTATACAGTCATGACCTGTGGTAAGACAAAGTACCGCAGTCAGTAAACCCCCCTCCAATTTTTGTTAAATGGCCCATAGGCCTTACATTTATAAATAATTTATAACTTATATTCATAACATTGCAATAACATTAACAAATCTCAGTAACAAAACAAATAAGACAAAGTATTAACAATAACACAACCACAGTTAAATAACAATCTCCCCAGCACTACCCTTTGGATACCGGTCCTCGGAGGTCTCCCCTTTACACTAACCCTTTTGGGATCTGCGCCACCATGATATGTATGTTCCCAGTTGATATCACCACTAATGGCAGTCCCAGTCACAACCTTCAGTCCCAGCCAAGATCCTCCAACACAACAATTCTTGAGATTTCACACCCCAGGTGGATCCCCCCACCCCCCAACTGAAACCACCACCCCACCCAACTTCCTTCGAGGACCTCACTGCAACCCAATAATGTACCCCCAAAACATAAAGGTAGGGCAGGTGGGAAAACTTTTCCCTCACTCTGTCCCTCCGCTGTTTGATCCCTCTCTATTCCTTGCCTTTTTAACACTTTCACTCCCCCTTCTTCGTCACCTTATCCCACCCTCATCTATCCCAGAGGCAACCCCACCTTAAACCTATTACCTCTATCACTGCATGCTCCCTGTCTCCCCCAGTTATGCAGGCCTTCCACTACCTTCCTAATGTCCCTTTGCACCAGGCCTGTCTGTATCACATAGAAGAAAGGCTCTTGCCTTGGGTAATATGGTGGGAAGCAGGTACAGCTTGAGCAGGAGCCTTTCTTACACTATTCTAAGCACTATTCTTTTCACAGCATTTACACGCCTCGTCTACCAAACTGGCAGCAGTGTAGCTTGCGCAAGAACTACTGTTCTCCTGGTCTGACTAAAGGGCTCCTTTTTCAGTGTGACAGCCCAGCCTTACTGACAGCAGTCTCTAATAAACAGAATGGGACCAGCTGTCTGTATGACAGTCAAGTGTTGCAAAACTTCAGGGAGACTTAGCAGGAGCTAGCTGTCAAACTGGCAGCAGAACCCCATAGATTACAATAGTGAGTTGGAAGATTTCTGTTATGTTTTAAATACTATTTATATAATGGTGACATACATACTCCATGGACATAAAATCCTAGAGAAAAATGGCTGCACCACTTAAGATCAGAAAATGTAATAAATAATATTGGTACAAAAATGATAACACCTAACCCATCAACCTGAACTAGACTGACTGAACCAATCTATGTAACGTTAAGCTAGGTGAAAACATTATTTGGTCATCAGATATTACAACAGAGGGTTACGGTATTTGCACAGGGTTACAAAATAAGCTGGTCTGAATTTCTGGTAAATCGGTTGTGTGAACTTCCTGCCACATTACACACATCAGTATGAAGCAAAGTCCATACATGACATGTGTTATCTAAGTTTAGTCCATTTTCCATTTAGTACCTACAAAATAATTGTTACTGTCATGGTTCCTAGGCTTCATCTGCCCACCACTGCCGAACTCTTCATGCCTTAAAGGGAATATGTAGATGCCAAGGGCTGAGTGGACAATCAAGTGAAAAAGAGGAATAGGTCATTTAAGTATCCCCAGACCAAAAACAAAACTCTAATGTAATTAAGCACACTCACATTGATCTGCATCTATGCAAAAGCAAGACTGTCATCATAGGGCAGAACTACAAATACCTCCATCTCTCCCTACTCTAGAGTTTAAAAGGAAGGAATTCTGCAGTCCCCAGAGATAGCTGGGAACAATGCTAACTGATAAGAATGCAGAACAGGCACAGGATAGGAAGGTATAAGCTGAAAAGATTTCTGGATGATCAACAGGTATATTTTGCTCTTGTCAGATATAAAAAAAAATCAAATATGCATTCAAAAGACCAATAAAAATGTAATTGTTTACAAAAACTTTGTGTAAGCTCCAAAGTGATCCATCACAGAGGTTACTCAGGGGTTGGACTCCTGGCTTTGACACAGGCAGGAGCAGCATTAGTGGGAGGGTGAGGAAGGTGGGCAAGAGTATTTTGTCCCCTTCTCTTGATAAAGCCTATTAGGTTATGCTTTGTTAGCTAAATCTTGATTTAGCTATTATGGGAAAAAAATGTTCATATTCTACAAAGATTTTTAATACCTAATAAAGCATAGGGGATGTAGTTGCTCCCAGATCCTCCTTCTTCAGTCTTTCAATGATCTTGTCCATTTTGGAATCTTAGTTGGAACGTTCAAACAGGGAACTGGTGGAAGTAACCATATGAAATGAACACCATGAGCCAATGAGTAATATATAAGCATTTGCAAATACCTGAATATCCTCATTGTTCAAAAAAGAGAACATTACAATTTCATACAGAAGTTGCAGAATAGCAGAAGAGCAGTAATACTTGTGAATGATAAATGCAAACAAGAAATAGACAGTGAACTTTCAATTTCCTGCTTGAAAGTCACGTATCTAAGCTTAGGCTTAATCTATCAACTAGAACTCAAGGATTGTTTAATTTCTCATTATTGTATTATTGCTATATATTGGAAAATGTAAGGACATAGTTCATGCAGACTTATAAAGTTACTGAAAGGATCACTTTGGTGTATTTCAGTTGTGTTTCTAGAAAACAAACAGAACAGAATAGGACTAAATTATGACTTTATAATAACAATTAGGGTAACCTGCAGCTGTGCTAGGTTTTCGTGTATTTATGTATATTAAAAGTAGATATAGCATCATAAGTGAGGTTTGTTTATAAAGAAATTTCAGTTTCGCCTTTAAACCAATAAATAAATAAAATATTTGATATGAACTGAAAGGAAAATAATACAGGATATGACTAAATATAAAAATAACTTGAAAGGCGGTATAACAGATTACTTTCATTAAAAGGAAGTTACTTCTTGTATTACTGTAAATGATTTAAAGCTTCGTATAGGCAAAGTATGAAAACATTTTCAGTAGATTTATAACTGCTAATAATATAAAACCAGCTCTCAGTACATTGAGAAGTTTAAAGAATTGATGGTTACATACCATGCTTTTTTTCTGTCTCACAACACCAGAAAGTTGATAAACAGTGCCATGGAAGTGCCATATAAATCAATAATAATAGTATTAATAAAATGCAATTTGTTTTTACTTATATAAATGTTTAGTTTGAAAGGTAACATAATAAAAGACAAAGTGTTGCCAGAGCAATATGGGTTATCCAAAGAGATGGCACATCAAAGCAGCTTGCTTTGCAGTTCTTCTTGTCTGATAGGTATATGCTGAAAACTAAGGCTACGTATAAACGTTAGATTTTTGTCGTTGGAAAGGATCTTTCACAATCTTTTCTAATGACAAAAGAGTGAAAGAAGCATGAAGGAGTGCTGTACATATAGCGCCATTCTGCTCTATGGAGAGGGGAGGGGGGAGAACGACAGAGTGGCACCCTGCTTCGCTTTCTCCCTTTCACTTGCATTATAGTGGTTCAGCGTTTATGGATCTGCCGGGACAGATCCATGAACGACGGCTGCTGTACACAACATCCGATACTAGCCTTAAAATCATAAATGGACAAGAACCATTTGACCTGTGTACGTAGCCTTAGTCACTGTACTAAGGGCTCATTCCAATTCAGTTTACATAGAGCTGTTTGTAGCAATCGAATAGTAATCATCTCTGTATACCAGTGATCACTCAGCTGGCTGGATAGAAGCATGCGTAGTATGAAGATATTATGTTTTTTTACTTTCTTTATTAAAAAAAAATATGACATTGATCTTGATAAACGAAGAAAGGAAATATCTACTGGTAAGTGACAAACTTAGTGACCAGTAAATAGTTTAAGCAGGAGGACAGTGGCAACCAATAATGTGACCGGAATAATAAATGTCTGTCAATAAAGCTGGGTTTCTCCTTTTTAACCATGGGGGGGGGGGGGGGGGTTGAAATAGCTTCCGAGTCATCAGGGAACCCCTGCTATAATTATTATATCCACAGCTCACAATACTGTAGTGTGGTGGTCATTAGGAAGAATTGCTGACCATTGGGAAGAATGTCACCCCTACAGCCAAAAAAATCATTGGCATTAGTTAAACTGAACCGAAAGTCACAAATTTCTCATTGCTCAAGGAACCTCTAGCAACCTCTGGAGAAACCCTAGGGTTATCCCTTTTTCAGAAACACTGCTGTAGGGTGAACAGGAGGAAGTGTCAGCCAATAGTGTTTCTTAGATTGACTCAATGACTGAATGAAATGCAAGACCGTATTTTTTATGTATTCCTATAAAAAAAAAAGTTTTAGAAAATGCTAATTTCTTAGGAAAATGAAACTTTTTTGTTTGGCTTCAAATATTTCCTTATTTAAGTCTTAAGAAACAAAACAGAATTAAGCTTTTGTCTTGTTTTCTATAAGATGGCTGGAAATGTTTTTTTTGCATTGCTGTGTGCTTTGAAGTCATAGAAAGGACTCATAGATGTCATATTGTACATGCAGATATGATCTGACTGCCTTTAGGCAACTAAATCTTTCAATGCTTCCCTAAATCTGAACATTTGCATCTCTTGGCTATTTGTGTCTACCCCACAGAATGTGGTAGGGGAGGTGTGCTTCTAAAACATTCTGTGCTGGCTTATCGGGGGAAACAACATCTCCCAACCTGTACAGCTGTTTATTCTTCATCAGTTATTATTACACAGTATTTATATAGTGCAATCATTTTACGCAGTGCTGTACAAAGTCCATAGTCATGACACTGTCCCTCAAAGGGGCTTACAATCCAATGTCCCTACCATAGTCATATGTCATTAATGTAGTCTAAGGTCAATTTTTGGGGGGAAGCCAATTAACTTAACTGCATGTTTTTAGTATGTGGGAGGAAAACAGAATACCCAGAGGAAACCCACAAACTCCATGCAGATAATGTCCTGGCCGGGATACGAACCTGGGACTCAGCGCTGCAAAGGAAAGAGTGCTAACCCCTGAGCCACGATCCTTCATACATCTTTCCTAGTGGTGTCTACTTTTGCCCTACAGATGTGAGATTGCTTTTCAATCCAGTTTTACCCAGCTTAATCAGTGGATTGTCAACTAATATGTCGGTCCCTCCATTACAAGCTTATATTCTACCGTCAGTGAGCTGCCAAACTATTGCAGAAACCAATGCCGTCACAAATCTACCAATGCCTGTATGATGCTCCTATAATTACAGAGCAATGGTTGATATGTTTATCATATGTTCGTATTTTCATTACGAGCTACTTATGACTAAATTACCAAAATATATATGTTGTTTATAATAAGTATGTGGATTCAATAAGACAGATGTTACCTATCACACAACTGAACCATCTGTGCCAAAATAACTATCAACAGGCAGCAGACAAAACCATTATGGCTCAGTGGAAAGTACAATAATGCTGCAAAGATGAGCAATATTTTTGATACTTTTTTTCTCTACTCATCAAGAATTAACCACATGACAACACAATGAAACCTTACAAAATAGATCATTTAAATGATAAAAGATTCAGAGAGTAATTTTATTTTATTATTTTATTTTATATTCCTTTTTAAGGCATAAAATGTAATCTATACATTTCTGTGTGGTCCTGAACACACAATTGATGATGGCAATGATGATAAAATGCAAAAGAAGGAAACAATTCCCTTGCAAGACTCTGAGCAGCAACAAAAATGAATTCATCCCACACACAATATTCATTCATGTTAAAGGAATGTTCTATTATATTACAACAGTGAAAGCTTCACAAACCCCTACACATTCAAAGTAACAGTTATTTGCATGATAACCAAGATACATTACATTACACATCTGAATAATGCTATTAAGCGGTAATCAGATTTCTTTGGTAAGAAAACATTATTTCTTTTATAAATCAAAATTAAGGTGGGTGATTTGGTTTCTCTCATTTATAATAATATATGTGGATTGCAAAATATCTCTATAACTATAACTGCATATTCACACACAAATACAGTATATATACTGTATATATATATATATATATAGATATATAAACTGTATATGTGTAAATATAGAGAAATAACCAACTCATTGTGTTTTTATGTAGTATATATATGCACTCACATATATATAGTATATATACTGCACCCACACGGCACTCACACTTGTAAACAATGTTAACATTTATGTGGACTCCTTTTATCATTTCAACCATGTAAAAATTGTCACTAAAAAATCACAACCTCCTGTACATAAGTAGATAATTGCCGGAGATTATCCTTTAGTCCAGTGGTCGCCAATCTTTTCGGACCTATGGACTACTAGATGGACAGACTCCGGACAGCGCATGCACAGGGAGCCATGTGTCAATCCACGGGGAAGAAACTTCCCCCAGAGTGACGTAATGATGCCAGAACCCACTCCATCTTCCATCCCAGGTCTGAGCCTGCAAATAGGAGAGTAGGTGGGTTGTGTCCAGAGACACAATCCACCCTCCACCCTGAACCTACAATCTGTACAGAGACATGGTCCGCGGCTTTGATCAGTGCCCCCCCCCCCCAGCAGGGTCCTTCTCCTGACCCTGCTGGGGGGTGCACCGGCCAGAGCCGCGGACCACCAAAATTTGGGGACCACTGCTTTAGTCCCTTGTCCCTTCTATCCTTCTTATCTTTGGAAAGTTTGTTCCTAAAACAATAAAAAACACATGTGTCAGTAAGGCCTATTGTGTTTTGTCTTACCTAATTTTTTGTTGTATATGTATGAATGTGGTGGCATCCATCTGACTGTATGTTGTGAAGGGGCTGTGAAAATCTCATGCCAGAATGGACAGAAATACAATTTTTTGGGCAGGTAATATAATTCCTATATATATATATATAACCCATCTGTTTATTTAGCTGATTATCTGAAATTTAGTTTGAAGCAGAACTGTACTTTCATTACCGTCTTACAATATATTGGATAGCAAAGACCTTCAGTCTTTAATCTCAAATCTTCTCTCCCATGACCATGCCTGTCCTGTAAAAAGCCATTTCAAGAACATTTTGGACTTAGTTAGACATAACCATGCAGGACTAGGGAAACAGAAGTAGGTGCTGCAGTTGTAATTATTGATCACAAATCTAGTATAGCAATAGCATAAACAGAGCAGTACCATAAGGGCATATGCTTGGGTATGTAACCACCAAACCTCAGGAAATTACAACAAAGATTTGAGGTTAATTTTATCCCCACTTACACCAATGAATTGTGGCTTATTTTATCCCACGGACACCAATAATTTGGGGTTTATGTTCCTCCTATTGACACCAATTTTGTCAAAAACTTGCAAAGGATGGGGGGACAGGTGTGATAATAAGAAATATGGCCAAGCCACGCTTAGATATCCCTCCTAATTAGTGTTGGCAGCTCAACACTTTGCTGGGTTCTACTCCTGCTGGTAAAGAACAGGAAAAGGATCTGCCATCTCTACCCACCTTGAACATGACAGTGGTTTCAATGAGTTAAGTGGTGTAAATGTTTTAGATTTGAGAACTGTCAGCTCCAAAGTTTATTTCAGAATATAAAAATGCAAGCTGCCATACAAAGAATGCAAGCACATGCAACATGACTGGTTCGATCCTACAATATATATTCAGTAGTTGGTCTCTGTTGGGGTATTATCTTTTTTTATGTCTTTTTTGACAAAAGTAACTCTCCATGATAGGGTTCTACAGAAAATATTCATTAAAAGTCCACCTGGCCATCCAATGGGGACCATGTTTACCTGTAAGGGTTACTTGAACTACAAATTCATAATCTCTTGTACAAGCTACACAAAGTTAGATAGTACTAGCCAGCAATGCTGCTGGCCACCCTGTGCTGTTGGTTCCATAAAAAGGTTGCTTCTTTAAATTTGGACTTAATAAATCTACATAATAATAATACCCAAATTCACTTGATTAATTCATTTCTGTGATCACCTTTACAGTTGATAGGAAGATGCTAAAACTGGCTTCCCCATAAAATTTACTATTTTACATGCAGTAGGCTATGACTATGGTAGAGACACTGAACTTTGTAAAGTGCTGTGCAATATGTGGAGCTATATAAATACACCATTCAAAAAAATTTAAATAGCATGAAAAGGTATTTAATGCTAGGTCCACATAAAAAGACACGTCAGCTTTACTTATACTGAATTTAGAAAGGCTGAATATAAAATAAAAAGGATTATAATACCATTTATTACAGGTTATATACTGTTACAGGGAAAATTCTTGATGACCTCTATACCTCTCTGCCCTGAACTCTTTACATTATGAGACAATGGATAGAAATACCATATTTAGAGATAAAGTATTGGAGGAAACACCCAAGTGAACAGGTGCTTTCACCTTTCTATAGATAGACATGATAGACAGAGGTATTTTAGAATTCAGGTGTTTTTGTACATCAGGGCATTTGGACACCCTCCAAGCTTAAATATCTTTTTCTCCCCTGGGGATAGTATACTTTGCAGCTCTTCATGCTTGATTACAACAAGTTTAACATTTGTGAGAAAGATTCAACCTTTTTTGTGTCACAGATCTGCAGTATTAGGCCAGAAATACTTATGAATTGTAATTATGTCTCTCTGCTATTATGTGTAGTCACAAGATTCAGGTGATATACCATAGGAGTACTACCTTTTTGAGGCTGCACCCATAGTCTATTACAGGCATGGGTAAACCACAGCCCATGGGCCGTATACGGCCCAATAAGGTTGTTTCTCTGGTCTTTTGGGTGGTCCGCAGCTCTGGCCGGTGCCCCCAATCAGGAGAAGGACCCCGCTGGGGGGGGCACTGCCCAGAGCCGCAGAAAACGATCCCTGTTTGTATCCCGGCTCCTGGAGGTGGGCGGGCTGTTTCCCTGCACACAAACTGCCCACTCTCCCATCGCGTTCAGTGGCGTCATGATGGCATAACACCGCCCACTCTCCCATCAGCTCGGCCACTCTGTCCAATTTTATATCAGATTGTGGCCCCTGACTGAAAAAAGTTTACCCACCCCTGGTCTACTATATCAATCGTCAGACTTTTGTTTTAAAAACCTAAAATAGATAAGCATTATATTTGAACTTCAGTTAGAACCATCAAACCTGCCTCTCCTTTCCAGTGTAGTGCCCCATGGTTGTCTTCCTAATTACCTTGACCTTGTCTTGTATTATGTAATCTCATTATTAGCCCTGGTTACATTATCAAAGGGGCTGCAAAAGATCGATCCTCAGGGGAAACCTGAAACTTGCTCCATACCTCCATCCCCCCTATGCTGAGCTGGTCTTTTATACAGTTATTTTCACTGATCTTTAGTTTCAGTTCTTCTCCTCCTTCTCCTCCTCAAAAGTTGAGCATTCAGAAAATATTCCCAAAACCTCTACTGTACACTGCAAGATAATCCTAAAAGGATCATCTAGACTCAGTGGTCCCACTGCCCATAGAAGTTTCAAAATGTTATTTATATATCACACTGTATAGTTGGCATGGCTAATAGTACGTATTTGGAGCCAGGTCATGGCCTCCGAAAAAAGTTTGGCCTTGACCCTAGCTAACAATGAAAATAATTTAGCCTCAATTAAAGGCATGCTGAGACACTATGGAACGCCTGCACTTAGTAGAAATGTTCAGAAAAATTACTTTAGTGACACATCTCTAATATATTTAAATCTAAGCTTAGGAGGAAACTAACATAGAGTCACATAAACCACTATGCTTCTCTATTCTCAGTTTTACCAGTACCCTGCAGCCGTCTACACTTGGGTCCTTTCTTTGCTCCTGTCTGTCCCTGGAAGAGTCACAACATAATATGCTCAGTTGGAGAAAAGATTTTGTTAGACTAAGCATACATTGATACAACCACATGAACAAAGACCATATACTCCTTATCAGAACAGAACCATGCATCAGCCAATCAAGAGACATTCTGTAACTGCAAAACAGCCAGAAGATGCAAAAGCTCCTTTACACCCACCTTACCCTAACTTAGAACCCATTAGTAGAGAAAAGTCGGGGTGCTTGATACTTGAAGTAACAGGAACCCAGTTAAGAAATAATGCATGGCTAGTGTGTTGGTTATATCGTATTTAGTACAACACAACAAGGCTGTGGTATTCATATGGTATACTGTAAATAACTGTCTAAATGCATATTATTCTTACTGTTTCATAAAAATACTTTTTAAATATTCTAGTCTATTTTTGTGGAATATTGTGTTTTTACAAGATTGTGTTCTAATATTATTGTCTTATTCATTTTTCATTTTAATCATTAGTATTTAGGGTTACTGGAATATAATTTTCAGACAGTTTGGTTGTGTAGTGAGCATTAGTGGCTATTGGACAATTTTCATGGCATGCACAATTAGTTCTATAAGAGCTTAGATTTTGTATAAGTGATGCAGTGTACAGAACCTGGATTAAATGTTTACAAATATATTATTGCAAAAATTGAAGCTTGATGAAGTCTGTATGTATGGTTCCAAGCCAGTTCTGCTTTAGTCTATGCTACGGGACCCACTCGTGTTTTTGTGCAGTTTTTCTGAAGTCTCCCACTTCATAGCAATGAGATTTTTATAAAATGTAAAGATTACACTGATAGCCTTAAACATTTACTAATTTTACAGGTGGATTTTTTTACTAGAATTTATTTTACATAAAATTTGAATTTTTGTTCAAATGTTCATTTTGGCCATGATCAGTATGTTTTTTATTTTTTAAGGGTTCTTATCTCCTATCATGTGTTAATGTTATAGCCCTGCACTCAATCTCGAGTGTCTCAGGGGTCAATATTTTTCAGTCCTCTGCTGACACAGTACTATATACAAACCATCAATTTTTTCACTGTTTTCTCATCAAGATAAACAAGTCAATATATAGAACCAAAAGTCACAGAAATGATTTTTCAGCAAATAGTGGCAGCCATATCCCAAGCTTGCTCATCATGTTTTCTTCATACTGACAAATATTCAATAGGTTAAGGTCTGCAAATTTATTTAGTCTTGACACTAAACCAATATTACAACAGCTTTACCGAGATGGCTCATAGGAGTAAGTAAATAAATGGAGAATCTCTTAGTACACAGACAGTGACAAGTTCTAACAAACATTATCTGTGCTTAGATCTGAAATGTGTACAGATTAGACACACTCAACATTTTATGTCTGCTATTCATGTCAGCCAATGTTGAATTAAAATGCAGTGTTAGAACATATAACAGGACAGAGCTAACATGACTTTTTTTCCATCAGACTCAATACAAAACAAGAATGAAGGATCAACATTTCACCAAACTGGTTTTATCAGTCTGCATGTGATATGTCCTTAAACACCATGTGCATACTGTAAATAAAATACATAAAAATGTACTATTCAGTATTTGGAGTAATAGTAAAACTAGATAAAAATAAACTCCTTGAACCCATTTAAAGCTCTCCAAAGCTGGAGAGGTTACACTTTTATCAGTGAAGCTGGGCGATCCAGCAAACCACCCTGGTCCAGGATTCAAAACATTTGCTAGCAAATGACTTTGAAGAAATCCATTCCAGGTTTGTTGGATCACTCAGCTTCACTTAAGAAACTATATCCTCTCCAGCCTTGGAGAGCTTTAATAAATCAAGCCTATTGTTCCATTACAGTGGTTTTAAACAAGTTATATATAGCCCTTATTAAAGCTTTTCTGCAGAAAATACTTCCCTGAATGTCAGCTAAGGCTTCAGGCAGAGCTTCTAATTGACAGAACCATGGAGGTCTGGGCTGGATAACTGACCTTCTGGATATCTGTATTTTATTAAGTCTTTTGCATTTGCATGTATCAGTCACCTAATAGAAAGTTCACACGGTGTCCACTGATTGCTTTTCATGTTTAGGAGTTCTAACTCAGGGTTGAATGCAGTTGCTACATTGTTTAGGTCAGTGATTCAGAAAGTATTCAAGGTAGGAACAGCCAGGCAACTGACATTTCTACGGTTTGCAGTGGCAACCTGCACAAGCTTCCTTATTATAAATATATCTTTCCTTGCATGAATTTCAGGCATTCTTGCTATTCTTCCTCCAGAAACAGATTAGGACACAAGAACTATACCCATTATATTGTCTGCATAGGTGAGGCCTTACTCATCACACAACAACTGCTTGCCTTCATGAGCATGATGGTTGTAGCCGGTCCCATTGGATATCCAGTAGGTTGCATAGGGAATTATCCAGCTCTGTTGGGTCTCTTTTGGTACATTAGGCATGTGGTGCTGAATAGGAAAAAACAGTGCTGAGGAATTAGTGCTTTATGGAGCACTTTTAGTTTTTGTTATTATGTCCATTGGTTCTACAATGTGTAAGCATTTATCTCTATAATTGGGGCTGCACCCCCTGCCAGGTGGCCCGGGATTACCTGGGGTGCAGAGTCTAAGTGCCTCCCAGTTTTCATTAGGGCACTACTTAAGGGGTGAAGGGCCAGTAAACCAAGGGACCACTGGACTAATTGTCTCCTGGGAGAACACCAGGTGGTACCCCCACAGCCTCTCTCTATCAGGGGCAAGCGTAAAAGATGGCTCAAAGTTTAGACTGCCAAAGATTAGGTACTGGGTAGGCTGCTGGCGTGAGACAAGGTCAAGATGGACTGAGCTCAGGACAGACCTGTCCTGTGCCAAGGC
>NC_092861.1:22726101-22727712 GCF_032062135.1 Pyxicephalus adspersus
AAAATGTCAAAGGAAGGGGGGGTTGACTGAAATTGACGAATCCAGAATCCAGTTAGAAGAGCAGTTTCAATATAGTAAAACTTTTCTGTTAGTTATATAGTGCGTCTTGTTATGAAGTGTACATATCAAAGAGGGATTTATGTAGTGCTATAAAATTCCTCCTTGAATTGCTCCTCAAAATGGGGAAAGTTGGAAGAAATACCATGATACTGAATATTGAAGAACATTTTTAGAAATGAATGCTTTTATTTTAATAGCACAAATGCAGATTTCCAGTTTTGCTTTCAGATAGAATTGTTTGCAGTAGTGACTTTAGTACAACCGGATGACAACAAATAAAATGTGTGTAGTCAAGCAGGGGTGTGTGGTTTTGCCTAGGCCTCACACCATATTGTGTAGTCTTTTTTTGAGGTGTTAGTGTGTTTGTTCCCTGCATCTTGTATTTAGCAGCTTCAGTGTGTGAAAAGGAACTATTTTAGCATGTTATCTGAGGTTTCCTCTTAACCTTGGTGATATAAATTTTTCCTTTCTGAGAAACTTCTCAAAGTTACAGATAAGCCAAATTGCTTCATAGGGGTTTTTATAAAAACAGATGTTTTATCTTTCCAAATACTGACTTTGAAGCAGCTTTTTACTTTTTGCTATAAAATATATCAATAAATGAATAAAAAATAAAGTGGTGAATAGTGTTGTTCTATTTTGTTTGGAACATTTTTTAATACTTTACAAATAATGCAAAATCTATTTTACAAGTAGTATTTTAGACATAAGCGCCTAAATTGTAAAGCTAAAACCTGAAATGTTAATATTTTACAATTACTGATGCAGTGGTTATACTCATTCTTTTTTGTGTCTGTGGTGGGATCCATAATTGCTACCAAGGTTGGACTATTGCTAGGTCATTCCTCTACCTAACTATTTAATGTACAGCGTTTTGTAATATGTTGGTGCTATGAAAATCCTGTTTATTAATAATATAATAATAATAATTATTGTATCTATGGTGGGATCCATAATTGCAAGGTTGGACTACAGCCAGGTCCACCTTTGTCCATCTCATATACATGGAGGATGGAGAGATTTGTATTTTACAGAAGAAAGATATAATTGTTTTAACAAACACTGCTATTCTGTTCTTGGTGTCTACACTTTAAACTCAATACATTTTGTTCAGCAAATATTTTAAATGTGTGACATGGATCACAAATGCAAGAACTGAAGAGAAAGATGGCTCTTTGAGCAATGTTTGCCATAATGATAATCATGAACTAATCCCTTCCTGCTTCCTGAAATGTTCCAGATCTTAAGGTTCAGTTGTATAACGTAATGTTTGTGTACTGGGTCCAGCTTTCCTGCCAATTGGTCCATGATTTCTTTATTTGTGCAAAAGATAATTCATCTGGACCATAATTGTCATTCTTGGAAAAAGTGCTATATGTCCTGTTCCATGAAATAACCTCTTATTTATAATAGGAGAAACATTTTAATGTGTTGCAATGGGTTTCTGCACTTTGCCCATAATTTAGTGGACATATAATAAACAAATCATTGATTTTAGTACTGATTGGCTAGTTCTGGTTGATTGAAGTCCATTTGACTGGTTTCTGAAGT
>NC_092861.1:22728169-22732440 GCF_032062135.1 Pyxicephalus adspersus
ATATCACACAGTTATGTATAAATGATAACATTATTTTTCTTATCTACTATGGAATCAGCCAAACCTATGTATGTATTACAATCACATTAAAGTTATTACAGAGATGTCCATGTGATTTTAGTATCAGCTTTTAGTAATAGTTACCATGTGTATGTATAAGTATTTCTTTGTGTTCTTTAAAACTGATCTCCAGGAAGAAATAGAAGACATGCATGAATGTAATCATTAACACACAATATCTGGGTTTTATGTTTTGATTGAAGCACAAACTACAATTGTTCTAGGTTAGTCTTGATTTAATTGTTTATACATTTTTTAAATGATGTTTTATATCTATATTTTTTCTCCATAGTGAATTTTTATTTTACAAATAAACATTTATTACAGGAAAAGGGTTCCTAGAATAATATGACGTATCTAAAAATGGGTGTAGTAGACACCGTCTGCTTTGTAGCTGAATTTGTTTTAAAATACTGGATTGAATTGCCCAATAATGGAATAACTCCTCTGATTTATTAATTTGTGTAGCTACTTGAGCTACTGATCTTTTTTTTCCAACAGTGGGGCAAACATACAGAGGAAAACTATGAACAGAATCTCAAAGCTCCGCCAGCTGGCTTAAAAGTAGATTACAAAATTTTAATATATTACTCGGTTAGGTTGGTCACCCATACATTCACACTTTTCTATTCAGTCTCCCTACCCTGGCTATTGGGCCAGCGTCAGCAGAGGGTTTATAGAGACTAAGAGATTGATACAACATCAAGGCAGAAACCAGGATAAAGGAAGTATTTGCAGCACATAACAAATACGGCCACATTCAACACACCTCTGGGTGTTGTTAGATGCCTGGTCCTCTTTCTGCTATGGTTGCAACTGCTTGCCCCTGAATCACTAATGTGACTTGTACTGGAGTAACCGAATGGAGGCCAGAGGAATTTGATACTCTGGAAGTGTTGCTGGAAATAAAACAACAATAGCTTCTATTTAAATCACCATTCAAACATAAAATAAAAATGACTTAAATAAAACATTCTATCGTTATTCCACCATTTGTTTTTTATGCTACTGCAAGGCCTGATACCAGTCTGTATACATTGTTAATTTCTTGGTTCTGTTGCTATTTTTAGTTACTTCAACATCTAATTTTAGTTTTCTTGCCAATTTTAGAACAGCAGACGTTGTTTTTTGTCTTCTCACAACATTTTCTTTTTGCACCTTCTTCTCTCTTGATACCACATCAGTAGTTTCATAAGGCATGTAGATCAAAGTGGTTTAAAAAACGTTTTAGATAAACTACCACACCTCAGCATCAAAAAACTGTGCATGTCTAAAAATAGCTAAAACTGAGAGTTCCATAAAAGCATGAAACTAAATCAAAAAAGGAAAAGATGTCTGGGGTAACTGGACTCCACCCTGCTAATACATTTGATATTTTTTCTTGGTACAGGTTTATTTCTCCATGCATACTTCAAAAGCCTATAAGAAGGTATAATGGAATAATGGAACTGGTATAATGGAAAAACATCTACTTAGTAAAGGATAGCTGAACCAACACTCATAGGCTAGCTTGAAATGTACCGTATTGCAGTAGTGATTTGCTGTAAATCGCCCTATTTAAAGGTTTGATCTAAAAAATTGGTTGAGTGGCCATACGTTGAGCTGGAACTTTTGCTGCTGTTTCCGTGCTTTTGGCCCAGCTTCCAACCTAACATGCTTTGAACTACTGCTTACTGCTGACCTTGACTTGTTAATAACTTTAATTTCTGCAGCCATTTTTGGTATATTTGCTACCTGGACTTCACCTCTGCCCTCTAAATTGGTACCTCTATCTAGTAGACTGGTCAATGCTTTGACTTTTGGCTTGTACGCTAACCCGAGATCGAGAAGGGGGACAGGGTCTGAGATAGATTGGCTACCATTACCTATGAGATGCTGATCCTTTTTTTCTTTAATGCAGAGATCCAGTCCTGCACAGGCATGTCATTGACTGGGCATAGGCATCTGCATCTTGTATATTCAGCATTGGGGTTGTATTAACCTTTTATTTGTTATAATGCCAAGAAGGAGGCAATACTAATTGTGTACAGTAAAGCAACACATTACTGATGATCAGCTGATGATGTTGCAGCACCAGGGATCACAGATCACAAATGTTCAAACAACTACATGATAAAGTTCAAAATGGCATCCTGCCAGATGTTGCATTTGCAGGCATGCTGGGATTTTCAGTGCCATTTTACCTTGAAAATCCTTGATTGCCTATACAGAGGGTAGCAAACAAACCTTTTTTAGTTCTACTTTTTTTATTTTGTTCTTTTCAAAACCTATAACTCAGAGTTTTCTTCTTTATTAATTGGCTCAACACCTGCTTTTCTATTTTTACTCCCTTAAAACATTTCTTATATAATGTAAAATCACTTGGTTTCCTACATTTTTCTCATTCATGTAGCATAAAGCACATGGGTTAATAACAGCCATTCGCAGCTCTGGAAGTTATTTGTGAACACGCTCACCTTTAAAGACTCTCAAAGATCTTCTTCAACTTTTTCTCTTTTTTTTCGCACTGTTTTTCAGAATTGCTGTTGCACTATGAATGTGAACTTTTGTGATCGCATTTTTGTACAAAAGACTTGCCGTTTCTATATTTACCATTTCTTCAATTGAGTCTTTAATTGTCACAAATACTGGGGTCTGGTGCTACATAATTATTTTTTTGGCAGTTTAAGAGCTATTTGTCTATATTTGCCACAGACCCAGTGCATCTGTTCTTTAGAATATTGGCAGATAGCAAAGAGGAACATGCAGAAAGTGTAGCTAGCACAAAGTTGAAGCTTCGAACAGGGATTTAAATAGAGTGAACATGCTCATGCTGCCTTACATATGATTAACAATAACAACTGCTGTTTGATACTTCTTGAATGATGTACGTGAGCAGACAAGGACTTCAAGTGAACTTCCATGTTATGCATTTTGGTCAAACTTAGCAGCCACTTTGCTGCTAACAATAGTCAGTAGCATTGCATTTATTTAGTACCAAGATAGCAAAAACAAATTTTTAGATACTCTTTACCATTCCAAATTATTTTGACAATATTTTTTTTTAAATGGTCATTTTTTAAAAGTAATCAAGTGCCATCTTATGAAGATTATACAACGTTGTAGTTTAAGATATCCTTAGCTGGCAAATGTTTTTAATCCTGGACCAAATCCAAATACAAGTTTGCTGGATCACCCAGGTTCCTCCATGATCTTCTCCAGTTTTGGAGAGCCTTATTAAATCAGGATCAATGAAGAAGCAGCTCACAGCAGATGGAATTTCCTGGTAGGTGTGAAAGGAAAGAAGTATAGAAGAATACTAGGATAAATAGAAGGAGTATAGAATAATATTAGGAATATAAAAAAGCAAGTGATCCACATTACAGAGAGGTTGCAGGATTTGAAGAGGGGAAGAACTACAGGGTTCAAAACCTAATGGAGGGAGAAAGGTGCAAGACACCAATTTGCTAAGCTGTGCAACAACAAGTATATTGATGGGTGTAGTCCATTTAGAGATTACCTTGTTAAAGTAATAAATGATGTGGAATAAAATTTTTCCAGAGTAATGTGATTTTGTTGAGTATATTTTGATAGGTCCTCTGAACAGGAACTTTGTATGATGGTCTTCATTGCACCAGCTTTACATAAAAGTACAAAAGTACATAAAATTACTTTTAAATGTTAAGACTTATAATAGTTTGGATGAATAGTGAGACTTGGAGAATGCAGGCACATTGGATTGGAAACTGGGAACAGTGGCATGTATAGAAAAAAAAATAGCTAAGTATGGTTAGTATGAAAATGGTAAGCTGCATGTAAATGTGCTGATAATAGGATAAGGAGAGAGAGGAGTGAGCTGAAGAATCACCTATAACTCTTCTGCTTCTCTTTTTGTCTAGTTGACATCATAAGGTGGAGAGTGGACGCCATTGTGTTCCTTTTACAGTCCCCAACTGTACACAGAAAACCATCTAATCCGCCAGGCTTTTGCTGTGCAGCAGGGCTAAGTAAATCTCTGATAAAACAGCTCCCTGATATGTATTTTCATATACATTTAGCTTTGAGTTCAGCTATGTAACTCACATATGCTGCCTAATATATTCCACCTTTTTGACTAATCGGTACCAAAGTGGAGAGGGACAGTACTTGTTTACCAGCTTTGGGTACTTGATAATAATTTATAAAGTAGTGGAAGGAGGATTGTGAGCTTGTTGCACCACTAGTGAATCCAA
>NC_092861.1:22733310-22734213 GCF_032062135.1 Pyxicephalus adspersus
CCCCCCCCCCCATAAATTGACTATAATAGGGACCTTAGACTTTATACCCCTTTGAGGGACATTTAATTGTACATGACTATAAACTTTGTAAATTGCTGTACAATATTTTGCTGATGTGACCACCAGATAATAAAAATGAGCTTTCAATAGAGGCTGCAAGTGGCCATTTTATTACTTATTAGGCAAGTGTGGTCCACTGTTCCCCAATAGGAAACCCAACCCCAATAAATTATATACAGACATAAATGAAGTGGATGTAGACAGGAAAGCCTGCAAAGAGGCAGTGGGAGAACAGAGGTGTAAAAAGAATAATCAAAAAAGTATAATATTAAAAAAATAAAAACGTATTTCATTAACAAATATCAAGTGTTTATGATACTCTATCATTTAGCAAACTTAATGCCAACCAGGGTTACTTTAAATTGGACGTGTCACATTGGTATAAACCAAGGCAATGGAAGTAAACAGAGGATATAGAAATAAGTACAATTATCTTATTGCTATATTTTATAACAGTCATAAGGCAATATTTTTTATTAGTGACACCAGATACAGGATATACTTTTGTATTTAAATTGGCTATACGCATGAAATGGCAGATTGTGAAAGATTTTGGTTTAGAAAGTCCTTTGCCAAAGCACACATGAGTGGAACACATTTTTTCAAGCCTTTCAGTTAAACACATCACTTAAAGCGAAGATAAAGATCAGGCTGTATTGTCAGTGTCTATACCCTTCTTAAAATAATATCTCTTTTGCCAATGTGCAGAGAGCTTTTTCTTATGCCCTGTGTTCTAAAGGTTGGCATCTTGCATAAGCAAATGAAAGGTTGTCAGAGCTGGAAAAAGCAATCATGCTTCTTCTTCAAAGCTAGACAATGCTTTTATGTTTTAAAATATTGACA
>NC_092861.1:22735795-22737220 GCF_032062135.1 Pyxicephalus adspersus
TGTTTCCTTATTGCTGTTTTTGTAATGTATTGTACCACAGATACACCATAACCATTTGAAAATAAAGTACCCATCTTTCATAAGCCCCCACAGTGCTCCCACCTCACTACCATGTCATTTATATTCCACAAATATTCAGTAACTCATGTCATGTTTGAGGTATTGTATTATTTAAATACTGATAGATTAACCTGTCATTAGCTGCATAGACAAGACAAGCAGTTTTTGTGGTGGCCTTTATAACCACATGAAACAGAAAACCAACCTTATTTTTAATACTAAGAGCTCTATTTATAAAAAAATTAAACTGGCATTCCCCCAAACATTACCTTGTGGGAATCAATTGCTGTCATTAAACACATGGACCTGAAAGATTCCCACAAGGGACTGTCTGATTCCCTGTTTTATAAAAAAAGCCCATTGTGTTCTTGGAGTGTAAAAAAATAACTAACCGGCATGTAACAAATTCCTCCTCACTGTTCAATAGGTGAATGAAAAGATAAATGTACTTTTACTGTAAAGTAAGCATATCAGTTGACCCACACAAAATTTTATATTTAGGCTGAAAAAGGACACACATCCATTGAGTTCTATTAAAAGGGAAATAAACATAATAGAAAACCTGCATATTCTGGATAGAAACCTTTACACATAGGTGATACATGATTCAATTTACTCCAACAAGGAAAAAAAATCCTTAGTTATTCCCTGAGGCAATAGGAGATTCTCCGGATCAACAAGCTCTGTTGTATCAGACCTTTTATTAAAGCCATGTAGAATATTGTGAGCTGATAACTTCTAGTAATTAATGCATGTGCTGATTGTTATAAACTATATATATATATATATATATATATATATATATATATATATATATAGTTTCAGCAATTTGTAAACACTATAGAACTATTCCTATGTGTTATGGAGAATAGGGGAGAGGCAGGGTCCTATAGTCCTATCTTGCTTCTGTTGTCCTGATACAGAAAGGTGAATGAGCTTCGTCATTGCTGGAAAAATTAAAGAAAACACATTTGAAGAAAAGGACTAGTGAGCTGTATTTTATTACATTTGGGTTTTTGGGTTTAGACGCTTTTTAAGTAAACCATATACCACAATAATGCCATGTAATGAAAGGTGAAATCTAGTGGTAAAAAAAACACACACACACACACACACAATAAGTAATCTTTATAATAATACTATTTACTCATATGTTTCAAGGTGTATATAAAGGACAATGGGTGGGGATATATTTGCCTGACTTCAAAGCTGCTACCTAAGCACTAGGTTCTTTTTCCTAGGTACACACCTCAAATTTCTGTGGCTGGAAATAATCTTTTGTGGTTGTTTCCAGTGAAAGCAGAATGAGTGAGTACTGAGCACTCTTAGGTTCTAATGGGGGAACCAAAAGGGGGATAACAGGGG
>NC_092861.1:22737546-22739696 GCF_032062135.1 Pyxicephalus adspersus
TGGGGAAGCCTCTGACACATCGATGCTTTTTAAAGAAATTGGACTGACACTAAAATTTAAGAAATCTTACTTTGTATGATAGGAAAATTGTATGGCTGACTATGGTATCTGAAGTTGCTCTCACCAACATTGCTTTGACATGAGCAATTATGTCTAGGAAGTTATTTTAATCAGGGATTAAGCCACCTGTAAACCAGAAAGGAATCCACAAAAATGTGCCTAAAGACTAGCCTGAAACCATAAGTATTCCAATTATAGGATTTATTCAAAAACTGTACAAATAGAAAGATATCCTAATGAACTCTTTCACACCTTAATAGACCATCACACCACACCAATAGACAGGCTTATCTTTCGATGTAAAAAAAAATCACAAACTTCTGCAATGCCAATTTGATTCTTTTCTAAAAATGATATTTCTGTTCTTGTCTTCCGCATCTTTTTCCATATCAGCAAGCGAGGAAATTCTCAATGTTCACTGCTGAATTTTCTACAAAGAAACGTGCAATAAATGCCTGTAATCTAGAAGCAGATCGGCAGGTATTTTTTTCAATCAGTTTTAGTTATTGAATTCATGTTCTTAGCTCAGCAGTATAATAGATTGAGACAGAATTTATTCTAACTTTCACAATCATCATAACTTTTATATTACATTTTAAACAGCCTGCGGGACAGAATATGAAGAATTTGAAAAAGAAATAAAAAAAAATCAGATATTAAAAAGTAGGTTTAGAGTAAAAAATTACAGTTAGAATTTTATTGGTATATATATATATATATATATATATATATATATCTATACGTCATATCCTATATCTTAATATATATCAGTTTTTAAAATATACTATAGATCTATAATATATGCACCTACGAACCAAACCAATAAAACAATAAATAATAATAAGTAGATCATCCTAGTGCTGCTGAAACTGCTCCCACCTGATGGGGCATGGATTCCGCAAGACCTTTAAAGGTATCTTTTGCTATTTAGCACCAAGAAGCTAGCAGCAGAAACTGACATTTACCTGCCTCCTTTTGCATAGTGCGTCATCAGCTATTTCTTTTCCATGTGGATGACATTGATTCATTAGCCATCCACATGATCTAAAAGAAAACATGATCAATCAGCCCAGGCCACTTCCCTTCTTTCATTGCCCCATGGTCCAATTCTAAAACTTGTGCCCATTGTAAGCACTTTCAGCACTAGACGGGGTCAGCTAAGGCACTCTAAATAGTCTTCAACTCTACGAACCCATACTCAGTAAGATGTGATGCACTGTATTATTGTCACCTTACTTTAATGGCCAGTAATAGATTTCATTTCATGGGAACAGATTCCCATTTCTGCAACAGTAGTTCTTGTGAGACACATTGGGCACCCAGTCACATATTCAGCAGTTGTGCATCCTTGGACCACTTTTTGTAGGTAACCATTTTGGCGATTCTGTTGCCCAGTCATCTAGACATCACAATGTTCCAAGAACTCTTCAATGACTGGCTGTTTTCTCCCTGATATATCCCATTATATCTCAGATGCCATTATAACAAAATAATTAAATATGTTCAGTTGACCTCTTAGTGGTATGCCAACCAGTGTGTGTGTGGAACAACACAGAAAACCCTATGAGGCTTAACTTACAGTTTTTTTTAGGTCTTTACAGTTTCAGCTCACATTTACAGCTCATACATTGAAGGTTTCAGTTCACAAAGGTGCTTTACAAACTTTATTCTGCCCTTTAAGTCATGGAGTTTGACGACTCAAAATGCTTTGAATACATTTTCAGTGTAATTTTAAATGCCATAATAATTCAAATAAAGTACATATAGCCAGCTCCAGTGGGTCAATTTATAAATCAGTGAATGAGACATTCACTGAACTATTCTTTGGTGGAGAATCTTCTAGCTCTATGTGCTTTAATGGCAGTAATGAATTCTCCACCAGGAAATGTTTTATAATGTCAGATTTACAGCTTTAGAAATAGACCCCCCAGGTGTATCTTAAAAACATCCATTTAAAGGTAACATCATATAAAATAAAATTACCTAGAATTAAAAATGAACCCCTGGAAACAGCTTACTACACCATTAAAACATATATATAGAACCTGTTGTACATTATAAAAGGATGTGTATTTCAATGCATCTGGTCC
>NC_092861.1:22740654-22843108 GCF_032062135.1 Pyxicephalus adspersus
TTTACTATAAAATCCACATCATATATATATATAAGGCAGTTTTGGTATATTATTACTTGCATAGGTTATAATATTGTTAGGAAATGCTCATCTGTTTGGCTAATCTGTGCTGTGCACCATCGTGGTAATAAACACTGTCTGTTCTGTCCAGCAATGTCAATTGCTGCAGCCAGGAGAAATGGGATGCCAGCAGCCCCTGCTTCCCCTTAGCCGTGCAGCCTGATGTATTTATGGCATCCCCAGCATCCATTGTTAGGCTGTGCACAGCTGAAGGGGATTCTAGAGGCTGATCAGCTCCTGACTCAGTTCTACACTGCTATTGCCTGCTGGGACTGTAAAGCCTCTCTGCTCCCAGTCACCAATGTCTGTTGTAGCATATAGCTGGGCTAATCTGTGCTGGAGATTTATTGTCTGATTTACTGTTGCTGACCTTGCCTTTTCTGACATTGCCAGTTTATGCTGCCTGGACCGACCTTTGCCTGTGACCCCCAACTCTGCTTGTGTTTTATCCTTGATTACTTCGTTTGGTGGACGGATATTCTGTGTATGACCTCTGCTCTGTATTCTGGACTTGGCTCAGTTGGAATCCTGGTACTGCTTTATCTGTGGGCTCCGGGCTTGCTGCCAGCCCATGCCCTGAGACCATCCCTTGCGCAGTATGTCCTGGGGGCAACCAATTGCTGGGAGACACAACCAGTCTCCCGAGGCTAAGCTGGGGCTTACTAAAGGTGAAGATTGTGGTGTTAGATTGGGGGACTGGTGTCTGGTGAGAACTGGCGCTAACCAGGGCCTTACAAATATAAACCAGAAACAAAATGTTTCTATATATATTTTTATTTCCTATTACCTAAGGTGAACTTGTGACAAGATTATGAAAGTTTCTGTATTTCCATAATCCTAACAAACAGAAAATAGGCTTTAAATCAAGCCCTCCCTGACCCCTGCTACAGGCATTGTTGAGCAATTCATCATCCGAATGGAAGTACTGAGTCCTCTAGGTTAGATGCCTCAGTAATATGTTAACTTTGCTCCCTCCTCCTAAAGTTCCTGCTCTGATACCAATTACACTTGGGGACGCATTTTTTTTAGTTAGATCTTACACTTGTTTTTTTACTAATTTTTGGGTGGTGAATCCAGAAAAGACCCCAGTTTTTTGCTATCACATCCAGGTTTTATGATACAGGGTACCCTCCCTTTTTTGTCAAAAAACATACAAACTTTATATACAATGAAAAAATATTAAGATAATACCCTTAATATACTGTTTATTTAAATTTCTTTTGTTACAAAGGATTTATTGTTACCTAATGACATTAAATTAAAGTTTAAAGCACTTAAGGTAAAAATTAACGCTTATAGCTTTTCCTGGAGTGTTCCGTGTTAGGACAATCCCGCCAGATGCTTCAACAATAGTCAGCCATCATATGTACATCCCATCTACCCTGATACCGTCCTTCCATGACCTTCAAATCTTGGTGGAATCGTTCACCTTACTCATTACTGACTGCACCAAGGTTTTCCGGGAAGTTAGAAAGATCACACCCAGTTTCATGTGCAGAGGCGGGAATATAATATTCTTTCTATCAACAAGTGGCTCATGTAGAATGTTTGGATCACCTGGTTTTAGGGCAGAGATTCCAATTCTTTTCCACCCAATGCCTCTCACGAGCTCTGCTGTCCCAGATGCACACATAACAGAGATACTTGGTGTATCCGTGTTGCTGACCAAGAAGGAAGTATACCATTTTAAGGTCAACACAGATGACCCAATTGTGTTGGTGATATTGCAACAACTCAATGACTCTCTTTATGCCTGCATATTCTTCACAAAGAGAAACTGAATGGCCAATTGGGACTGACCCAAATATATTGCCCTTGTAAAAGAGGATAAACTTTAAGCTCCACTTTGAGCTATCGATGAATAGTCACCATTCAGTTGAGTTATAGATTGGAATTCCCAATTCCTTCATTAAACCAGGTATGTTTTGGCAATACGCAAAGCCACAGTCAGTCCTAAAGTACTGCCGAAATGCATTTTCTCTGGTTCAAAAGTACGATACCTTCGTTCCTTTTTCAAGTACGTTTTTCTCACGCAGTCCTGATGCTACGAGTTCTGAAGCCTTCTTCGATAGTCCCAAATCAAGTGTTAAATCACTCAACTCATGCTGATCAAATCTCTTACAAACAGAGTCCTCTTCAATTTCAAACTCTCAATTATTGTTGTCACCTAGTTCATCACTATAATCATGTTCTTCAAGAGAGGGTAGTGTAACAAAAACCGGCACTGGGATTTCATCTGAATGAGCCACTGGGTGCCAAATTGGCTTGCTCTACAAATGTACTGATGTTCGCCCTTTGACTGGGAATGGTGAAACTGCCACAGATATAACAAAATATATCAGGGTTGTTTAGCCACTTATGAGGAGAAACAGCAGAGCCAGACATGATCTGAAAGAAAGGAAATACATGTGTAAGTACAAAAATACATTTTGCTTATTTACTATATAGAGCAGCGCACAACCTCTGACCACACTGTCTTGCGTGTAAATAAATAGCCTATACAAATCCACGCTACAGAAATCGCATTAATATAGGCGGTAAAGAAAACAATTGAAGTGATAAAAGAAAACTAACTGCACTTTCAGAATCAGCATACCTATTTTAGTGTAAATAAACTTAAAAAGTGAAGTCAACAAAAAATGTGTTCAAAATTGTTCCTCAGTGTTATCGATCTGAATACCGGGAGGCTGCAAAATTACTTCTGATCCCATAATGCAGGCTGAGTTTACCCAGATGATGGGTTTAACAGCTTCTACATTGGTGATGAAGTAGTCTGCAGTGCCTGCAGCTACAGAGGTCACTGTGGTTTGTTGTTTATTGTTTGTCAAAAATAGGTAAATATTTAAAGACCAAATAAAGGTAATTTCCTTTTTAAATTGTGTATATTGTAAGTATTATGAACTTTTAAAATTGAGAGACCCCATTTTGTAGGTGTCATGACGAAATAGGGTCTCTCAATGCACATCTCCAGTCACAGGTCAAGGCTTTTTAATTTTCTGTTCTTCACAACGTGAGATCTTACATTTGCTCACCATGACTTCCTTTGTCCACAAGTCCTGCCTCTCCTCATGTAGACACACGTTTTTCACTCTAATGCAAGAATGCTGGAGAATGTAGTCTGGCATCTATTGTTCTTCCAAATGTGGGTATCTTTTCTAATAGACCATTCCACCAACTAAATTTATAGATGAGAGGAAATAGCTGTTTTGCATTGTGCATGCATATATAAACCATGACACAGATATTCTGTCTACCTATTACTTTTATGAACAGTTTCTTTGCATTCATGTATTAATCTATTGCTATATACAGTAATTTGCCTTACCCATATATCCATATATCCATATATTTTGGGTTTAGTTGGGCTATAAACAGTTCGTAGCTTACAGTCATTTACACTTTAGGACAGCCTTTTTTTACTTTTTCAACATGGGGGAATATATAATTAATATATCCATGGCTCACAGTACACTAGTGTGTTGGTTACTGGAAAGAATTTCTTTAATATTAATGGCCAGTGAGCCAGTAGAATGTCTCTCTTGCAGATAGCCTAAAAGATATTAAAAGTCAGCAGTAACTGACCTGAGATAAACAAATTGGTCATTGCTCAAGAAAACCCTTACTAACCTTTGGAGGACCCATAGGTTTCCACAGAACCTTTGTTGAGAAGCAATGCTTTAGTGCCATAAGATGAATACATGTCCTTGTTACTGGGCCTAGTTTATCTTCTCAGCAGTTTAGGTCCTACTCATTTATCAAGAATGGTCTACTTGATAACTGATTTTGAAGTGCTAGCATCAACCTTGTCATTGCACATTGCAATAGAAGCACCTATTGATTGCTGATGTCCTCCATTGTATATTGAGATGGAGTTTGGGGAATAAAGTGTGTTCTCAAGAGCTAGGATCGGTTTAAAATGATGGATTCAGCATCAGGTTCACTTTAAATAGAAAGCCCACATTTATTTAAAAAGGATGGTCTTATTTTACCAGAGGTAGCTTATTAAATGTACCACTTTGTAGCAGTACATCACTGCCAAGGCTTTGCCTGACCTTTGCACTACTTCTGCTGTATGTACACTGTATAATAATAAATACACTCCATAACTTATGGTTTATTCTTAGAAGTACTGCAAATGCTGTTCATTTATTATTGACAAAACATTAGTCACCATTTCCTGAATACAGTGGTATTACTAGTTTCCCTTAGTAATATGTCAGCAAGATCTGGACTGTCCTGGATCGTGTACAGCAGCCTATGAAATATTAGCAAACATAAACAGTCATGATAAGAACCCTGGAAACACGAGAAATATCCTCCCTGGTAAATGATATAGAATAATATGTATTATACACCTTTTGTAAATAATGACAGAGAGTTGGCCTCTAGGCATTTACAATTCTGTTTTGGTGAGACGGTGCTAACCATCAGCCAACTGAAAAGACCGAACATAGCAATTGATTTGGGATTTATTTTTCATAAATGTGTGTGAATAGTCAGAAAATCTAAACTGTACTTGTCCTGAAATACAAGATAAGTCTGTCTAAATAATACAGCCAAGATAACTTTTCAGGGCGTTTTTGTAACAGCATAGCTTTAATAACGGTGAATCTGTTTCCAGGGACAGCATAGTACATAACAAGTGTTCCTGTATCAAGGCTGGAAACATTAAAGTATTTCCTAGTCTTAATGAACAGTAAGGACAGCAATGTGATAAAAAAAAAAACATCATGCACAGATATCTATTATTATTATGTAGTTCTTTCTATTTATATAGCACCGACATATTACGCAGCACTTTACAAAGTCCATAGTCATGTTACTAACTGTCCCTCAAAGGGGCTCACAATCTAATATCCCTACCATAGCCCTATGTAATTATTTCAGTCTAAGGCCAATTTTTTGAGAGAATGGCAGTTAAACTACCAGCATCTTTTGGGAATACACAAACACGGGGAGGACATACAAATTCCTTGCAGATAGTGACCTGGCTGAGATTTGAACCTAGCAATGCACAGCTTTTGAAGTGCTTTAAACATGGGTGCTTGAATGCCAGAAGTATGAATACTAAGGACTTTAAACAAGCTGTCATTCATAGCTACAATCACTGTGGAGAAATTCATCCTCAAGGAGTTTTTCACTGGAAGGCTGACAGGCTGCTAAATTCCTACTGAAAAATGAGATGAGCTTTCTGTGTCTCCATTGTAAATGTTTAAATGAATTTCTCCACAATTCCTGCAGCTATGGTGCAAAGTGAGGGCTTTTTTTTACAGCTCTTTTACTGCTTACACTGTTTGTGCTTTACTACTGTTTTATTATATAGAAAAAAATGTATTGTTCATAATCTTGGCACAAAATAAAATTGATTTCACACAATTTAAGACTAAATGAAAATATGGTTGTAAAGAAATGCTAAAACCCTATAATAATAATAATAATAATTCTTGGCATGAACCCTAGTGCCTGCACATCTGTATATAAAATATTATGTAATATATAAATATATGAGTTCATTTCACAGAACATAAAAAATAATATAACATAATATCAGCCCTGCAAATCAGGTATATAAATTGGACAGCACAGAATGTGCTCAGAGTACATTGATTTCTATGTAATGTATTTTTAAAGCTGACCTCTGGGCACAAAAACTTTAATTTACATGTGATTCTCAGAAAGGATATAAGTTTGCTCTGTGTGTAACCAAATGCTTTGCAAACCCAATTATTACCTTGTAAAAGTTGTGATGACATCAGTTATGGGAGGGAAGAAGCAGGTCCACCCACTACAGGCTGCTTTCAGTCACCTAAAGAAGGGGGGTGGACACAAGACCACAAGCAGTGGCTGGTCCTGATACATAAAGTATACTGCAAAGGCAAACTTTTATACTTGACTATTGAACAGACCTGTAAGGCAAACCTAGATTAAGATAAGAATATATGGATCTCTTGTATTTGATGTTATTTGCTTATTCTGGAGTTTAAATTTAACATAGTTTAGTTTAATTACAAATTGAAGATAACAACATAGCAATCAGCTAATGCAACCAAATTATATCCTTGATGAATTGGTATAATAATTACCAGCATATAGGAACTACTGGGCTTGGATTTTTGATTTGCTCATGTTGCAGCATTTTGGTTTTGCTACAGC
This sequence comes from Pyxicephalus adspersus, assembly GCF_032062135.1. Taxonomy (NCBI): domain Eukaryota; kingdom Metazoa; phylum Chordata; class Amphibia; order Anura; family Pyxicephalidae; genus Pyxicephalus; species Pyxicephalus adspersus. The sequence goes on from NC_092861.1 coordinate 22,746,868, forward strand.
AAGAATACTTTAGTAAAGGCGGTTATTCTCCATAGGCACACATGGCAGAAACACCTAGATTTTGGCATTTAAAAATAGTTAGCGATCTGTTAAGGCTGTTTTAAGGCTTCACTTTCTATTACTGTTATTCGGCTTTGAGTCCCAGTATAGTTACTGTTCAGTTTCACTCCAGCATGTGTGTCAAAATCATAATACCGCAACTGTGTTGTTCATTTAGCTCAGTAACGTCAGATCAATTACCTTATTTTGCATTAAGGAAAATAGCTTTGGTGACGTATGAGACATTATGTTGGATTTTCTTAAACCCTTCATGGCTTCCCCAGGGATATCTCTCATCCAAGGCAAGTTTAAACACTTCAGTTTGCCTCTGCTGACCCTGCCAGTTATAGGACCATCAACACATTGTTTTGTAATGTATTACAAGCTCTTGCACTACATAAGCTGTTAATTGGTAACAGATCTGCCAGGTATTGCAATAATCCAGACGGCCAGTTATTAGGCATGTTACTGGGAGGGTGATTACACCATTACAATTTCCATCATCAACCACAATGCTTTTCTCCTTCAATACTGCTGTCTATGTTAAAGGGGCACTGCCCTCTACAAAACTCCATCATTTAATATAATAGGGATATTAACTACCTTACACTCATTTTGTTTTATTCATATCTGACAGCCTTCTGTGGAAGGGACTCTAAACCTGTTTATGGGTAAAGAAAGATCTTGCTACAAACAAATACATTTGCAGGCTTCTGCCTTTGGAGGAGGTGGGGGAGCACTGCTAGTTTAATATAATAAGGGCTTGTTTTCTAGTCTAGAAATCAGAGAAACCTGAACTATGCAGGAAAGAGGTAAAATGTACTTCATTGTATATTATCTGATACATCCTATGTATATTTAACACTTCTAATACAAGCAGGCCCCGGGTTACATACGAGATAGGGACTGTAGGTTTGTTCCTAAGTTGAATTTGTATGTAAGTTGGAACAGGTACATATTTTATTAAATGCAATTAGGACAGAGGTTTGTCTTAACATATTAGTAGGCAGCATGGTGTCAGTTACTGTATAAAATCGACACTGTGAGCTAATCACAAACAAAGCAAGAAAAAAACATCTCTATGGAGCCTAGACATTTATTAACTTCTGGAGCAAGCTGTGCTTTGATATGCAAAAAAAAAAAAAAAAATAACTGCAGAGTTTGTCTTGGCCAATAAAGAGTCACAAGATTCTACAGAAAGACCTTAAGATCACCCACAACCTAAGCTGTGTTTAGCAAAAGATTTCATTTGCAAGTCATGCAAACCACCCCTCCCCACTTCAAGCCTCCATTCTCCACACAGTGAGCAGGAAAGCCCTGTTCGTATCTAGGAGTCGTTTGTATGTTGGATGTCCTTAACTCGGGGACTACCTGTACCAAAGTGGCAGTTATAATGTAATCAAATTAGATGAAATCCATACCTGAATGGCACTGAGTTTGATAAACCACTGTGTATCATTTGTTTATTCAGATATGATGAGAGCTGATATAGTAATGCATCTGTATCTGAATGCCTATGCCTAAAAATAATAATTAGAATGTGTTTCACTGTCATGGAGACAGATGGACCCCGCTGCAGGGGTTAGGTATGTCATGGACACCAATTGGAAACCCAAGACAGGAAGTCTAGACTGTGGCCATGAGGATACTGATGGTGTACTCAGGTGTGTAGTCTAAGGAGCCAACGCTTTAAGCCACAGCACCCATCAATTGGTGATGGGCTTTTCTATGAGTTACTTCCAGGTTGCCACTCAAACACATTGGGGTATGCAAGTAGATGGAAGCAGTTACTGGGGATGCAAGTGGTACAGTGGGCTACCAGTGACATGCATTTTTGCCAGAGCACACATAAGGGGTTATGGGCTTCATTGCAAGCGACTCCCTTGGTTGCGGCTGTTGCTGCGGTTGCTGGATCACCCAGGTTCACCCATGATAGTCTATCTTCTTTTGAGTTTTAATAAATCAGGCTATATAGGTCACAAGGGCATACCAGCAGAGGCTCAGCACTAGCATAGAGATGCTTTGCTCAAACCAGAAGAATCAAGAGAGCTGCCTCCTGAGAGGTAGGAGAATTCCAGGTGAAACCCAGACGTATGGGTGGCCACATGCAAGGAGAGGAGACCCTATACTGAAAGGGTGAGAGTACCAAGGTAAATATTATAGGGGTCATGTTAGCAAACATTTGTAGAGTACAGTTGGTAGCGGAAAAAAGCAGAGGTAATTATCACATAATTCTATGTTTTTAAAAGTATATTACCCCGAAATAAAATTCCAACTGACATTTGTTTCTATTTTGGGAAGAAACAATGAAGAATTTGAACCGCTGAGAAAGCTTTATTTCTGTAAATCCTAGCTTGTCACCAGAACAGATCTCCCTTTCTTTGTAGTCTTGGTGGCAACAATCACAGTAATGTTTGCAGTGACATATTTTTCTCTTTGGTTACAAACATTCTGACACTTCCCTATGGTTGAAAAAAATAAAATCCCTAGACCTATGAATCATGTGACCTATGACTGTCATATAAAAAATTAATTGGTGGACAGTGGAATGCCCCGTTACATTAGTGCTCATTGTGGTTACCCCATACTTTGATAATCAATGGGAATAAAGTCCCTTACTTTAGTGGTAGGTAGAAGAGATGCTCTGCTTATATTGCGGGAAGGATGCTGCCCACTTTGTTGGCCAGTGGGAGGAATGTTTCCCTTCATTGGGAATCAGTGGGAAGTATGTTCCTTACATTAGCGGTCAGTGAAAAGAATGATTCTTACACTGGCGGTCAGTAGGAAGATTGCTCCTTCCATGATAGTGGGTGGTAATTATGATCAGTGAGAAAAATGCTCCTTATATTAGCAGGCAGTGGTAAAAATACCCTTTACATTGGGGTCCATTGTCCATTGGTTATCTCCTTTGGGAGGAATGATTCCATTCTTCCACTTACATTAGGATCCAGTTGGAAAATATGATCCTTACATTGGTGGTCAGAATGGGCCATACTTTGGTGGTCAGTGGGAGGAATGTTTCTCTTATGGAATGCTTATATGTAACTGCTTACCTGAGAAACCAGAGAAGCTCTACTGGTCTATTGCAACTGGGTTTACAGATTGGCATTGGTTCTGAACATCTTCAGGTGGCAACTTCTAGAGGAACCCTGATTCAACTAGATGAATAATTTACACATTTGTAGTTGAAATACAGTCATAGGCATATGGAGCATCAAAATTCATCATAATAATAAAGCCAAGTTGCGTGCACAATAAAAATGTGGTTTTTGGAAAGGTTTTTGGTCCTTTGCAGCTGGATCGGTGTTGGTGCTGGACTCTTTTTAGGATAATCAACCCCCTAGCGCCTAATAATGTATACATCTATGCAGTTTCATTAGAACCCTAAGGTTCCTCCAGAGTTTCCTGGGGGTTTGTTGAGCAATGAGTCTTTTGTATCTCAGATCGGTTTACCTGACACCAGTTATCTTTTTGGCTATCTGTAAGGGTGACATTTTTCTCAATAGCCAGCAATGCAAGATGCATTTCTCCCACTGACCACCATACTAACGTACTGTAATTTGTACATACCGTAGTCAATATGGAGTGGTTTCCTGAAGACCTGAAAGTTATTTCAATGGTTCCTCCATATTTAAAAGGTTGAAAAAGGCTGTATCTATAAATCCAATACAATTATAAGTATATGGAGCATCAAATGTGATCATTGCATAAGAATTATAATAAGAAACACAATACAAATGAATTAAAATTTCCTAAACATATCAGGTTTTCTATTTTTTTTTTTTTTAGTAACAAACAGTATAAACTTCAAGGCATTGCAGCTGAGGACGCTCTCAGTTAATAATTTGCATGGACCTGGATGTGAATATATTTATGTTCCATATGCTCACTGCAAGTAACGGACTATTCCTGCAGGGCTGAATGAGCAGCACCTCCTACCTCTGATGAACTTGTTCAGGCGAGCACACAGGAAAAGGGACTTGCCTGAACAGGTTGGATATAGCAAGCAGGTGTCTGTGATTAGTCACCAAAGCTGGGGGAAGTGTAAGCACAGGGACCGTCCCCAGCAGACACTGCGTTCAGTTAAAATTTTGAAATAAGTAAAAGGATGTGTGTAATCGGTTACTAATGCAGCAGCAATCACTTATGAATTTTATGTACAAAGCTTTTGTGGTTGCCTTGACTGAGGTCAGAATACATATATATATATTTTTATCTTTCTGGCATCCTGGACTTTTTTTTTTACAAATAAATGTGAAACTTGTGCTTGGGCTGAATCATTGACATTTTCTTCATTTATAATGTCAGGTAAATTTTATCAGACTTGAAATGCCATTGTATTCATGTAGTCTGCCATTGCTTGTCACCACACTAAACCTTTGGCTTCAATGTCTTCTCGGTCATTGACCTCACAACAGGTTTGCTTTAAACCCCTCCATCTTCTTTCCTTAAATTCCATGCTGCTTGGAGCCAAAGAAAATACCGGATATTTCAGAGTGCTCATCATGGGTGTCCATGGCCCTACATCAGCTATGACTGCAGCAATATGTATCGTACAAGAGCTTTTCCTACAGTTGAAACGAAAGGAGAAAGAGCAAACAGGAAATAAGTATATGGAGGGGGCGCCATTAAAGTGAACCTGCATCTTTGCCTGGCATGGACTTGAAAAGCACACCATTGGAGAATAATAGAGGTTTTCTTTATTAACTCTTTTTGAGAGTGTTAGTTTCATGGCTATGATTCTTTTTTATGTTCAATACATTTTTATTAGTAGGGAAAAGGTAATAGCAATTAACCTCCTGGGCGTTTCACTGATGTCTGGATTTCTGTACCAAAAGCGGTACACTGTTTTTCATGAAATTTTTGAAATCGTAGACCTATAACTTACAGAAATATGTCCGAACAAGGGTCTAGTAGTTATCATGAATATAAAAATAGTTTGAAACACACAATCATGTAAAAAAAAAAAATACTTTTAATAAAATTAAATAAAAAACACAAAAATCAGCTTAAACAAGAATACATAAATAAATAAAAAATACTGAAAATGCAATAATTTGGTATACTGTATAGTAATATATTTTTCTAAAACACCTCCCTAGTGTGGTAAATTTTAAAACAGAGTCCAACGTCACATACCTATAGACAAAACCACATAAATATATTTTATATTATTTTGTATTGGATTATTATTAATATTATTAAACAGGATTTATATAGCGCGGATTGGATACAGGACTTTGTATCGAATCCAATACAAAATATTTGAATTTCCCACTACAACCCCATCGACGGGCGCACGCACGGACATCATCAGGAAACGCAGAGGGACGCGTACGCGAGCGCCGGGTGTTCTAATTCTTTCCGAACTTCTGTACTTCCATGCAAAAAATGTAACACTTTTTGCATAGAAGTACAGAAGTTCGGAAAGAATTTATTTTAGATTGTAGGCTATAATTCACCGAATTACTCAATATTTACTTATAATTCACCGAATTACAACTAATTACCATATAACTCACCGAAATATGTCCAAAATTTTATAAATTTATTAATAATTTTTTTTTTTATAAAACATAAAAAAAAGTCTTTAAAAAAAAAATCTTTAAAAAAAATCTTAAAAAAAAAAAAAATCTTAAAAAAAAATAGTGTATATTGTAATGTACCTGTACAGTAGTTTATATAATATATATATAATACAATTATATAAATATTATATAAAGATTTCTTTATATTGGACTCAATACAGCTTTTTTGTATTGAGCTCAATATAAAGTTATTTGAATTTCCCGCCCCGCCACCCGCACCGACGCATGCAGTGACATCACCGGGAAAACTCGGACATCGTCACTGCACTCGCCGGGAGAAGAACGAAGAGAGAAGACGTGTCCAGAGGAGCTACGGGGACCGGGTAAGTATATTCTTACAGTTGTAATCCGATTGTCATGCAATGTATGACAATCGGATTTCAATATAACGTTTGTTTAACCACCTGAGAAAAGTTCGGGTTTAACACTTTTTGCTAGTGTTTTTACCCTGAACCAAGGTCGGGTTTAACGGCCGGGTGGTTAAATGGTACAACAATATTACTTATACAGAACAGTGAGGAACATCCAGAAGCAGTTTGACAGCACAAAAGGGGAGTAGAGTTCTACGCTTCTCATGACATACCAACCATAATAATAAAAATATAGACATTGAAGGAAAGAAGAAGGAGCTTGAAATGAGAAAGAGATAGGAAATAAATAGGAAAGAAAAACAGGAATACACAGAATGGGTGGGGCAGGGGAGGGACGAGAAAGTAGGTCATAAAGCCACTGTTGGTGACATAAGTTTTGAGAATTTCCATTTAGCTATGGTAGACATCAAAGAAGCAAAAGTTAACAGTTCTGGTCCGGAGGCATGTAGTAATCTATCTAAGGGGTCCAAACTCATCAGAAGTTTACAGTATCATATGGCTCACATCTCTTCATTAGGAGAGACCAAGCTACTGGGTCACAGTGTGCTTCGAGGACCATCGCCTTAGCCAAAAACTTTGGTTGAGTTTAGTGCTTTTTGCATTGCTGATCTAAAACAATTATGAAATGCAAAATAAAATACTAACGTCTAATACAGCCAGGCACCTAGCTTACCTAAGGAGGAGGCCTTCAGTTGCATCCCTCATAATTCTCTCCTGAGATTCACTTTAAAATAGAATTCTGTACATAAAATCCAGGCAACTAGCGTTTTCAGAATAAGTATTCAAAAATGGAAACCTCCATGTTTCATTTCAGGTTGTGTACATCTTAATAACTTCATCTTGTGTGTTGAATTAGGAGCAGACATGTTTTAGTTCCAATGCAGCAAAACACTTTAAAAAATGACTATTTTTTGCAACATAGTTTACCGCAATGCATACTAATGTATTGCAAAACAGGTATGCTGTGGAGGTGCGTTGGGATTCTTTTTAAAATGAATGTTACTGTATTGTAGCAATGCAATAGTGTGAATAGGTCTTACTGAACAGGACACCATCCTCCGTAGGAATTTTCATTTTATATGCTGACACTAGTTGTTGTTTTTCTTCTTTTTAGAAACAAATGAATTATTTTTTACAGTTTTACTTATTTATTTTTTCTCCTTTATGAATTGTATTTCTTGGAGGCAGTCATATAATTGCTTTCTCCCAACACCTGGCTGCATTGTAGAATGGGCTTGCTGTGCAGTCTTTTCTATTATCATACCTCACATAGTACTACAGGGACCCCAAGACATTGATCTTGGATGCCACAGAGCTGCATTCAATGTTCTGAGCATTCTCTGTAGCGGACTATAAATTGTATTCCCTTTGATCTAATTAACACCTATACTCCACAAAATTGAACAGCAGGGTGGACTTTGGGCTCAGATCTTACCCACTTCCATGTTTTGTATTGCTTCTTTAAAGTATTTTTAGTTCTACTCCTGAGTTTGAAAAAATTCAAACTATGTGTTGTATACCTACCATGATACTTTGTGGTGCCTTTCATTTTAAATGGCGCCTCAATTTATATCCCCAGCACACTACAGAGTACAAATGTGAATGTTGTGGTGCTGCCTGTGGATAGCAAACTATGTGTCTTACAAAAATTTACAGCAACATATATCTGTAATATATTAGGGTTTATGGACCTAACTTAATACAGCTCTCCAAGACTGGAGGAGATAGCCTATCAAGGAAGAACCTGGGTGATCCACCTAGTAGCAAATTGTTTTTAAGAAATCCATTCCAGGTTTGCTTGGTCACCCAGGTTCTTACATGAAAGTTTATCTTCTCAAGTTTTGGAGAGCTTGAATTAACCAAGCCCTAGATGTTTATTATAGTTTGTAAAGGAAACCTGTGCCGAGGAAGTATGTAGGGTGCCATTGCTGACTTCTGATCCAGTAGCTTTAGTAGTATCACCATCAATGACCTGGAACAAGAATGCAGATTTAGAATTCTGACTCTACTCTTACTTAAGAATTTCTTTATACCTATCATGAAATTGGCACGGCGCTGATTTCCTGAACATCCTTGATGGCTTACTGCTTTTGGTTTTGTGCAGATCAAGAATTTTAAATACAAATAAGGTACTGATGAAGTTCTAAAACTAATCCTTAAATCATGCTCACATTTACAATCCTAACCCTGACTTTCTTACTTTGAAACCCAACCCAGAAAATTTGGAAAAAAGTTAGAATCTTTAATTGCACTCTTACTTCAGGCCATAGACACATACAGTAAGCACAATAGCCTAACAACTAGCATTTTCAGAATTATGGTAGCTAATATGTTTCTGTTATGATTATGCACTGAACTTAACCTCTGTTGCTAAAGTAAAAAAGGCATCCAGGCAAAACCAAACAATTACAATGTACTTAGCCCACTGTATAGGAGTGCTTGTCCCCCTTTCCAGATCTATTTGAACAATTTATAATCAATAGAGATCCCCATTACCTTAATGGGCCAATGCACCTGGTCCTTACTGAACCAGCATTGAACCACAGCACCACTATGCCAGGGATGAGATGTGCAGAGCAGGCACCTGGTATTGTCTGGTATTCATAGCTAGCAACACTTTGCCAAAAAATGATCCACACATGTTTGCTTTAAGCCCATTCGGCAACAGATTAATATTCCAGTGCCATCTGTCCTTTTTATGCAAGCTCTTTGATATTATACAGCCATGACATGCTAGTTAGGATGAGTGACCATACAAAATTCTTTATTTTTATCACACATTTATGACTACATTTTTGTCCTAAATAACATTTATTATGATCATATAGATCTGTACTATGTGTCATGTTTAAATATAAACAGTGCTTATCAAGGCTCTTCATTGACCAGTCCAAAGTATGAATTTTCTTATTCTTTATATTCACTATCATTAATGTTTCATTAGCAAAGAAAAAGTTAACAAAAAGGAAAAGGCCACCCTAACTCTAATGCAGTGGGTTGCACGCATGGCCTTCTGTTAGTACTGTTCATTACTGTCCACTGTAACTCTGACCCCATTTATTACATTGCATGTGGGAACACCAGGGAAACAGATGGAAATACGTGAACCGCAATGCAATAGAACAACACACTGCTCTGCAATGCCAAACTACCAAAGCCACTATTGAAGATATCACCACATTCATTGTTCCTTTTTGGTAAATAAAATCATTACTTTTTATTCTTCAGTTTGGAAATGGAGAATCCCATAGGCCTCAATGAAGCTTTGTTGTGTTTGTTTCAAACACCTTTACACCACTTAGACGCCTATTGCAACTTTTCAAAAGTGAAGATAATTTATTCCATTTAGGAGGGTACCAGTTTCTTCATTTCCACTTATAAAGCCTGTTCCCCAGAGAACAAATAGCTCTCTTATTTTGATCGATCTGGTGCTATAAAAGAAGCAAACAGTTTTCTAGAAATAGAGAACAAAAAATGAAGAATAAAATGAAATTCTCCAATTTTTGATAAATGGGCCCACTACAGTATGAAGCAGTATTTCTCAACCAGGGTTGCATAGAAACCTATGGTTCAGTCAGTGGTTGCTAGGGGTTCCTTAAGCATTGGGAAACCTGTACCTCTTAGATCAGCTACCCTGACACCAATAACCTTTTGGCTATCTGTAAGGGTGAAATTCTTCCCAATGGCCAGAAATGTAAGACGCATTCTTCCTACTGACCACCAAGCTAATGTTTTGTAAGTTGTACATACCCTGTTTCCCCTAAAATTAGACAGTGTCTTTTATTAATTTTTGCTCCAAAAAATGCACTAGGGCTTTGTGGTATATTCCTGGGGTTACTAATGGTAACGGGATGCTTATAGGGCAGATCAGAGGCAGCAGACTCCAAAAGTCTAAACTAACAGCAGTTTCTATTTGTTTAGGCAAGTGTCACAGCACACTCTCCAGCACTTCACAACAAAACAATAAACAGTAGCCCGACTGGGCCTCTGGCTACCTCACCTACTAGTCCATTACTGGTCCCTCTCTTACTAACACACACTAAATCAACACTGTTTCACTCACAGTTCCAATCTGGTTTTGCCTGCTGGCTTTCCTGAAGCTCTGTCCCCTCCCATGCGGCCTGTAACCCACTCTGGCTCCTTTCTCCTGCCTGGAACAAGATTCTGGCTCCCTTCACAGCCTGGAACCCTCTGGCTGCCTCCTCAGCCTGGAACCCTCTGGCTGCCTCCTCAGCCTGGAACCCTCTGGCTGCCTCCTCAGCCTGGAACCCTCTGGCTGCCTCCTGAGCTTGGAACCCTCCGGCTGCCATCTACGCACACTCCAGCCTGCAACACACTCCATATTTATTCAAAAATAGTCATGTTATCATCTTCTTAAACGTCATCATAACTCTCCAAACCCTGAATTCCATCTTGTGGTTTCATTTCCTTTAGAACTATTGGCCCCAATTTCTCATGTCTAACAATAGTGCTTTTCTTAAATGAGCATGTTCGAAAGGTCGAGAATGGCTGGTATAAATGATGCATTGGTGAGCACAAATATCCTTTGAACATGTGGCAAATCAAACATTCTCTAAAACCTGGTTTAGGGGACGTGTCCCGGGCAGAATATCTCAATATCTACTAATAGGTTTTCAAAATATTTATTTTGAACATTCTACAGAAAATCATTTTTTTTTTCATTTACAATTCAGCAGATTTTATTTAGGACCTTCTGTTAAAAAGGTACCTCACTGTATGTACCTTCTGACATGGAACTGGAGAGACAGATGTGACAGGCAGGCATGAGTAACCGCAAGAGGACAGCAGGACAGATGTCAAGCAACTTTTTTTTTCCTTTTTAAAAGATTGCCAAACAACCTGCGTAGTGCACATATGCTTCACTATGCGCAGCCAAATATATCACAGCCAAGTCAACATAATGCTGCTGAATGTGTATGCCTCCAAGCCGAGAATCAGCACAAGTGCACTTTTTTTGTGTAGAACTTCCTTGGAAAAGAAACTCGTTTTTTGGTAAAAGTCAAATAAAGTTGTTTTTACTGTCAGCAAGTTGCACAGAAGGAACTGTAGTTAAAAATAACTATGTTGCTGTGTTATGAGATTGATAGAGGGATTTGTTTCATCCTATTTATTGGGTCAGGAGCTATTTTTTTTGTTTTTAGGGCTCACTTTCTTGTTCATTATTCTAATTATTTTTGTACTTGTATTACAAAGTTGTGTAAAACTTGAGAATAGTGTGATCCCCTAATGCAGTTGATATAGAGAGCCTGTAGCAAAGAAATATGCGGAAGGCAACATGACAGGGTGCACGGACAGACACGAGGCTGGGGTGGGGGTTGGTTGGAAAGAGTTAATTAAAAGCTAGTCTTGGAGGAAAGGAAGGAGGGGGAGAAGGTTGGGTCAGAAATAGAAGGGGAGGAGAGAGTAGAGGGTAAAAGGAGAGTCAAACGGAAGTGAGTCACATTTTTTGAAAGAAGAAGTTGCCCACCCTTCCGCCCTTGATAGAGAGGGTTGGGAGGCGGTTGAGGTTTGGTGGGAGGTAAGAGTGCTGGTCAAATTTTGGTTGGGGGGCACCCAAGGTGGTGGTGAACCCCCCTTTAAGTGGTAAAAGGTGGAGGCCCCTTAGGTGGTACTGGGCTGCTTAGGGGCCAGGTTGGTATGGTGGTTTGGAGAATATGTAATGTGGTGGTGGCAGACTTTACCTTCCGGACCTGCAACCTAGTAGTTGGTTGGGAAAAAGGTTGAGATAGTATTTGTAAAGGCGGTTATTTTGAGGGTTAATTAAAGAAAAAGTAAGCTGGTTAATTAAAGTTATTATTGGTTATGATGGTGTTTACGGTTTTGTTGTTTGTTTGTTTGTTGGTTTATTTGTTTGTTTGTGTTGTATGTGTTTATTTGTTTCAATGGTTATATTTATTGGTTTATATTTGTATATTTAATATATGTTAAATTATTATATTGATACATAATAATAAGTTAATATTGTTTATTGTATTTATTAATAAACGGCTGCTTGCCAGCCATTAAAATGCAGATTGGTGTAGTGTGGTTTGTAAGGTTAAGGTGGAGAAGAAGGACGGAAAGGGGGCTGGCAAGAGAGAAGGTATGTCAGTAAGTATGGTGGGAGGGCAAGGTGAAGGGGCAAGGTACGGGCTACCCTAGTCAAGTCCTATAATTACCTCTACTCCCATTCCAGTGAGCTGCACACCCTTTCATCAGCATCTTCACTGGTTTCTTCTCATGCTGCTTGGTCTTGGAGCATAGGAATAGAGCCATGGAGCACATGGAAGGCCTGAGGATACCTTCAGTAGAAAGTCTGTGTGACTTTGACCAGGAAACAGTAAATATTTCTGGAATCTGGGAAGTGGTACGTGCCAAAACAGGTGAGCTGCACTTGGGTTGGAGGCCATCTGTCTTGAAGGACAATTTGATTAGACTCCGTTAAACAAGCTAACATTCCAGGATAAGGTTTTCTCATTTTTCAGTCCAATATAATATAAAAATGACATTGGACATGTCGAAAATAAAGATTCTCATCCTGATGTGTTAAATTTGTAAACTGAGCCTTCAGACATTTCAAAATGTAACTGCTTCCCCCTCTCTGTTCATCAAGAGCAGGGATATTGAACCTTAATTCCGTGGGGAAGTGTGATGACTGTTTGCATCAGACTGCTTTGTTTAAAGTTATACACCTTGCAAGACCAAGTTGACAGTGGGAGAATCACATTGTCAAACTTAGTGTAGGTTGAGGGAAACATCATACACAATAATTTTCAGAGCTTAGACCACAATGAAAATCCTGGGTATTCCCAAGGTTTAACACACCACCAAGACACCTTTATTTGGTCAGTGAAGTTGAGGCCAATGTGAGGAACCAGAAAAATCCCCATGAGGAACCAGTAGATCAAGATTCCTAGAAGTATCAGTTTCTTGGTGACCTTCAAGGGATCATCTCCAGAACAGTGATCAGCAGCAATAGTGGAAAGAAAGAAGTAACACATTCACCCTTTTCTTTAAAACTATGTGCTTGGTTAAAATTTATTTTTTTTTCTTATTTATTGGTTTGTGTGAGCACTAATGAAACAGTAAACTATGGTGTAAAATAACATTGAGCTATACTAACTTCGTGTGTTGTGTTTTTGTTTCAAAACATGTACCCGTCTTTTATTAGCTGTAAACATGAACCAGATTTCTGATGGCGTAACCCTTGTTTTACAATAAATTAGGGCAAGCTAAAACAGCTGATAGATAACCTGAGGGGCAGAGAACAAGGTCAGGCAATTGTGCTGAGTACAGGCAGAGGAAGAGAAAGCCCCCACCCCCTATTACAGTACACACCCGTGGGAATTCTTTCCCAATGCTAATAGTTAGTAATTCTTACCTGCAAAATTCTTTATGAAAGAACCTGATTAACTGTTACTGGTATAAAAGACAGGGATTACACTGAGCCACGACTGGGTTTATGCTAGAATCTGAACATTCAGTCTTACATTATTTTAATTGGGCGGGCTCACCAAGAAAAGTTTTGTATTTAGGTTCAATAAGTTTATCTGAGGATCACTTTTGGAGCTGAGAGCTGACAGATGCTGCTTTGCCAACTGCCTGAACTCACACACTGATAACACACACTTGGCCAGATACATAAGGGTGACATGAGTTTGTACATCTTGGCCTGTCCTTACATGGTATTTTGTTCAGGTGTACTAGATTTATTACATTTTTCCATCTCCAACCTCATAAGATTTTTTTTGTGATCTCAATCGGCAGCAGAGATATTGCCAAACTTGTAAAAAATGTGGAGTACCCTTAGCCAGCCTGAGGACAGTAGAGGTTGTGGTGAAATTAGGCCAATTGTGAGTGTGGTTGAGGCTTAGAGTAACTTAGAGCCTACTTACTGTATACACAGCACACACATGCCACAGTCCTTGTACCCACAAAATATACTTAAAGTACTTTGCAGGGGTCAGCAGAATGTAATGCAGAGGTCAGTAGTATGTAATGCAGGGTGCAGAGGTCAGCAGTATGTATTGCAGGGTGCAGGGGTGAGTAGTATGTAATAAATGGTGCAGGGATCAGCGGTATGTAATGCAGGGTGCTGGGGTGAGTAGTATGTTATGTAGGGTGCAGAGGTCAGTAGTATGTATTGCAGGGTGCAGGGATCAGCAGTATGTAATGCAGAGTGCAGGGGTCAGCAGTATGTAATGCAGGCTGCAGGGGTGAGTAGTATGTAATGCAGGGTGCAATATTACCAGAAAGAATGTGAGATAAAACCCACACAGCTTTTTTTGTATTATGGATAAAGATTAAGACTTCTGACAGTGTTTTTATTACTGTCTGTGCCTCTCTGTCCTACTGGGCTTGCATTCTAAACTTTCTATATGAATGTCAGAGGGACAGGAAGGCATTATAAATCTCCCCAAGTGTATTCACCCACGAATTAGCAACTATGCTAAGTGGTAACTACAGCCAAATGAATCTTGACTAGCTTATTTAATTGTCTTTAACTTTCTTCATCTGCATGACTGTAAGGGGTTGCTGACATGAAAGGGTCAGCAAAGTTACCAGGCAGCTTGAGGTTAACAATGAGTTTATTTATATTTTTGTTCTCACACATACCTTAAATATGTCACATTTCTCCCTACAAGACCTTTAGTCCTACACCTGCACATTACAGCTGTAATAAACATGTTATCAGTTCATGAAAATCAAGGTAAATATATAAGAATTGATAAACTGAAGTCACACTTCAAATAAAAACCTTTGTCAACAATCTGGTTTCGTTCACAGGTGTAAAGTAATTATTTTGTGTAATCTAGATGGATGATCATATCTTCATTACAGGTTAAAGTTTATATGCATTGGGCTTTAAGCATTGTTACCTTCACTATGCAAGTCATGTGAAACTTATTTAGGTAATTCATTTCCTCCAGGGGGTCAAGACAGAAATAGCAACTTACCTCCCAGGGAAATGACTGCCATTGTCACACAGTTACAAACTATAATACTTACAATTCAATATAAATCACAAAACCCATTCTTTTAGCTGTCTTTTAACATTAGTTTTTCACATTATCTGTAGATCTGTCTAACTGAAGACATACTGTGATTGCAGAGTTTCCTGGACCGATCCACTGTGGCAGAATTGGGTGCAAGGTGCACTGCACTCACAGTGTACTAGTGCAAAGAGCTGCATTTATGTCATTATGTTGTAACAGCAAGTATTTACATTCTACAGTTTATCTTCATCCTTAATTCCCATGTTAGTAAAAGTAATGTCTCACCAACTCCTATCCAGGTTATTTCATGTCTGATGTTACCTAGTCAGAATTCAGAGATTCTTCTATTCTAGAGAAGACTTTCTACTATTCTAGTGAAGACCCTTCTACCCTTCTTTCAATTTAGAGGAGACTATTCTATCATTCTAGAGATCATCATTTTCTTTTTGTATAGAAGAACCTTCTACTATTCTAGAAAAGACCTTTCGACCATGCTAGAGAAAATCCTTCTACAGTTATAGAAAACATCCTTTTTTAAATTTAGAGAAGACCATTCTATCATTCTAGAGATGACCATTTTCCTATTCTAGAGAAGACCCTTCTACTATTCTAGAGAAGACCCTTCCACTATTCTAGGGAAGACCTCCTTTTCTAGCAAAGACACTTTTACTATTCTAGATAACAGCCTTCTCTCAATTTAGAGAAGATACCTCTATTATTTTAGAGATGACCATTTTACTATTCTAGAGAAGACCCTTCTACTATTTTAGAGAAGACCCTTCTGCCATTCTAGAGAATATTGTTCCAGCATTCAAGGAAGATCTTTCTCATTTTCTATAGGAGACCCTTCCACAATTCTGAAGACACTCTTTCTACTGTTTTAGAAAACAGAGAACAAGCATTAGAGAGGCTTCTTCCAAATTTAGAGAAGACCACTTTATCATTCTTAGAGATGACCTTTCTCCTATCCTATCAGTTGTGGGGTGTCAAGTAGAGTTTTATTTAAAATTAGTACTGTGTCACCACCAGTAATACCAATATACCTACTGTATATGGCTTTCTAACATACATCTACCTTTTTACTAGATCATTCCAGAAAATTGCAACTCATCATTTAGATGGCTGACAAATTAGGTATAATGCTAGTTAAGGATGAGTGATGGTCAACAGTGGTCAAGCACTAGCCATTGTCTAACTTCTTTTGGGATTTAAAGCACAGCTCCACATCTAATCTGCAGTCTCAACCAGAATTTGATGTATTCAATGTGTTTGTGATCATCTGCCAAGCCATAAGAATGGAATGAGACTTGATGGAATGGATGGTCATGATGGAATGGAATGGTCTTTTTTAACTTATTTACACAGTTAAGTATCTTTTATTACATCTAATTATTTTGGTATTGCATTGTTACATCTATCTGTCTTTATATCATTAAATATCACACTCTTTAATATTACTTTAATTGTCTCTGTGTTATCTCTCTTTGTAAACCATCGATACTTACATAAACTAGTGAAATTTATATCTAAGACATAGTATTGGGAGTGCAGAAAGAAGGCGAAATATGGCCCAAAAAGGACTAGTTTGCCATGGGGCTCAAACAGCAGGCAATAAATAGAAAATATGTCAGGCAATTTTGTGCATAATTAAATGTTAATGTTCAGCTAATTATTACATAGGAGGTTGCCACCCCATGCCCAGGGAGGCTGGCTTGATTTCATATTTATAAACATTTCCGTGAGTAAAAGAGACAGTAAATCTTTATTAAATTACATTTATCTTGCTGCTAAAAAACCTTTTTTCAAATTTTTCCCATAATTTGTTACTTCTAACTCGTGTCAATCTATGACAGCTGTTTTTCACTCCAGCAACAGCTACATGGGATTGTTTAGGATGAGTTTTCTGATTGTATAACGGATTGTTTTAATTTTACATCATGATAAGCCTGAAAAATATTCTTCATGGCATGGCAAAATCATCATTGAATATTTTAATAAACAAGTCAAATTTTAAAAACAAAAAGAAAATAACTTTTGCAATTGCTTAACATTTAACAGCTTATCTGACATTTTAGCGATTGGGTTTACATCTACTTTAAAAATTGCTGGTTTCGTTGGATCACTGTGCTTTTTTCTTACACACTGTCACTGTATACTGGGCCAACAAAGAATTAAAAGGAACATCCATACATGAAAGCAGAGTAGCCCTTCCTAATTGGTATCTATAATTTCACATTCATTTCAAAGCCAGCTTGTCACTGGGAGATAATTCTTTAGCACGCCAATCCCCAGCCAAATATTTTGCAGCCCTGCATTCATTTGACCACTCACAACTGACTGCAGTAAGAAGCCTAATGTACTTTCCATTCACCTCCATGTACTTTCCATTACACCTGTTCCTTTGTTCATTTTCTTCTCCGCTCTTCCTCCCCACCTCTTTGCCAGCTCAATCTGTAGCTGTTCAGACCTCTCTTCTGGCTTTTAGAATATCCACTTTCTCGTTTTCTATTTCATCTTTTATTTTTATTGCAGAGCACGATGGTGCTATGATTGCAATAAAAAGCGATTAGCAAAAATACTATATACTCGTTACTATGCTAATAAATAACACCAAAAAAAAAAAACTCTATTAACTCTATCATGACCATTTATTGCAACTCTTGTTTCCTATCATGCTAAATATATTTCAATTCTTTTTTTTTTGTTTGTTTAATTTCAGTTTTGGAGTGGTTGTAACCTCTGACAAGTTTGCTATTGATTTCTGTGATCCCACTGGTGAGGGTCATGCTCTACAATAGTCTGGTTACTAAACTCAAATTTTACAATAGGGTGAGATTCAGCTGCAGTTCCATGGTTGGTTCAAGACAGACCTACAATTCCGAACCAGACAATTTCCATGAATTAATGCAGATTGTTCCTAGAATATTTTTGGAGGGTATTCAATCTCAGGAAAAAACATTCAAAAAATATTTACTCGGAAGGGAAATTATCCTATGCAGGTTTGATCCCTGTTGCTCATAGACTTTCATGGGAACATTGAACAACCCATTACAAACTGAAACCGAGCATGTTTGCCTATCACTATTTTACAACCATCCAACAAGAATACCTAGTTTGATGACAAATGTCTAAAACAATATTTCCTCCAACTTTGGAGATACTTTTTCTTACTTGTGTTTTGTCTCTGGACAGGAAATAAAGGGTGATATCTCCAGCAGGGACACCAACAAAAATCTTTAGGGTTCAATTATATCTATACATTGTGGCACCATATGTTAAAATGTATGTTAATGCAACACATAGGTGTAAATAGGCCTGAAAGATTTTGTTGCTGTCAAAGTGTTGTGTGGTGTGTTGTGGTGCCATTGAACAATTCCCAATATACTGTATAACACAGATACATATTGTGCATTTTGATGTGTTGTGGTGCATTGGGAAAAGAATATGTATGTGTTTTTTTGGGCTTATGGAGGTTAGTTGCCAGCTCATTCATTATATATGTATGTATTATAAATGCACAGCAAAACACAACAAATAGTATAGTTGTAAATTAGTAGGGTTTTGGGAGCACTCCATACCCTAATGTGATATGGTGACCTAGTTAGGTGTATCCTCTTGAGAAGATATATTTTTTTTTTAGGTATATTGAAGCCTTAATTGTGTCTTGGGAAATTAGAAAAAGGATTTCCACACACGTTGAAGTCCAGGTATAATAGATTGTATGTCTAACATACATTACAATCAATCCAAAATCTTAAAATTCAAAATGTTAAAAAAATATATTTAGAGATTTTTGGAATATATGGACATTACTTCATGTTTTCCTTTTACAGACCCTTCAAGTACAAAAAATACATGTTGATTGATCAGAAATGCATGTAGCCCAATTTTACTGTTGCTGGATGACAACAGTAAAATTGGGCTACATGCCAATTTTGTGGACCGGCTGTTGTTAGTTCTGTCCAGTTTACTAAGACCAAACTACTTGGACCTACCTACTCTCCCACCTCCACAACATAGACACTCACATATCTGTAGTTACTTGTTAAAAAAATTAGAGGGCTTGGTTAACCAATAAATAGGTATTTTTTAAATAACAGGTATAATATAACACTATATTAAAGTCATATTTCAAAGGCAACAATGGAGCAAATATTAGCAGTTCATTGTTAAGGTTTACATACACTTTAACTCAAAAGCTACCAATAAACCACAGTAAACCATGGAGAAAAGTTGGTTGTCATCCGATACTTGGGATTTTGTTATGGATTGGCTATTAGTAACCAATCACTGTGGAAGTGACCCTCAGCAGACCTCAGTTACGTCTTTTGGCACCCCAACTAATTCATGTTTACATGTATTGATAACGAGAACAATGAGGAGAAACAACAAAAGATACAAAATAGAGTATACTCTTGCCTGAACTGGTACTAATTGGTGGCATGACCCCTTAATTTTTAGAAACAATTTAAAAGAAAAAAGACAGAGAAAGGGATTTTTAGTGGCCAAGATAAACAATATATTTTTTAACGTGAGTGTAACATTGCATACACAGTAAAGAAAACAAATAAACAATGCATATACATTCAATAAATATAATAAATAAAATAAATGACAATATTAAAATGTAGTACCTCATCCATTAGTGGTAATGGGAATTAGAGGTGCGAAAGGGCGAAACACGTCAAGTAATATAACCGTGCTATCAGAACATCTCATCCCTCGTCACATCATATGTGTGTAGGATGAGTACTGTGAATATTTACTAACAATTTACCAACAATGTCAATCAGATTAGAATTATCTGTCTAGACACTTACCCCTAATTCCCATCACCACTAATGGGATGAGGTACTTATTTTTTTATTGAATGTATGTGCATTGTTTCTTTACTGTGTATGCAATGTTACACTCATGTTAAATGTTGCCACTAAAAATAAACAATTCTCTGTCTTTTTTTATTTAAATTATGTTTACATAAACATGATACTTATAGGTTGCATGTAGAAAGTATTGTAATTCTATTACTATATTACTATTATGTAGAAACACTGCATGGGAAGAATGAATCAATGTGATCATTGTAGTATAGTAAAAAATCAGGTAACAGTGATAATATAAGGACACCACAGTGATAAAACTTAGAATGATATTATAATAATGAGTATTCAAATTCTGCTTAAAAATGGCTTTCAAATGATTTTTTATGTACTTATACTTTGCCCACATTTTCACTTAAATACAAATCCTGGTAATACATGCAATATTGTATATTCTTTGCAGCCTCAGTAATATCTAGAAGGTCTAGCATTCCTAGTATCCACAGATGAAATATCGGCATGAAATCTAGTATTTTATTTCATGAAAATCCAGAATCCTGCAACTATCAGAGCAAAAATGTTGTTTTGATTTGTGACAGAGCCCCCTTAAGTGTATGTGCATTGTGTTGTTTCAGGAGATTTGAATTTTATTAATGTAATAATAAATGACATACATTCAAAGGCATATAGATTATCTTGAACTGATAACCTTGCAATGACAGCACATGACAAAACAAATGACAGGAAAGCTGTGGTGTCACAGATTATGTTTACACTGATTTGAGTGGTGATTTGCAAATATTTGTTTTGGAAAACAAAAAATATAAATTGGGTCGAAAACACATTTCTCAATTTCACAAAATAAAGGGTCACATAAAACATAACGTTTTGGGAACCAAGTGGCCACTGGAGTGCAAATAGTCACTGGATCACATTCATCTTTATAAATTGACTTAACCTTTAGAATAGCCAGTTTGGTGAAGCAGCTTGGCAGAAAGAGGGTCAAATAGGGAAAGTACTTCTATACAACAGTGCTTGGTCGTATTCTGTAAATATCAGAAACAAGTAATTTAATTTTTCACTGCAGCCTTCCTAGGTTGTTTGCATGGAAATTGGAAGCTTATCATCTCCTGTTCAGTATATCAAGAAATCATTCTCCTCACAGTGGGGATCTAAATTTAGCACACTTCTGGCTGACTCATTCTCTGTGGAAAATTCGGTTTATTATTATTATTATTATTATTATTATTATTATTAATAAACAGTGCTGTACATTAAATAGGGGTTGCAAATGACAGACTAATACAGAAAGTGATACAGGAGGAGAGGACCCTGCCCTGAAGAGCTTACAATCTAGTAGCCATTCAGGTACTTTTTTTTAAGACTGCATGCTGTTCCAATGAGTGATCATGGTGTGGAAAGTTGAGAGCCCCAACTGGTATCACAAAGACTACCCAAGTTATGTTGTGTATTGGTGGTCGTCAGATGATAAAATACTATTTCTGAAAAAGCATCTTTTGGGGCTCCATATTACAGCAGATAATGCAGTAGATCTAATTATAATGATGATTTATCTTGGTATATAGCCTAAGAATTGCTTCTAATTTAATAGTGCCAGTAGACAAGCAACAAGTCATGGATGTGATAAATGTTTAGAGATTAAATGTTTAAAATGAATGATTTGTAATTTTTATCTTTTATTAATAAAAAAAAAGGTGTCCTGGTGGGTTTAAAATTAACTTCTCACTGCATGGTATATTTTCTCTGGTTGATGAGAATGCCAAGGATGTACAAAAAATCCTTAAAATGTGCCCAATTGTCTGAAGTGGAACATGAATTAGGCCCTCCCTGATTGACACCACCTGGATAAAAGAAACGTGGTTCTTTTTGTGAAACTTCAAGATGAAATACATTAAATACATGATTTCATGATGAAATTATTTTAATTTTTGATCTTCCAGTCCTGAGATTTTCACACTCTGGCCCTAATTTATTAAAGCTCTCCAAGGCTGTAGAGAGTACACTTTCCTCAATGAAGCTGGGTGATCCAAAAAAAACTTGCAATAAATCTGGTCCAGAATTAAAAACATTTGCTAATAAATAGCAAGTGACTTTAAGAAATCCATTCCAGGTTTGCTTGGTCACCCAGCTTTACTGATGAAGGTGTATCCACCTTTATTAAATCAGGCCCAGTGACTGAGGCTCTAAGTTCTCTATCCCTCTGCTTTTTCCTTCTATCCCCAAGTTCCTTGCCATGCAGTGTAACCGATTGTGCTTCTTCTTTCTCCATCATGAGTGCTGCTGTACAGGTAATTGTAAAAGCCTGATACAAATCAATGTATGCACTTACACTGTTTTATAGATATATTGATACATACAGAAATGCATTAATATGTGACTTTTACATCTGCCTGGAGTTCAGCTTTAAATATGTTGATTAGAAGAATCATAACCCTCTCCTATACTTATTCATAACACAGTTTGTTGATGAGGCAACAGGCAATTTATTACCCTTTTGCATGAGACATTTGATTATTCCAAAGTACAGTGGGTAACAACACTCATTCACCTAAAACACAATAAACCAATAAATTTATGCTCCATGAGCTACCTTGTACATGAGTCATCTATTTTCTCCGATTCCCTTAATTGCTAAGAACAAATACTTCTGGAACAGTGGTTTCTGAGACTACAGATGCTGAAACACAGTATACTTTGTTTGCAAAACTAAATTCTCATTAAGCCACCTCTGATATTTCTCCAGGTTTGTAAATGTTAATAATTGAGTGACCGGGAAAACGAGCCCATGAATCACAAGCAACAAGCATATGTTAACTGAAGCGCCATTCTTTCCAAGCTGAAAAATAATGGATTTAAACAGATACTGCTGTGTATTTTGATTGCTGTCTTCTGTACTGCTGTGTGCTGTCATGAAGAACAAACTAAAATTTGTACACACTGCTTCATTAACCTTTTATATTCTATAGTGTCTTTATTTGAGACAGATACATGGAGGCTGCCACTGGTGGCTATTTCTTCTAAAAATGCAAAGCCGTCAAGTTTGAATCATCTGACATAGAACTTTAATTGGATCTGGAATAAATCTGGAATATCATAGATATGGGCTTCTAACTGTTCTCTGACTGATCTGTGGACTTGCTCCAGTGGGCTTGATTTAATAAAGCTCTCATGGCTGGAGAGGATACATTTTCATCAGTAAAGCTGGGTTATCCGGAAAACCTGGAATTGATTTCCTAAAAAGTAATTTGCTATTTCTTAGCAAATGTTTTCAATCCTGGACCAGATCCATTTCAGGTCTGCTGGATCACCCAGCTTCATTGATGGAAATGTATCCTCTCTAGCCTTGGAGAACTTCAATGGCACTTCTTATGTTTGTCTATTCATAAGTAACTTTAACTTACTTTAACAGCTCAACTAATTAAAGTTAGCTTAAACTAAAATTAGATGACGTACATTCAAGATGATATTACCATTGATGTGAGTTCAAACGAACTGGATAGGAAGTGAACAGAAATGTTCTTTGCTGGACACAAAAAACAGAAAAAAAGGGGTTTTCAACCTTCTATATAATATAAAGGTTTTATCTATACATTACCTTTCAGAAATGCATACTGGGTGCCTCGTTATGTGCATGGGTTCTTAGAACCAGGACTTTGGTGCCATTGCACAAATCTGGTCGTGTTACTTGAGGATTCTAAGAAGTTCAATTAAACAACTGACGACATCTGCTCTCACTTCCTCCATTTCACAGCTGATAGGGAAAGTAATGCTTCCTGTCATTTCATGCACTGAAATTCCTATTATTCCCCTTTCTGATCTTTTTTTATCCCTATACCGTACTGTGTCTGGAGATCAGTATCACCAACTCTGTTATATTCTGCACATTTTCAAGCCATCTGCTGCACATCTTCTGCTTGAGCTTAGTTAGCACATTCCAATGTTTCTCAGAACTTCCGCCATAACATGTTTCACTGGTAAACACTCCTCACCTCCATTAACATTAAAGCCCACCACCTGTGATGGACAAGGTCACATTACTATACATAGAATTCTTTACTTACATGTTGTACACCTGGCTATCGGTATGTACAGAGTTAGTACATGGACACCCGGTCACCAGTGGTTCTGTAGCTTTCAGTGTGGATTATTAATTAAGTATTTACTCTGGATCTGGAATATGTTCTGCACTGCTTATCCATTGGTTTCAAATGTTAGAGACAGCTGTTGTCTTATTAATTTGATAGCATTAATTTCACAATATAAGATAGTTTAGCTGTGCAGTTATGATTATTGAACAGGAACTGGATTTTTTGAAATATGTATACTTGTACACAAAATCTTGTTGTCTTGATGACTTCTCTCTCCATTTGTTCCTACGAGAGTACATTTGCATACATCTGCTGCTGTGTTTGAGCATATGGGCCCTGAGATGCTAAACCACATACATTGCCTTTTTAAGAAGTCCTATGTATAGGTCCCAGTGCAAAGCAGTTATTCAACAGTTCTTGTCTTTCTAAGCATCCTAACCTAACTTGCTACCTTCTACTGTGACCTTGTAACCAGGACTTGTTCCTCCACTAGAGGAATATAAGGTAAAGGACACATGTTAGAAATTGTGTTCAACCAATTTCCTAGGCTGCTTGTCACTACTAGATCCTACCAAACTGAGAGGTTGCAATTACCGATCAGCCACCCTAACTGCCTACCAAGCAATTTTATATTTGATAGGTAATTTATCAAGTCCCTATCCTCCTCAACTGCCCCTCACTCCTCCATAAGGTCACATGCTACTTACAATGTCTGGCCCCCAACAGAGCTTGTGAAGCAGTAACCGCATTGTCTTATGGCAATAGTGGCTAATATTGGATTGTCAGACTGAAGTACTCACAGTGCAACATTGCATAAAGGATATTTAATCCCTATTATCTTTCTCCTTTAAACTATAATATCTCCTTCCCCCCATGTAATGGACATTAGGAGATGAAAAAAATACTGGAATCCCGCTTGGGTGACAACCAAAGCTCCCTCCATAAATACAGTGCAGGGAGTAAGTGTAGGCACTTGTATTTCTTAAAGAGGAACTTTACTCAAAACTCAAAAAAACAAAACAAAAACACACTTACCTTCAATCCTGCAGGGGGGGTCTGTTCACTCCGGGGGTGTCCTGCATCGGGTCCCGCATCATCTCGGCAGCTCTGGTCGTCGCCATCTTCGTCTTCCCTTCCGGGTTCTTCATCCTACATCACCTGACCCAGGCGTGAGATCGGGTGACGTAGGATGACAAAAAAGTTCTCACTGCGCATGCGGCTGAGAATTAGGGGGCGGTACTGGACCCTTTTTTTTAAAAAAAGGGATGTTGCACCTAAAAAAAAACTTTCATGTAAAGTGAAAATTCTAGGATAGGATTCTTTTACAAAAAAAGTTAAGTTATATAGGTATCATCATCCTAAACCATATACTAGAGATGATCACAGACACAATTTCAAAAAATGTATTATAGAACACTAACCTGACAAATCCTTATAGAAATATAGCAAATGACACCTAGAAGGACTTACCTGACACAATTTTTATATTCTGCTCTATCTGCACAAATAGCTGGGTACAATCTGGGTACAGATTGTATAGGACGGAATTCAATTTGGCTTCCATTCAAACACTCACAATGATCTAACTGCACAGATAGATAACCCAGCCTGCCCACGCTATATCCAACATGTGGGACAGATAACAAAAAAAACCTTCTGCAATACTCCATCATAGTAGGAGCTACTTCTCTATCAGGGAAAACCCTTCAGCAATGATATATTTATAGGTGTGAGCAATATGTGCGGACAATTAGTAATATAACGCTGTGCTATGGCCATGTCATATGTAAGTTAGGTAATTCTCAAACAAACAACAGTTATATTAGAAGTTAAGGCAATACATGGGTAGTTTATACAACATTTATATTCAGGCTTTGTCTTAAGCAGATATAGGCAATGGCACTTTTTAGCACTAGTTTCATATATGTGTGACAATTAAACTAAAGCATCAACCAATTATTTTTTTTTTTTACACTTTTTTTTACCAGGAAATGGTTAAACCACCAGATACCCACTGACTGGAAACAACAGGCCTGCTGCTGCTGGAAAGCTCTGGGTGAACTACTTCAACCTCATGGAACTTTAAAGTTTATTTCTATGATTGCTGACACTATGAGCAGGAAGCTGCTTGTTACACTTGCAGGCTTTGTTTTGTTCCTGTGTCACTTTGCTACATGACATGGGAGATTTACTGTTCTTTCTTGCAGTGCAAGTGTATGAGTGAGCTAACTAAATGAACACTTTGCCCATGTGGCTGATATATCATCTAAAAATCATTAGTGACTTTGCCATAATAAAATATATTTTTTAATCACAGACCCAGCACATGCATGTTGTAAATAAATGGCAAAACTCCTTTTTTCTCAGTAATCAGAATTTGTTTTCTATATCAGAGAATCAGAAAGAGTTGAAGCCAGAAAACTCAAAAGAAGAAGGCTACATTGACAGCCCTAATATTTTTTTCATGAAAATCACAAATCCATATACTTACAGTGTTTTAGTAAATAAAACGTTTGAGTGCAATTATATAAAATTGTGAAAGCTATATAAATACAATTACTAGGTAAACACTGTTATAGTAAATCAAAGTATGTAAGCAATGCATTAAACTTTTTCCACTCGCTGGACCCTTTTTCTTCTGGGCAGCCAAGTTGCAGGGGGCCTGGTATAAGCAAGACGTGGGGGAGACTTACACGCCTGCTGCCTCTTTTTTTCTTGGTCAGCCACGTTCCAAGCCCAAGAAAGGGTCTGATTTTATTATCGGGGAGCCTTTTTAGGGAGAAACAAACTACATGTGTACATCCTTCCATCCCACAACCATAATATGAATGTTTCCATTACAGGTAGTCTCCAGGTTACATATGAGATAAGGACTGTGGGTTTGTTCTTAAGTTGAATTTGTATGTAAGTCGGAACAGGTACATTATTTTAATAAATGCAATTAGGACAGATGTTTGTCTTATCATATTATTAGGCAGCGTGGTGTCAGTTACTGTATAAAATCCTGACTGTGAGTTAATCACAAACAAAGCAAAAAAAAAAAAACAATTTTATGGAGCCTAGACATTCATTAATTTAAAAAGAAACAACTGCAGAGTTTGTCTTGGTCATTAAAGCGTTACAAGGGGTTGCAAAACTGCTCAGCTCTTAAGATCACCCAAAACCTCAGCTGTGTTTACTTATTTTGCAAGTCATGCAAACCGCTCCCCCACCCCATCAAGCCTCTGTCCTACACACGTGCAAGCGGGGAAGCCCCGTTCGTATCTAGGAGGTGTCAGTATGTCGGATGTCCTTAACTCTGAGACTACCTGTATTTACATAAATTAATAACTCGAAAAGATGGTGGTCATGAACTTCAACAGAATTTGCCAACCAAATGGTTGCAGTGGAAATTTCTACCATGAACTTCAGATTTCATTTTTTTTCTGATAGACAAATATTGACAATTTTGTCCTCAATGCTTAGAAAATATTAGCAGAATTGTGTTGGGGAGGGTTGTAGAGTAGTGTACAGAACAAGTGAGCACTATGGGAGATGATCATTTTATTACCCATTCTCATCTTTCTTTAAGGCACTTTGTGGTATATCTTTTAAAAAGGAACTCAAGGGGTGACCAATCCCATGTAACCTAAGATCCTGGACAAACATGTATGGCTGTTATGGGTCCCCTGAAAATCTGAAAATTGTGTAAGGTTAACTCTGTTTTTGTATATAGACATTTTTTCTTCAGTTTTAATGATAACATTTTATTATATATAGGAACCCAGCACACTGCAGCTATGATTCTTTTATCTGCAGATAATGAGAAAAAAACAAGGCTCTGAACAGCTGTGCAGCGCTAGCCGATATGTCCAAACAAAAAATGAATTGTAAAACTCTGCTAGAAAGTTTAGAACAAAACCCCTCTGCGCCCCTTTCACAAAAACATCTGCATCATTGCAAAGGAAGAGCTTCACAGCAACAGCATTAAAAAAATACAGGAAAAATAAACACAATGCAAATTGCAATGATTTGAATAATACTAGTTAGGGACTTTTATTCTAAATATTGGTGTCAACTAAACGAGTTTGTCAGCATTATGTACATCATACAACCTACAATTACAAATCCAAAACCAAGGATTCGTGCCTCATTTTAAGACAGTAGTTGGCCACATGATTGGTCCTTATGTTCGCTCTGGTTTCAGACCTGTTTTATGTCTTAGCCAAAACTCTTAGGTGGCCTCCTGAGTAATTGGTGCTGAAATGCCTTATTTCTCCTGATTCTGTTAGGTATTTATTGGGAAGTATGGTGGATGATGTGGATATGGCAGCACTAGGTGGATAAAGAGTCATTGGTAACCCAAAACCAAGTGAGAGAGGGGGTGGTTGTGGTGAAGTTGTAGTAAATTATAATAAAGAATTGAGCTATAACTATTAGTTCAGAACAAAGGTAGTCTCCGGGTTATATACAAGATAGTACCATAATATGAATGTTTCCATTACAGGTAGTCTCCAAGTTACATACGAGATATGGACTGTGGGTTTGCTCTTAAGCTGAATTTGTATGTAAGTCGGAACAGGTACATTATTTTAATAAATTTATCCAGGACAGGTGTTTGTCTCAACATATTATTAGGCAGCATGGTGTCACTTACTGTATAAATTCCTCACTGTGAGTTAATCACAAACAAAGCAAAAAAAAACTTTATGGAGCCTAGACATTCGTGAACTTCTGGAGCAAGCTGTGCTTTGTTATGCAAAAAAATAAACAACTGCAGAAATTGTCTTGGTCACTAAAGAGTTACAGGAGCTTGCAGAAAAGTCCTTAAGATCACCCACAACCTCAGCTGTGTTTAGCAGAAGATTTCTTCTGCATATCATACAAGCCCCCCCTCCCCCCCCATCAAGCCTCCATCCTGCACACGAGCAAGCAGGGAAGACCCGTTCATATCTACGAGCTGTCTGTATGTCGGATGTCCTTAATTCGGGGACTACCTGTATATACATACCATTTTACCATAGGGAGTTACAGTTCCATTTGTCAAACCTTGCGATAACCTGAAGGTTGCACAGTTTGACATTATGATCTTGTTTATTATCAAGCTTTTGTAATGCACAGCTTTCATAAACGTGCGTATGTGAGAATGCACTGCAGACATGCATGAACCAGTGTACCAGCATATTTTTAATGGCTCAGTTAGTGGCAAATCCAACAAGCATCTATTAAGCAAGTGGAGTAGAACAATGAATGGAAAAAACTCCGAACTTTTCAGCAAGTTGATTGTGCCCACTGAGAAATTTGGCAAATGTATTCATATGTGATTGTAAATCACCTTTAATTTTTTAGGGTTGCCACTTGCCAACACACAGTGGCCACATTATGGATTTGTATACCAGCATTTTTCTTAATTCTGTTTTCAATGTGTCATCTATTTCCATTTTTCTCTGAGATAAATGCCTTCTCTATACTCTTTATACTATTTTTCCACCTTGTTCATTTGCCGCCGCTGGTATAATTAGGCTTTCAGCGAATCACTTGAATCCACATATTTATTCAAGTGCGCGCTAAGATTGATAGGTTTTGATCTGCTTCCCCCTTTGTCACACATGAAGTAGTCTTGTATCAGGGTAAACATGAGATTGATTAATTGCTAATTTCAAGATGACGATGGTAATAATCTATCACCTTTTGATGAAAGCCTGCAGTTGTTTAGCACATTGTCACTGGGTTCTATTTCCACAGCCAGAGAATTAGCGGCGAGTTAATGACTTTCACAGTCAGATTTCCTTTCTTCATACTGAGATCGTATTTTATAATAAACTAATTAGAAGATTGCTTCAGTAACTGCAAATCAGGAAACTCTAGTGAATACAATATATCACCATGTCCACCTATTAAAGGTGTAATAGTAAAGAAGTCAGACAACAATGCCTACTGGGCTCATGGACCAATAGGGGCCACGTTGTGTCCCAGGTTAACACTGCTTTCTTTTTTATGTTACACCTATGAAATCATTATTAAAATGTATAAAAAATCAAAATGACTGATAGCAATATACCAATGACCAGACTGCTAGACAGCACTAAACTCAAGCAGTAGACTGGTTGTATTTTCACTGGATCAGTAATGGTAACACCAACAAGCATCTATTAAGGCCCATGTCACACTTTGGAGTCTGTGATTATTGACAATATGCCAATGTAAAAGCAGGACAGGGATGCAAAATTGCCACTAATTCACATTGGTTGCTTGCTGTCTTGATTTGTGAGGGGTTATGGTTCTACTGGTGATTTATGTAAAGCGGGAGATGCTTTAGTCCAGAGACATAGCCACCTGTGCACATGGATAAGCAGTTTACTAGATAACTAGAAATGTTATTTGGTTTTTGTGTGTACTCCATGGTACTGTGCAATGTACACCCTCTGCACTCTTACAGATGCTGAGATTGAGCTGGGTAGTGAAATTGTGGAGTTTGGAGCTTGCTCATACGTAGAAGATACAATATTGGTGGCGATCCAATGGTGGAAGAGGATGCCTGGGAATCCATACATAGCATCGTCAGAAATGGTGGTGGCAAGGAAACAGAATGAGAGACATCACTGTAGAGAGGCATAGTTATAAGGTACATTAAGATGTATAAGGTAAGTGTACAATAATTATAATTATAAATAAGTATGGCAATTACACAACCAGAACACAGTGTTTTAGTTCCACATCAATACCATAAACGGTTATCATCTGTGGCAAGCATACATTTTTTTCTGAAAATCCCCAATGTGTCATCAAATTGGCACAGTCCCTTTTCATATGTGAACAGACATCCTTTGTGTCACTTTCTTTACTTGTTTTTTTAAATAAGTTTTGAGAAAGTTGATGCAGATATTTGTGTTCAAAAGGATTGAAACAAATCATGGACAGCTTTATAAATGTCATGAACAAGTCTTCCCCATGCTCTCCTCTTGCAGATATACAGCGGCCTCTCAGTGGAGACATCACTCTATCTCAGCTTTGTCACAAAATGTTTTATCTCTGACATGGACAAATCATTTTGTTTTTTGATGGGGAGCAAAGAGAATAATTGATATATCTCTTCTCTTTGTATACCATGACAAAATATACAATGCTTTTCTTGTGTCTTACATTATTTATTGGGTTTTATTTATTGCTCGCATTTATACCCAAGCAGAAAATCATGAAAGACATATCTAACCATAGTCATACATAGCTGTATAGTTAGGTTGAAAAAAGTCCATCAAGTTTCTCCACTAGCCCCCTATGGTTTAAAAATGTATTAAAAGAAAAAATAGCTAAGTAAAAGATCCCTCGGGGTAAGATCTATCTAATATGTTAAAGGAAACCTTTTCTGAGAAAAGCATGGATGCATTATTGCCAACTTCCTGTGGAAATGCAAGTTGTTTGGCCATTTTACTGACTATCAATTTCTAATTTAGAATCACCCCTATTTACTTCATTTTACTGACTCTCTCGTTTCAGTAATTTGAGTAACGAACAAGTGATTTCTTTTCTCTGGCTTGTAAGTCATCTAGAAACATTATATATATATATACAGTCTTTCATTGGCTAAGTGGTCATATTTTAAGTTGCAAACTAAAAATTTTTTCTTCCTATATCCCATGTATAATTTAGAAAATTTGGATGTACAAAGTTGGAGATCAACAAAGGAAGTTATTTAAATTTATGTACAGGTTATAAGCAGAAAATAGGAAATAGGCTGATTTGGCCATAATAATTTAACCTTATGTCTGTTACAGCCTTCTATTTACGATGACTTACTAAGGCACAGGAAAGATTTGTGGACTATGCAGACTACTAAGCAGTGTGGAATATGCAGACCTGATCTAAAGAAGTTGTACCCAATGGGGGAAGCAGAGACCAAAGGACTTGTGGTAGCAGATCTTTTTCTTCTATACTTCTTGTGTATTGTGTAGAAGTGGCCACATGTCAAAGCTATATCTGTGATAACTAGTGAGGAAATATTCCAAAAAAACAGAAGAGATAGTGTACAGATCTACAAAGGAAGATCCTTGCACTAAAGGTCCTTAGGTACAGATTCCAGCAAGCAGATCAGTAGTGAAGCATATAGGAGTGCCATTTTTTGCCATTTTTTGTGGCAAGTGTTCTTGACTGTAAATCAATAAACATTCATAAGTTATTGCGGTCTGCCCTTTCTCGCACGCTATATGACATTTGGGCATTGCATTCATATATTCAGATACATTACACTGGAGTAGCAGTGGGAAATGCTAACAGGTATATAGTGCATAAACGTACTCATATCAGCTCTCCTTGTCCCTGCTATACCTGAATGAGAATAGTGTTGCAGTTTATTGTCACAATGTATCCAGAAATTTAAACATAAAACAAATACCAGTTAGATATAAAACATGTAATATTTTTGTTGAACAAAATGAACATTAAGATTTTCATTCCTCAAATAGCATTTTTAAAGCAGCTGAACTCACTTGCTTGAATTTTAAATTTGTTAACCTGTTTCTGTACACATTTTTCCACTTTCTAGGAACTTTTTGAGGTGTAGAAAGCTGTTCTCACTGATAGGTGTGAGGATGGAATTCGATGAGGTCTAAATTTTTTGTCATTTGCTATTGTTGCAAACTCATTTTGAGACTCAAATAAGCAGACTTTTAGATCAGTTGGACAGGTATACATTGGTTGGTAGCCATCGTGAATATGTGTTGCTTGCTGTGTACCTTAATAACACTCTTTCAGCCATCCCAGGTTGTCAGGGGTAGGTATGACATGACCAGGTTCAGCAAATGTCAAAGAAAAAAGTTTGCTCAAACTGTACAAATAAACTGGGCAGATTCCCTGGTCTCTACTCACTGACATCTTTTTTTTTAATTATTAACATTTTCAAAATATATGTACACCCAAAAGCCAAAATTTAATACATTTAAGCTTCCCTTTTTTTTGGATCTGGTGTCTGTATTCATTTTCTTCCCTTCCTTATTTTATTTTTATTTTAGGATCCTGCTGGTAACACACTTTCTGATATTGGGTTACAATGTTTTATCTATGGAAGAGCAGCATTGTCACCGTAGGACAGAATTTATATAACAACAACGGAACAATCATCCCCCTCTCCATAGCAAAGGTGGAGGTGTGCATATACATATACAGTACAACAACATACATATACAGTCTATAGTTTATATTTTTAAATGTCATATCATACTTCAAAAATTGACATAAATGAGCAATAAATACAGGCGAGTACCTGTATGACCTGGAAATACTGTGCAGATTCTTGTAGTAGCACACACTTTGATGTTGAATTAAAATGTCATGTTTTTCAGCTTTGCTTACCCATTACCTTTCTAAACCACACACATTAATCCCTTGTCTATCACATTAAATGCGCTTTGAACTTTTTTCTTCTTAAACAGCCGTAGTGTACAGATTCTGTCATGCATAACACATCAGCTGTCTTGTCAACTCTTCAAATCCATTTGATAAATAATTTGTGTTTATTAATGTATTGTATAAAATATTTTACAGCTCTTTGATGTATGATACCTCGTAATCACACCCACAGGGCATGGGGTGTGCAGAACACATGGGAAGTTTTTTTTTTTTTTTTTGCAATAACCCCTCGGTAACATGATCGGATCTGATATTCACAGCCCCCGAAGCCTCTTTGCCGTGATATGTTGATAAATTATTGAAATCGTATGCTTTGATCCCGGGATTTTCAGTGCCTGTGCTGCACACCTACAATCTGAACAGTAGGATGTTGACGTTTTTAGAAGTAGGTAGTAATCGAACAGATCTTTTCCACTGTCATTCATGTTTTCCGTCTTTCTGCATTGATTGACAGCTTATAGAAGTCCTGTTATGTTGTTTTCCCTTGTAGCATTCTCTTCTTGGGAGTTTATTCATTTTGTTTGATAATGTAAAATATTATTTAAAGCTAAACTCCAGGCATAAATAAATTAGGTAATTTAATGCACCTTTGTGTTTATAAATACATCATTTATTATTTTCTTTAAAAATAAGAACACTTTGTTAACGTACAGGATTTTGATAAAGACTTCTTGCAACCTACCATGCTGGAGAATTTAGACTTAGAGTATTAGGAGAGGCTCATCTGGTTGATCCAACTCTGCAAAGTAATAAATATCACACCCAGGTAATTCTCTCCAGTGGTGTTCGCAGTAGCAAAGAGATCAAAAAATTAGTATTATACCTATTTATACCTATTTAATTTACAGCACTACATATTATGTTGGCACCATATAAATCCTGTTTATTATTAAAAATATTAATATTAATAATATTAGTTGTCTGCCCTCTGCTTAGAAGCTTGCGGCATCTCCTGCTTCCCTTTAGCCTTGCAGCCTGAGATGTATTTTCTCAGCATCCCAGTACATACTCTGAGGCTGTACACACCTGAAGGAGATTTTAGGAACCGATTAGACCCTGGCTTTATCCTGCCCTGCCATTGGCTGTTAGGTCTAAGGCTTATTATAGGTGAAGAGTGTGCTGTTAGATTGAGGGAAGCAGCACAATGAACCAAACAAAAAAAGATTAGCTTATTTTTCTGCTACTCTTTCTTTCATTATAAATTTACAAGCTGGAGAAGTGACAACATTTATAGGCTTGATTTAATTACAGCAGAGAAAAATCAGGTCTACTGTCATACCAAGCCCTTGATATCATGTTTTTTTCTTTATTTAAGGGTTAAGAATTGAAAATGCTCAAGCTTTCCCTGTATTCTTGTTTGTTGCTGTAAAGATATCCATGACTAATTTAAATTTTTTTTTATTAAGGGCTTTGCCAGAGTCCTCAAACAGAGGGCAGTTTAGGATCCTAGACATCATGTCTACTTATCATTCCATAACTTGCAGACATGTACACTACTTGTGGTAGGAAGCAGCAAGTTTGTTGCAACTTTTAAAGTAGTTAAGGGAAGCTTCTGGAATAAATCTGGCAATAAAAAAGAGAACTGCATACCACCTGGAGAATGGTTTGTAGCTGGTATCCAGGACAAAGAGAGTGCCAGATATATTTTGTGGTTTGACGAAGTTGAGTTGTAATATCTGGGGTTGAATAATGAGCACTAAGTTTACTTCCTGCTTCCCCTATTTCCTTTTCAGACATCTAAGCATGACTTAGGGATTTCTTGAGCATCCTTGCCCCTTCATAACGTCTTCATTGAGCCAGAAACCACTATCTATCTATCTATCTATCTATCTATCTATCTATCTATCTATCATCTATCTATCATCTATCTATCTATCTATCTATCTATCTATCTATCTATCTATCTATCTATATATCATGATAAACCTCATAAGGCTATATTTTAGATGATCCCTCTATAGATGTGCAGCTATAAGTCTATATGGATTGGAGTGCTTGGACACAGTCACATCCTAGGAGTGCACTTTTATTTCAAGGCAAAGGTGGATTTTTCAGAGTATTGCTTTTCCACAAATAACCTTTCTAGGTATTGCCCATAAACCGTAAATCTTCATTTTTTGAGTAGATCCTGAGCCAGCAGTTCTTCTTTAATCATTTAGCCTAAATTGTGCAAAGTGTAATATTTCAGCCACGGCTTGCCACTTTTTGTAATCAAGCGACTGCAAAGTTGTGATAAGATTTTGTCGTGTTAAATAGTTCTAAATAGCCTTGTATCCAATATATTCCAGATGGATGCAGCTTTAACTGATGTGACTGAACAGAAGATTTATTTCTGCCTGGAAATTGAGTTTTGCCTGTTCATTCACATAAGGTGTGCATTAGAAAACTAGGTGGAAAATCACTAAAACGCATCAGAGCGATGGTTATATGAAGAGCGAAGTGATGTCATGTGTGCAGATCTAACAGTTCAAAAAAATCTCAAACCGTGAATACGTAGATAACGATAAATCTCCTTTTATAATGCACCTTTCTTTCAAGGACCCCCCCCCCCCAACTCTGCCCTTCTGCAATAAACTCCTGCCTTTGGATATCTGCAATATCTGAAGATTATCGCACAAGCTGAAACTCATATACCAGAGACTGCTGACAACACTAAAGTAAAAATAATTATCTGAGCCAACATAAAAATTATAATGGTGGTTTGAGAAAGGGGAAGGGATAGCGCGGTTCTTTCCATGAACACAAAGTGCTTGCAGAATACACAGATCTGTCATTGTTACAAGGGCTGCAGCTGTCAATTTAGGGAACTCTAACATTCAGGTTCCCGTCTAAATGATAAAAATAAATACGATGGCTGAGAAAATGAGCTTGATGCATAGGAAATGTTTCCCACACATACGTAGACATGATCAGATGTGAACATACACACTCACATTTTGTGAATAAACCATAGATGATTAATATAACTAAATACATACATTAAAACACTCTATTTAGGATACTTAGGTTATCAACTCTCTATGCTATAAAATCATTTCTGTGTTGTTCCCCTTAACTTATTTGTTTTCATCTCTTTTCATTTTCTTCCAGTCTCCTTCATTTGTTTGTTGTCCACTCAAACTCATTCTAGCATCACCTGCTCATCATTGCTCTAGATCGGTGCTAATGGTGACCAAAGTGGACCAATGTGTCCACATGGTCATTTCTAGTCTCTACAAGAGGGTTCATGTAATATGGTGAAAACATGGGATCACAGTTGGGAGACAGTTGTCAACTCTTAGCGGATTGTCAAAAAGAAAAAAAGTATGTCCTTACATAACCACTATGTATTCCTTTAGGGTAATATCACACTTGTGCACCTGTATGCAGAGCTATGCTGTTGTTTTTAATGGTGCAAGGTCACATCTGCAAGGTGTTTTAATACGTGTTGATGAGTTTTCATTTTTTTGATCAATCAGTCTTATAAGATGCTTTAATGCAAATGGTAGGCCATGTTATTGAACCTGCATAAAACGATAAAAACAAGCCAGTAAAAATCTGCTGTAAATCTGCAGTAAAAAAAGGTTGTAAGTGTTATACCATTTTTCTGTTAATTATGATATATATGTTTTGGCAACATATTGTAATAACTACAATATTTGCTCTCTCATTTCTTTGCATCGTGCCTTAAAAACTTCTCTCATCTCTGCTTCCATCTTCAGGTTAGGTTCTGTTTCCTAAAACCCAATGTGGCCAAGGTTATGTGCATGCTCGTTTCCAGGACAGAGGGTACTCATGGTCTGTTCTAATGTCAAAAGTCCTGACATGGGACCATGTAACTTCTCCAGTGAGCACACTTAAAATCCTGGGATGAGCACATGTGTAGTCCTGAAGGAAACAATTATGTGACTTTGTTGTGACCTCTTATCCATGTTGTTGTGCACACTATCCATGAACTAGAAGTTTGGGGATGCAGTATTGTGCCTGAAGAAAAGAGTGGATTTTATTACCAGGTAGGGTAAGAGAATGGGGAAATAGTTAGTGCTGTTGGTGTGGGAAGGGCAGGCAACTTCTTGTTTATGATACTGTGACATAAAAGCCAGAAGGATCATCAAAAGGTAATATGTTGATATAATGATAAAGGTTGGACTGGTGAAGGCTTTTGGTGGGGCAATACAGGGTGTTGGGAAGTCCTATAATAAGGAGAGTAGGGGGGAGTATAAGAAGAAGGGGAAACCCAATGAAAGATCCAGAAAAATACTCTGGACTCCAGAGAATCTTGGGCCAGGACAGAGTTGTCGAAAGGAGCAAGGAACTGGAGGATGGTAGCTCCAAGTATATTCTGTATCATACCAGTTATACCCTGTTTCCAATATTGTCTGATTTTTTTGTATTGTAAAACTTGTGTTATGCAATTTTTTTTTACATTTATGTTTACACAGTTGTTGTGTGTTCACTCTTCCACTGATGACTTTTATATAAGTAAGTTAATATTCATATTGTTTTGTATTATTTTCAAAAATAATTTCCTTCCATCAGTAAACTGAATGGCAAAGTAAGAGACAAACTCAATGGAAGACATAGGATTCGGGTGACCATGACTTCATCTTATCCACTTCCATAGCAAATCGATCCTATTGAAATTTTAGCTTCTTGAGATTGTTTCACTCATGTTTTACACCATCGATGTCATTTAACATAGTATACCCCATTCAGTAATTTTTCACCTAAAGACATAAAAAATGTTACCTGAGAGGCAAATCACAAACAATCTAAAGTGCAGAAAATTGTTTATAGGTTTTTTTTTATTTTAATGCAACTTGGCAACACACCCTATTAAATACTAAAGATTCAATACAAAACTATTATACTAAGAACAGCTCCCTTTCCCTTGACTTTAACCCCAGACTGGTGTTTTGTGTATGTTTTACGTGAATTTTCTAAAAACAATAAATCATTATGTAACAATTTCAAGAGCTTCTTGTTCAGTGATATTCAAAAGCCCAATACACCATAAGATACAAATCTGTTTTCAAGAGCCCTTAAAACATGAACCTTCTACATGGAGTGAAAGACAAAGATTGGAAAAAGAATGGAAATAAACATCAACTTATGCATGTGTGTTTTTTTACTATACAAGACAAAAACAATAATCTTTGCCCCCTATATATTTTGCAGTTAGGAAAAAAAATTAATTCTATTGTATATGCAAAATTTTCAAACCTCAGGCTTATGAAAAATAAAGAATCTTCCTTCTTTAATTCCTGAAACAGCAGTTTTAAACCATGGTAAACTTTGAAAATTAACTCTTTTTAGACACTAGAAGATGTTAAGAATATGTGCAAAAAGTGTATGTATCAATACAATGGTAACTTGTAAAAAATCGGGGGCAGTTGTCCTTCACATGGTAAATCAGAATAAATAATGGAATTGAGAATGTTTACTCATTTGACTTTAATTATTCTATTTATTTAGCTATTTCATCTGTACATGGTTGGCTATTTAAAGTGAACACAGATACAGTTTATTAGGTGAAGCTTCTCCATATAACGTATTACCGCACGTGGTATTTTCATGTTAATTTGCATTCCTTTAAAATTTATCTCTGGGCAAAAATCTGAGAATCAGAGAAATTACACTTTTCCTTATAGGTGGAAAGCTGTCGATTCATTGAGGATCCTAGTCCAGTCAGTCCATTACAAAACGAGTGCCACAATCTTCTCTCTCCTCTTTGTTGTTCATCTTCCTACGTCACCCAATCTCACATTCTGCATAAGTGAGATTAGGCAATTTGTCTTTTTGAAAATGTAAAAATAAAAGTGTGCATCTAACTGCACATGTGTGCGATCAGCTTATGCATGGGGTGTGACTGGGCATGTGCAGAAGAAGCAGCCCAAAATCTGCGGGCTTACAATTCAGTCTTTACTCGAAGAGGAGAGGTCTACCCTTCGAATAAAATAAATAAAATAGTATAAAAAAATACAGTTTTTCTCTTTATATATTAGGGTTAGCCACCCTTTTATATAAAGTAAAAATATAATGATAGATATGCTTTAAGGGGAAGAGATTGTAAATGTGCCCTTAGTCTTTTTCCTTTTAACTGTGCCAATTGGAATTGATAAGAATTACTTTTTTCCATACCAACTAAACCCATATTCATTTTTTTCCTTGTACCATCAGTAATTCTCATACCTTACATTTTTAAAGTGTCTTACTTTTAGCAGTCCATCTACTTAAGGATGATGACAAATTTAGTAGATTTGGATATACTGTACTTTGGTTGCAGAGTGTGATAAAAATGAAACTTTTCCAATTTGAAACTGGAGGCACTGCAATAAATAAAGGCACAGGGAATAATAATGCATATATTTTAGGCCAGTGTGAAATAAACTTTAGAACATGTCTCTCAAATAGGGTGCCTCTGAAGTTAGTGCAATTCAGATAGAAGTATAGAAAGAGAAAAAAAAAGATCACATTGAAATACATGAATAACTTTATCTAAAGTATCTGTCAGAAGTTAGTTATAGGTGGGGTTATAGATATGTGAGATAAGGTCAATGAGTGATAGACTCCTTGTCTTTTTCATCTCCTTCCCAAAGATAATTCCTCAAAGGCAATGTTCATACTGGTGTTGAGGTTGTCGTGTGGTTACCACCTAGTCCTCAACCACTGCCTTATTCAACCACAGTAGCCTATAGAAAATGAATGGGTGAAGGGGCACGGAGTGGTTTAGTACTGCCCGCTGTAAAATGCTCAATTGCAAAAGTGCAGGTGGCCAAGTGACTGGCAAAACCTGTTCCCCCTAAAGAGTCTAATCTTAGCCCAACAATGCAAAAAAAAAAAATAGTTTACATAGCAATGTATAGAAGTTCCTAAACTTTATATACAGCTATTCAATGCAAATGTGTTTGGAATTAATGGCACCCCAACACACCTATACAGTGGAAACAAACGCATCTGCCTTAAGTGCACTGCAACTAACATGTAATCACACTATGCTGTGTGCTGTATTACCCAAATAAAGTGCAAGTGCATACATGCTTTGAGCCTTCAAAGTAAATTGGCTACTTACACCCAATGTCCATCCATGCACCAAAAAATGTGCTTTAACACATATGGTAATAAAAACATAGATGTGAACAAGACCTAATATATTATTACCTGCATAAATCAGGATAGACCTGGACCACCTGTAAGATGAGCAGCATGGTCCACTATAGCCTAAATTATGTTCTTTGTTATGGGTAGGATGTATTAAACTGAGTTAACCACTTTCCTAATCCAAAGTCGTACGTTCCAAAATAAACATAAAAACACAACATAGACAATATGGCTTCCTCGAATTTTTTAAAGCAGACTAAGAAGCTCAACCACAGACATCCGATCAATAGACTCCTGGAAAGATATACACAACTGTTAAATGGCTTATATCTACAACATTTAATACAACCGAAATATCAGACCTTTCAACAATGCCCTTCTTGCTTAGCTTCCTTTGCTGTGTGACAGATCTTCTATCGAACCTGTAGACCCTGTAGGCCTTAGATAGATGTATAGGCCTCTGTCTTATAGAATAGTCTTGCAGCCACCTGAGGCTATCTGTAAGAATGATCATTAAATCCAACAAGAGATGAAGAAGCAATGGCTTTGCATGAATCAATGTCCCCTGCAGTCCTCCTTAATGGGGGGCACTTGTACTTGGGAAGAAGGTAAATTAAATTCTAGGCATTCATTTAGACTGAAAGTTTTATACACACTCTAGAAATAAAACAAGTTCTAAATATACAGCCTGGGAATAAAGGTGCAGCAGGAATTGAAAAGACTGTTTTATTTGATAAGCTTTCACGTGGAGCAGCCCTGCAAGTAATGATTAGAGGTAGACTGGGACACATTCATTTTCTGACATCCATCAGGACGGAATTGTCCCTTGGAGGACTGGCAGCTGTGTCTTGATTGATTAATCCCCTTCACCTAAGACATGATAGAGCTGCTTTACTATTTAATTGGGATATCAGAATGTTAATCCATTTCCAACAAGAACACTTTGCTATTTTTAATTCCACATATTAGCCTCATCATTCATGTTATTATAATCCTCTCAGGGACGGAGGAATTCGGTTGGTTTCAGATAGCCTTTGAACTTCTGGCATGTCAGACACTAAAGAGTTTTCATTACAGATCATGCTGCTTTACCAAGGATTAACATGGACACATGAGGTTGAGGGGTTAACAATACGGAAACATTTTAGCTGAGATTCTTTTGTTGTTAAATCTTTTTTCTTTAGAAAGTTCCCTTGTCTGTACCTAAAGAAGGAAGTTATTTCATTCCCACAACTATTGCTAATAAAATCAGTCAGTTCTCTTGGTAAATGTGAAAAATTAAAGTAACCTAGTCACATTGGCTATTGGTACCATAGTAATTCATCTACTGATATATAGTACTGTATACTTGGTGCCCTTTGGTGAAATGTCTGCCTTAACCTGGCACTGTCAATACAACATACTGCAGGATTGTATTTGGTGAGGTTTGGGTTACTCAAAATTTTCTGAGAATTCACACAAGAGAGGATTCTGTTACCCTTGCCATGGCACCATTGGCGAATGACAAGACAAGGTGGATATATTTTGTAGCTTACAACTCTTGTGGTCTTTTTGCCCATATTGTGGCCTATTTTGTGTTTACCACTATGATGCTTGGTTAAAGTAAGTTCATAATAGCAGCTACTTTGGTTCACTTATTATTGTGTCTTATATTTGTATGCTGACATGCTTTTTTAATTTCTAATATAGTTTGCATAATTTCTAATATCATCCCCTATAGACCAAGGATGTCAAACAAATCTGGCCCCCAACGTCCGTTTTTTGGCCCCCAAAGGAATCCTCAATATGAACTGCAGCTGGCCCGTTGCTGCATTTAAAAAGCGCCGCTACTACATTTCCCAGCATCACTCGCGTCTATAGACCAGCGGGCTCTCTGCCTATGCGTGGCCCCGCATTGGACTGTTTTATAGCAAATAATGCCGGAAATTTTATTTATTTATCTATTTCAATGAAGAGGGGGTTTCAGCATTGGGCCACTCATAAGATTAAGGTGCGCATTGGCCTTGCTTCTCCAAGGCATGGAGTTGAATGGTTGGAGTTTCATAGAAGAATATTGTTTTTATTATTGTTAGCCTGTGAAAAAAGGTTACCATTGAAATTTAACTCAGAAGGCTACAAATAGAGAAAGAGGCATAAAACTTTTTCTTAAATAAAATAAAAACAATTTTTTATGTCTCTTTATTATAAGCTTGTTCCAGATTGAATGTGAAGCAAAACGTTTTTGTTTCCATATGAAAAGGGTTTATATCTAATGAGAAGGGAAAATTTCCTCAATTGTTTCAATAAATTTCAAGGTTGGCCTGTAACTTTGTCTAAGTTTTTAATTTTGGCCCTCTGTGTATTTGAGTTTGACACCCCTGCTATAGACATTCCTCCATTGCAAAATGTGTTGACATTGGTGTAAGGCTTTATACCCTGGTGTGGTCCTTGTAATATGGATAACTTTTTGATATTGTCCCCACCAGTGTGTGAATGTTTTATATATGACTATGTAATTTTCTTTACAATAATCAAATACATTTAATGATAAATTCATAACAAATTATTCATTTGAAATTAAATGTATTTAATGTAAATAAAT
This sequence comes from Pyxicephalus adspersus, assembly GCF_032062135.1. Classification (NCBI taxonomy): domain Eukaryota; kingdom Metazoa; phylum Chordata; class Amphibia; order Anura; family Pyxicephalidae; genus Pyxicephalus; species Pyxicephalus adspersus. Next base: position 22,789,836 of record NC_092861.1, read on the forward strand.
TTATTTAATATTTATTGACTATTATTTTGGTACAAGGACAGAATATGTTATAACATTTTACAGATTTGTTTGTTCTCCTGTGGTGTGGAAACCCCACTGTGTCAGATCTTTCGGACAGCTGCAGTGATTTCATCCAATGTAAGGAATATATCATACAACCTATAAAATTGTATAGAGTAATAGGAAAATAAAGTTATTTTTATATCATATGCATTTTTTCTGACCAGCTGTTTTGACTACACTGTGGAACAGCCCTTTTCAACCCTTCTTAACCTTCTTTCCCAAGAAATAATTTTCAGGTTTCGGGGAACTCTTGTGTTCTTGGATAGAGAATCTCTAAACACATACTACAGGGCTGCAAGAGCAACCAGGGGAGCGGAGCTGTCTGATTGTTCTTGCAGGTCCCAAAAAATTTGATCTCGACGGCCGAATTTTACACAGTCCGTTCTCGCTTACATGTTCGGTGAGCGAGAATGGCCCGATTCAACGCAAGATCGAATTTTAAAAACTTGCTTGCTAATCCCTAGTCCCCAGAACTTTGCAAGCATCATCAAATGAGAAGTCGTGCACAGTTTAAGGAACCCTTAGCAACCTCTGGAGGAACGCTAGTTGAGAATGGCGGCTGTATATAGTTGGGGGTGTGCAGAATCCACGAGGAATGTCATTGAAGCTGAGCCAAGTTTGGAAGCGATATTTGTGGTGAGGAATACATACAGAATTAGTTAGTAAGTGCTTGTCAGTTGTGTTGGTGGAGGGAGAAGTTTCACAATAGGAGCTTTGGCTACTATTAGTGTATTCGAAATCCTTTGTCTATCAAATATCGAGGAGCAAATGACCTCACCTTCTTTAATGATGCAGTACACCTGTGTGAATCAAACTGCAAGAAAGATGCCAGTTTAAAGACATTCATGGCCCCTTCTTCTTCAGCATTATTCTTTGATGAGGCACGTGGTGGAAGGGGTTACAGGCAGGGCTTTTTACCGGCAAAACAGCATTCCCCCCCAAGGTTATAAAGTAATTTTATCAACCCCATGGAGTTTCGCCACCACCAGCAGTTCTCCCCAAAATCCCAAGAGCTTTGTTAAAAACTTTACACACAAACACAAAATGAACAGCCCCACCTAGAGATAGTACAACTATGCCAATATTTGCTGCAGGTTTGTATGTTCAGCACCAGGCTATATGAGCAATGAAACTGTGCAGTTGGAAAGAGGAATCAACATAAAAAGATTGTTTCATTGCATACCTGGTGACACAAAGTTGGTAAATCTTTAGCAATGCTCAAGGTTTTAAAAAAGTTATTCTGTCAAAAAAACTTTTAATGCATATGAAAATTATAAGAAAAACAAAATCAAGGACATAAAAGAGGGTTGTGTTGAGGTTATGTTCAGAGGATGTATTGAGATAAAAGTTCCACTTTAATTATGATTTCATAGATGAGAACCAAAAGAAGCATTGTCTTGGGATGAGACCAGGGCCGAGTGAACCTTTTAGTAAGTTTACAAACAAAAAATTTGTTATATTTCACCATGTAAAAAAAAAAGAATAGCATTTGAAGAAAACTCCACTTTTATATTTATTCAATCAAATGGTTTTGCCAGGGCTGAGATGATGTCATCAATCTACTGCAGGTAGGTGGAAGCATTCCTTAATATACTTTTCTCATTGATCACAATGTAACATTGTAGAAAGTTTCAAGAGACTGAAGCAGGGGCTGATCTGCCTCAGACTAATTTGTAAACAAAAATGTCTCCATTGTTATGGAGAAAAAAATCAGGTTAATGCTTTGAAGGCAAAAGAAGCACCAATATCTCTTTGAAAGGAACTAAACACCTGTAAAGTTACACTTCTACATTATTTATAAAGCATGCATTTGGCATGAAAGAAACTCATGCTAGGTCCACTTTAAATTTTTATACATATGGTACTTTCGTCTCATCATTACAATTTAATGAGTTACAAGTTGCAGTAGTTATCATGTCTACAAAGCATTATGCTTACAAGTTGTGCAAAACAACTGGTGCCGCAAGAGCCCCTTCTAGCCTAGAAGAGAGGCTTCCATGAGCAGGCAGTACTCACAGTCGCTTAGAAGAGGCTGTTCAGTAGACACAAGTGTTGTTTAATCACTTGTCATTAAAAATGGGGATACAAGCCAGACTGTCAAGTATTCATTTTGTTTTTTAAAGTCTGGCATCCATATCATTCAGTTTTCCAGAGAATATTTTACATATAGTGAGCAAGTAGCTGGGTTACTACTTGTCTAAAAATAGTAGTGCAAATAGTTACAAACTATAACTTAGTACTTTCTTAAAGGGGTACTATATGTATTGGCATTGAATAGTTTATGTCAATTACCAACCAAATGATTCAACTTCAACACCTGGAAAAAGGCAATAAAAAACTCTCCTCAACTACTCTCATTTGTTCATGTTGAATGATAGGGCTAGGCAGATAGCAATTTTACGGAAGTTAGTGGCGGTTCACAGGCAGTTTTTTAGACTGTCAGCCACTTCGAAAACTGCATCTGAAAAAACATCCATGTGAAGTCCTGAAGAATTCTATCACCATACTCCAAGTTCCTGTAGGCACATAAAGTTATATACATGTGGTGGTCAGGTTAAAGAATATACCAGTGCTTCTCAACCAGGGTATTATGGAACCCCAGGGTTCCTTCAAGAAAGTGTTTCTCAACCAGGGTTCTGTAGAAACCTAGGGTTCCTCCAGAGGTTGATGGGGGGTCCTTGATCAATGAGGAATGTGTGCCTCCCAGGTCAGTTTAAGTGACATCAATTACCTTTTTGGCTATCTGTAAGAGTGACATTCTTCTCAGTGGCCAGCAATATAAAAGGCATTCTTCCTACTGACCAGACTAAATTACTGTGAGCTGTGGATACAGTAATTATATCAGGGGTATCAGGGGTTCCCCGTAAAAAGGTTGCGAAAGGCAGGCATATATGAACCTAATGTCATATTCCATGAGGAGAAAAAAGCAATATAAAATTTAGGCAATCAGCAAAGACTTAAACAAGATAAATACATCATGAATGAATTAAAGAATTCTAAAAAATCTATTTGTTAACACTGAAGCAGATGATAAGACTTAGAGCACTAAATGTGTAGGTACAGGTACCGCCAAGAAATAAATCCATGGAGCATTGAGACATGCAAAAATCTATAATGCATCATGCCAGAAGTTTTGCAGAATTATTTAATGTTCAGTATATATTTATCTTGTTTCAGCCTTTTGCTTATTGAATTGTTATATGTTCTACATTGCATTATGTGATGTTTGGTTTGTATGCATTGGAACCTAATCATATACCTGAGCACTCTATTCTGGGTATTACCAGTTGTGCTGCATTTTTGTACACAAATGGGGTGTAATGTATATACTGCGGGAAGTTCAGGTCCACCCCCATCTGAGCAATCCCACCTAAATAATGATACCAACTTTACAGTCCAAATGGCCATTTATTGCACAAACCATCAAACCCTGAAACATTATTAACATTCCCAATGCAATAATAATAACAATAATATTATACATTATTCTCCACTCAAGTTACAGGTCCTCAAAGGCATGACCTATACGCTATTACCTATGACCCGCGCCACACTTTGTTTATGTTGCTTCCCACATACCACCCCCTTGAGAACGATATCAGCTGCCTGCAGACTATTCCATCACCAGGACTCCATGTCCACTTGATGTTATGTCCCCTACACAAGAGATTCCATACCAGTCATGGTTTTCTCACTTAGTTCATAACATTCCCAATTAACTACCCCCAAGGACCCCAAACTGCCACCACAGAAAACCAAGTTTAAAGTTAGAGAATGTCAGATTCCATTTTTTTTAAATAAAGCACAAAATGTGGCACAACAAAGGATTTCATGACTATGACCTACATTGTACTGACAATGCTGCATAGGTTTTAGCTTGGGTAGTTGTGTACTACCAACTTGCTATATGTCTAGATAGGCGAGCTGACTTTTCCTGCTCCGGGACTTAACTTGGGATATGTGTTATTAATTGTAATTTTGCTGAACAACAAGTCCTAGCAATTTGTGTTGAATGAATGTTTGAAAATGGCGACCAATGAAGCAGAAAAAGAGCAGAGTTGTAACACAATGGGCATCGACCGCAGAATAACCATTTTATTTGTCAAATTACTTCAGGTGTTCCATAATTATAGGCTGTCAGTAACCCTTTTATCTGCACCGAAGTGTGTGTTATTTACCAGCGTTCACCATTGTAAAAAATAATAACATGCTAAAGAAATTACTCTAATCATATAGTTACTTTATGTTTTAAGTGGAAGACAAGCCTTGGAAGCAACGGTGCCATGACTAGCATCGTCTTAGCCCCCACAGAATTAAATACTGGAGCTTCAAACTAGTGTAACCTTGTCTGACATCTGTCATATATGGAATAGGGAAAAACACAGACTAGTCCTGAATGTAGATTCGTTTTAGGATAATTACACATAGAAAAGTAGTGTGGTGGACATGCATTGCTATGTATCAAAACCTTTTTATGTTTGATTGCTATAGGCAAGGAAAGATAAGGAAAAGGAACAGAAGAAGGAAAGGAAATAACAGAAAAGAAGAAGGAAAGAAGAGGTTGTTAAACAGGATAAAAGAGATGATGAATAGGAAATGAAAACAGAATAAAAGAGAAATGAAAAGGACATGGAAAGGAACAGGATGAAGTAAGAAAATAAGGGAAAAAAAGTAAAGAAGGGGAAATAAAAAATGGAAAGGAAATTAAATTAAAGGAAATGAAAGAAAAGAACGGAAAGAGAAAAACTAATAAAAAATGTAGGGAACAAAAAAACTAATAAATAAATCAGAAAAAGGAAAGGAACACAAAAAGGAGAGGGGGAAAAGAAAGAGGGAAGAGAAAGTAAAGGAGAAAAATGGGAATGGGAGTGCAGAGACTCCAGGAATACATACGTCATGGATCCCGAGAGGTTTCTGGCTGCTCCTTCTGCGTATGCCCGATCTTGCAGTGCGCAGTTAGATTGGCACCCTTTGATCCGGTGACATAGGGTAAATGGCAAAGAAGATGGCAGTGCCCGGCGCATTCTTTGTTTCGCGATGACAGAGGATACCGGGAGGATGCGGGACCTGATTCAGGAAATCCCTGGAGGGATCAAAGGATCTTCAAAGGTAAAGGTGAATGTGTTTTTTTTCCCCCAGTTAAAGTAGTTTTTTTCTACTAAAGTTCACAGAAATTGTGAACTGCAAACAGTTGAAATACAATATGAACCTCAGCCCTATTCAGCATATAATTGATAAGGATCCTTTATAGGGGTTAGTTCTCTGTATAGCTAATTGAATATTGTAAGCAGTATAAATTAGGGACAATTAAAGCTAAACTACTGGCACACAGCTAAATACAGAGATCAAATATAAATGGTCAGTGCAGGAGAAGCAGCAAACTAAGCAGCTTAACTCTCTGTCACCCTGTTTTCTCTTACTATCTTCATCGTCCATGTTTAGCACATGAGTATTGCAGCACAAATAAATTGACTGCAAGACTGATGAACTGAAGTCATGTTTAATAATAACCTTATACACTGAAAAAATCTAAAAGAGAAAAAATAAAGAGGTGTATTTAGAATTTACATTTAGGCCCCCCAATGAAAAATTCAAGATGTAGGTAGTATGTATCTAATATGCTGTTCTTTTTCAGCCTTTTTCAGCCTCCTCTCATGTGTATATTTTCCTGCAATATAAATATAGAATAGTAGGATTAACTAAGGAATCAATGCACAATTTACAAGGCCTCCGATTAGTGTTTTGGTTTATTCCTGAGTGCGTATTTAAAAAATGCTAATTTCAATGGTTATTTAGCAAGATTTCTTCTTTGTTTTGTATTCACTGAGAAAACTCTCTAGATCTTTGTCTATTCTGCGAGTCTGACATATTTAATTTAATTACATACTGGTACTGTAACAATTGCCGAGTAGCATTATCGCTCATTTAATCCCTTCAGCCTAGAGGAAAGAGTCTGCTAACGATTTTCAGGTGCTTCAGCAAATTTTACTTCGAGATTGGTACACAGGATAATACTAACCCAATGAGTGCCAGCTGGGTTCCAAAATAAAGCAGAGGAGGTGAGTTGTTGCCTATGGCAATCATTCATTTTCAAAATGTTAATTATAACAATGTTGGTTAAAAAAAAAATTATCTTTACAATTTTACCTCAATAGTATTACTTTTGCTTATATCCTTGCTATACCTTATGGCTCCGCCTTAACTAGTAGGAAGGCCAAAGAGGGAAGCTACACCATGCCCTTACTTCCAATGGACAGGTTCAAACTCTACAACATAGAAGCAACCACACCAAACAGACCAATTTTTTTAATATATCATTTCATTTTTCATAAGAAAGTAACAACAGTAAATACAACCAAAAACAAAGTAAGACAGCTGTTCCCAACAAAAGTAAAACATACAAAAACAGCATAGGTTGAAGTATATCACAATAACAAATAATTACAGAAAATCATCAGAATAATCAAAAGAAACAGGTCAAAATAAACTAGACAAAGGGAGAAACAAAAGGAGAAGGGAAACCAAGAGCAGCAATCCAAAATAAATTCTGTATAACAACTAACAGTGTCAACTTGTGTTCTACAAAACATTAGGAAGACTTATTTTATATGTACTGAGTAGACTGTGAACAAGGTTCCAGTATCCTTCTTTGTTCCAGTGCATTGAATGTGTAGAGAATAAACTTGTACCTAAAAATGTATTAACATGTTTGTTATCATTTTGTTCAGCGTCTGACGGTTTTCTCTATAAAACACAGTGTTCAGCACACCCTTAATTACCTCCAGCTTAGGGGGTAGGGGGTCAGTCCAACTCTTAAGTAGGGACTGTTGTGCTGCCAGAAGACATACAGTAATCCACCCTCGCCTATTTTTCCCTGTACTACGTCCCACAGATCATCCCAGCACCCAAAGAGACATAGGCTGAGGTTGGCCGAAATAAAATATCCTGTTACTTCACAGATATATTGTAAAATTCTCTGCCAGTATCTTGTAATCAAAGGGCAGGACCACAGTCTGTGAACCAGTGTGGCTGATGAGGCTTTACATTTAAGACAAGAAAACTCAAGCCGAGCACCAGGTTGTGACCCATCGGGAGTTTTAAATGCTTTATATGCCCTATGGATTAATTTGAATTGCGTCTGCCTCCACACTTCATTAACCATTACTTTGCACACCCTTTGTAACCATTGGTAGCATTAGAAACCACATCCTCCAACTGTAGCTCAGCTCCCTATTTGCATACATTAGTCATCTCCAGTGAAGTGCCAAAATAGTCCATATCTATAAATTTCCGATATAGAAAGTAGGGAGAGAAATAGCAAATCGTCACATCTAGAAAATCCCAAGGCTCCCGGCACATCTCTAACCAGTTATTTAATATAATTGTTTACTTGTAGATAGTACAGGGGGTGATTTAGAAACCTTAGGACATTAGTTTGGCTCTTAATTCTCCAAATGTCACCAACCGTCTTGATTCTGAGTTACATAGATCTCCCGCTAAAGACATCTTTTTACGTCTACACTTCATGAACACAGGTTGAGTGTCTTGCAATTATCACAAGATCTAAATGTTTTTCACCTTCCTTTCCCTTTGTTTGAACACATCATAATTTTGCATTCTCCCAGCATTGACTTACTTTGCAGTGCTCTTTATTCAGTCACATGACAACCCAGTCACAAAAGAAGCCAATGTTTTTGTCTGCCATGGTATGTGTTTACAACTCTGAACAAGGGGCAGATAGGTAGTCATTAAGTCCACTTTTTACACCTCAATCCCCAGCTATCCCCAGGTTAGATAAAAGGAAGATACACCTAGCCCTACATGTCAGGTTTCTGTAACCATTTCTCCCACATTTAGTTTAAATGGGTCAAAGTCCTACTGGGCCCTTGCGCTGGCAGGAAGCAGTTCAGTACCACTGACTCTACTATGTGCAAATTCTATGTGCAGAACCAGCAGGCAGCTGAGTGGCTGTCATGGTGCCTGCTATAGGGAGCCACACAGAACTGCCTGGTCCAGCCACTGGTATCAACATAGCCCTAAACTGAGAGATTTGATTTGGAAAAGAAGAAGAAATTGCAAGGACACATTCACACTGAAACACAAATTTATTTATTTTGCAATGTTGCCCATTCATTTTCATTAGGCGCTTAACCCTGAAGACTAAATGGGACATCCAAAGGTTCTTTTGTAACAACATGGAGCCCTGCCTGCTTTTTTTCTACTTACCCTTTATTGGAAATCCTTTGAATTTTATTTTTATATCCCCAAAGCTGCAGCCCAGATTTGCTGAATTTAAATAATACACAAGAACTTTGATTAAATGCTTAAAAAAGTTAGCTAGGTAATAATATATTCCTGCTGTGAAATAGAAAGATGTTGCAGTTCTATACACTGTATTTAAACTCATTAATCACACCTGCAGTGTTGTGCCCAGGGCTGCTTATGTACTTCCAGCATTTACCTTTATAAATGATATACGTTTACCGCCCATTGTGATAACGCTTAGTCCATTTACTAAATTTTCTCTTTCTATTCCCTGTTGCAGATTCTCCTATTTTCCGGAAGGATATACAACAACCTGATTGTTATAGCGAGAAGTGAAGTGCACAGCATGGCTGATTGTCCAGCTTTAAATGCACACACGCAATTTAATTTCTCCGATTCATTTATATACATGTGCTCATAAATATAACAGCAAGTCATAAATGCTGGAAACTGTCATGATTATATTTACAGATTCATAACGGAACTCTAATTTACTCCAATAGCATTCAGTGGATATTTTGAGTATAACCTACTGTAATAAATGCAGTGGACATATATTTCAGTTTTGGAGATTTTTCGGAAATTTTAATAAACATGCTTGAGTACATTTATTGCATTTCAAAGATCATATACCTAATACAGTATGAGTTTCCTAAATAAAAAAAAATAACAAGCTCCTGCTTGTCATGGAAGCAAAATTAGGTTTAACCAAACAACTTTTTGGTAAGTATTCCATCCCTTATATTAATAATCTATCCACCCTAGCAAGAATAATAGGGCATATTCAAATAGATGGTTGAACAGCAGTTCCGGGTATCGGCATCAACCACTATGCCTGTTCATAATGAAATAGGCTCAGATACTTACTGGACCCCAGTTCTTGTGATCCATGCCTTTCAATTTGCATGGGTGGGTCAGTCATGGAGACCCCAAATCCAAAGTGTGATATTGATTAACACCTTCAGCAAGCATGCTGAACAGTTTGTAAAAGGTATACATCTTTTATTTGCTTCAAAATAATACAGCGTTCTTCAACATAATTAAATAAAACTTAAAGGTAGCTTACATCAGCTTGTAAGAGAGTGTAGAGTTCTCAAGGTCCATGGTACCATCCTTTACAGTTCAGTTTTAGCAGTAAAACAGTCAGTAGATTGATTAGGTAGCCTTCACATCAAAGAAACATGGCTCATCAGCAAAACTCCCATCCAACTTACCTGCTGCCATTCCATTTACTATGCCTGAAAGCACACCTGTACTAATTATAGCCAGACAGTAAGCTGTAGCCAAACTTAGGGGGAAATCTGGGTGGATACCTTGTCCAGTACTTTCCCTATTCAAGACTCCAGAGCCCTACACATTAATCAACAAAAGCAATCATTGCAGATTTGTTCTTTATTAATTCTGGACTCTTTCCCAGATACCCCTGTTTTAAAGATCCCATGCCCATATCTCCCATTCAGAACCCATCCCTGCGGTCCTATACAGGATGCACAGCATTGTTAGATTATTGTAGCAACATTGGTGTTCAGTGGCTTAACATACCTGAAACCCACTATGTTCCTTCTCTCCAAAATTAATACTCCTAATCTCAATAATAACTATTTATTTGTCAAGCACCAGATCACTGACCCAGCTAGAATAGGTGTGGAAGAGGCTTTTTGCGAATTAGCAGAGCTCTCTTGGAGAATCTCCTGGCTTCCCAAGGGGACCTGTCTGAGCCTGGGTATAGACCACAGCACCACCGGCTAAATTAATCAATGCAATGCAATACAATACTGAGGAGTGATCTCATCCTGCATGCATGGGCATATTTAAACAGTGCAGTGTGCTGAAATAGGCATGTCATATTTTCTGATTACTTCCATATTTTTTCACTAATCAGGATTAAAATCAAAACAAGGAAAATGCGTTTGACAGAATTATTTAATATGTCATAGTGTGTGTTTAATTGCATGGTTGTAATTGCCAAATTATGCTTGGCTGTGCGCTGTGTAAGGAATAGGTTTCTATTTTTTCAGTGTCATGGGTTTTTCTGTTGAGGAAATTAAGTAATAAATGTATCTTTAGAGGGTATTAAAATAATGAAAACATTTCTTGTGAAAATCTCTGGATCTATTTATGTCTCTGAAGAATAGAAAGTATGTTGTTATGTATAATACACTAGCTGAACAACTTCAATTATCTTGTAGAAAGTAGCCATGATTTAAGGAAAGGATGGGTTTAGAATGAAAGGAATGTAATACGAACCGATTTGTAAAATGCATTAGGGAGGACATCCATTTTGGAAGATCAAAGCAGTCATTGTGGTCACCATATAGATTTATCTTATAGCAGAAATTTCTGGACTTTAAAGACACAATGCATCATCCAAAACATATTATCAATAAAAACATAATTTATTACAAATTTATTAGGACAAAAATTCCTCAACATGTGATACATTTGTTGTTTCTTTCTGTTTTTTTTATTTTCAATGCTTTTCACTATCCCAGCTATAAACTCAATATTTACATCACTACCATATCTTTCAATAATTTAGTACAAAATTCTATCACACAAATGAACACTTTTCAAAATATTTGTTATTTATTCTACTTAATATTAATGAAAAAAAGAATGGAACAACAATGATATGACAGCTTGGGAATAGAACAGAACAGCCACAGAATGAGAGGCAGAAGAAGAGGGATATGGCATAGTGAGAGATCAGTGGTGGAAAGTGATGCAAAAAAAATACATGCATAAATGCAGAGACACAGAACAGCTCTGGAAGGAGATGCAGAAGAAGAAGGATGCGGCAGAGACACAGAACAGCTTTGGAAAGAGATGCAGAAGAAGAAGCATGCAGCATAGACAGAGAACAGTTCTGGAAAGGGATACAGAATAAGAAGGACAAGGCAGAGACAGAGAGCAGTGTTGGAAGGCGGTGCAGAATAAGAAGGACATGGCAGAGACAGAGAACAGTGTTGGAAGGGGAAGCAGAATAAGAAGGACATGGCAGAGACAGAGAACAGTGTTGGGAAGGGATGCAGAAGAAGAAGGATGCAACAGAGACACAGAACAGCACTGGATAGGGAAGCAGAAATAGGACACAGTGGAGACAGTAAACCTTGCTGAAAAGGGATGCAGAAGGACATGGCGGAGACAGGCAACAGCAATGGAAAAGGATGCAAAAGAAGAACAATGCAATAAAGACAGAGAAAAGCTCTGGAAAGAGATGATGAAAAAGAAGGGCACGACGGAGGTAGAGAACAGTGCTGGAAAGGGATGCATAAGAGGAAGAAGAACTTGGTGGAGACAGAGTACAGTGCTGGAAAGGAATGCACAATAGATATTATACTAGCATGTCCAAGTATAGAAATATATTAATGAGATATAATATATACATGTAAAAAATATATCAGACCAACATAGCTGCTATGGCAGGCTTGCCATATGCTTAACATTCATATTTCATATAAATACAGAGAGACAGGGGAAGAAAAAGACACAGAAAGAAACAAGATATTTAATACGTATATATCTTGTGTACTGATGTGTTCAAACACACATGCAGTATAGTGTATGATCTGTAAATGACTGTGCACATGTTAGATAGCAATACTTCATTGCACGAATGGATCCGCTAAGAAGGTAATTAGTTGCTAGTGTGATTCCTCATTCAATGGAATCTTTGGCCTGTCCCCAAACATTGTTGTATTCCACGAATATTAAATTAATTGTCATGTATGTGCATTTCAGCTATTTAGTTGGTGGCTGGACAAGGATAGAAAATGATATGATGGGATACCTCTCCAATGAGAATATGATTAACAATATTTGCCTATTTAAATATGAAATATTCATTTTATTTCGATCTATGTGTTTGCTGGTGATACCCACGCGTTCAATTTATGGTGCTGATGTCATAAACAGCAAAAAACTTAAAAATGTATTGAAACAAAAAAAAAACTCTGAAAAAAACCCTTTGATTTAAGTTGAGTTTTAATACCCATTTTCCTATGATTCATTGCATTACACACAACTATTTTGAATGGTTTTGAAAACTTTTCTGCACACACAGGTGGTGTTTTATATATTGCATATAAAAAGTAACACATATAAATAAAACCATCTCTTCTTGATTAGCTGCCAATGTCTTCAGGGGAGCATTAATGAGAATATGTCGACAATAGGATTAGAGCTGCATTGGAAGACGTACCATCCTAATTGTAAAACGCTGGAATCGTTCCTTGAGCTGTTTTTGCTTCTGAACTGGATCTCCTCCTGTGCTGGAATAAAGGTCAAATGAATTTTGCTAATTCTGCATAATTTTAAAGTGACAAATGCTTAATGGGTTTCTTTCTTTAGTAAAATGATAATGATAAATTGTTTTCCTGATTGGCCATGATGATTATCATTTGGCAAAAATGGAATCTATACCGAACCCTGATAGACAGTAGGATGATATTAGTGAAGCTGCAAAGTTAGTTCAGAGCAAAAATTAGTACTATTGTCATTTCCAATTTTTAATTGTGTTTCGGAGCTTTATTAATAGCTTTCCACTCAAAGATAATTAGCTGCAAACAAATGTTTAAAACACGTGTTGGAAAATATAAACATAGAGGAGCTTGCTGCAAATGATTAGAAATGAATGAAGTCCACATTTCCAATACAATGTTATAAACCCAACTCTATGGAAGAAAAATATCTTTTTGGGGTATTTAAAACATCTCTAAGCTCCCTTTTTTTTGTTCCCCATTTTTCAGATATGATCCCCACTTTTATAATGCCAGATTGATAAATGGGAGATCAGATTTTGTACAGTGCCAATTAGTGCTTTGATCTCCGTACTGTAATTGCCCTTAATTGGCCATCTGCAACTGTATTCATTTAAATGGAGTAACTGTTTGCCATAAATAGTGTATGCAGCCCATTCACTTTTGGCCTATTTCACTATTGTGGCTGTAGTAATGCCCGTACCCGTAATATGGCCAGTAAATAGTAAGATCAGCAGTTTATTTAAAAGTATGGCACTGATGTCAGTTGATTTACACTTTTATAAATGGAGTGCCATTGTTTCAGCTTTTCTATGAGCTTTTAAGCATTTACAAAGATGTTGTAAACTAAGATATGCGGCAGAGAGGAGTTGGATTAGGGAAAATACCTCCTGAATGCCCCAAATGCCCATTTGTGTTAAAGAGGGTTTTTTTGGAGCATTTATTGAGTGTTTTAGAGCATTTATAGGTGTTTTAGTTCTGTTCTAAGGTCCCAGTTTACAGCCCATCAAGAAAATGCTCTGGAGTGGACTGGCCCATTGGAATTTTCAAAAATAAGCATGAATTCTTTTTATATTCTATATATATATATATATATATATATATATATTTATTTATATATATATATGTGTGTGTATTTATACATTTTTTTTCCTATATTTAAAGACTGGGGAAATAGTCTGTGTAAACTCAGCCTAAGGACCATGTTTTTTGCTACCTCTCTTTTGCAAGTCTGGACTTAAATTAGCATTTTATGGTTATAATTACATTTCTTTGGATTTTACAATATTGTGCAATGATTTGAAGTTTGGCCAGAATGACCAAGGTTTCTCAGCATGTTTCAAAGGAAGGGATCAATAGTTAGCAGTATGGGCAGCAAAAAAGGTATATATTTACTCTCTTTTACAGGTAGAACTTTGTAGTCAATTATCTTTACTGACATTGTAACACAAGCTTATTGATATTTATAATAATGGCAATGATGATAACAATGCTAATCTATAGTAATACATGTTTGTTGTATTCTTCTCCAATAATCCCTGCACTGTAGACATGTAATAGAAAATAAACATGAAATAACCTTTAAATAAATAATTTACTATGTTAATGATTAAATAACTTTTTTTTTTACAGAAAACCTTTTTTTCTAGAAACTCTTTTTGGATCCTGCCTATTCTCTATATAACTTTCTATAAAAGCATTTAGTTGGGAGAAACTTGACATAGAGTGTTATTAATTCCATTATTGTTAACTGTAGCTAATGGCTGGCGAGACTCTGCAACTGTCAAAGTCCAAAAGATTAATGCAGCACAATACTGCTGATGCTTCCTGAACACAGTCTCATTCAATCTCTCTGTGCAGAGACAGCCAAAGAGTGATGTCATGTAAAATGCTGAATGCGGGAATTAAGAATGCATCAACAGATGGGGAGAGAAGGTCTGGACAGGTATTCGCTCTTTCAAGTTTTTTCTTCTTCAGACAAACATTTATCATGAGCGTAGTAACAGGAATTTAATTTTACTATAAAAGAAATACCCTCTGACAACATTTATCTTCCTTGCATTAATACTTAGGTGCCGTTTGACTAATATGCTGTATATACAATTTTGGAACACCAAACTACATGATAAATCTGCCTTTCCCCAAAGGTTTCTCTGTGATTAGATGCAACTTTTGCATTTTAGCCCTATCTTCAGTCTTTCGACCCTTTCCTGAAGTCCTATATTATGTATTATCATTATTTTTTTTAATTCCCCAAGAACATACATCAAATTCAGCTTTGTTTTTTACTGGTCAGTGAGGTCCTTCAGCTTCAAGTGGTCTTTTCTAAGGAACAAATAATGCTCACGTACCTGCAGCACTGTAAACCTAGGCTGACATAATGGGCACTCCCAATAGGTCTTACAAAAAGTGACAATGGCCATCATTCACTTTGGAATATGAGCTCCCTCTACTGGAGGGGATTTTACTACTACTACTATTTTACTACTATTCTGGAGTGTGAGAGGAGCCCCACCTTTGTTTGGTGCATGGCAAAGCAATTAATATATACTTGAATTCTGCTACAAAACCCTTTGGTAAAATTGCTACCATTATTTCAACTGTACAACAATGCTTAACTTTCCAGACTCCGGATTCCTAATTTTGGATTCCCTATCCTATCTGGACATGTACCGTATTTTTCGCCCTATAAGACGCTCCGGAATATAAGACGCACCCAATTTTAAAGGAGGAAAATCTAGAAAAAAAAGATTCTGAAAGATTATTCCCCTTCTGATCACTCATGTGCCATTCAAATTCCCTTTCTGATCACTCTGTGTCATTCAACATTCCTTTCTGATCACTCTGTCATTCAAATTCCCCTTCTGATCACTCTGTGCTCTTTCTCCACTGTACGGCAGTTAGGACAGGGAACAGCAGGTGGCGCTGTGCCAACTTCTTTCGCTCTGCTTTACAGACAGGAGAAGACACGTGCTGCTGCCAGAGAGAAGAGGAGACAGACGCTGCTGCAGCCAGAGACACACGCAGGATCGGGTATCGGGTGAGTATATTATTTTAGTTATTTTATCACACCTTTGTAGTATAGGACGCACTAACTTTTCCCCCCCAGTTTTGGGGAAGAAAAAGTGCGTCTTATACTGCAAAAAATACGGTATGTGGAATCTGTCAGTGATAGATTTAACCGGCCTCAAAAATAGCACCAGGTTTCTCTGAAATATTAGTAGAGCTTATGAGACTTTTTTATTCATTGCCAAGAGTATGGTTTGTTAACGCCATCGTTCATCATGATTGATACTTGATTACTTTTTTGGATGACATGTTTGGCCTATGTGTAAGTATGTGTTGTGTTTTTATTTTAATAAAGGATTTTTTTTCTAAGGAGCCTGTGTCTTTATCTACATTTTGGGAACCCTTTTTGGGAATGAGTAAAATTATTAATATTATTGTTATTATTATTATTATTATTATTATTATTAATAAACAGGATTTGTATAGCGCCAACATATTACGTAGCGCTATACATGAAATAGGGATGTACTAATGTATCCTTATTCTCATTCTCCTGGGGGATTTCTGGTGAATCACTTATGAAAGAGCAGTGGTGGATTCTATGATTAGACCCAAAAATCCTAAAATTCCATCTTGGGGGCAGGATGTAGGAACTAGCCCCCATTGTTGACCATTGTAAACCCAATGACTACAGCTGAAAAGTCAGGCAGAACATTATGGGTATTTAAAGTTATTGCTCACACCTCCACATAAGTTCAGAGAAATCATGAATAGCAGAAAATCAATGTGCAGTTTCACCTATTCACAAGTATGTTGTACACTACCACTTATATTGTACCTTACATTTTAGTCACGTATTAATGGTAACTACCATGCTACCTAAATTAGATTCTCCCTCCAAGCCTGAGGTGGTATAAAGAAAGCAATTAAAATATTCCAATTAGACTAGAAGTAGGAAGTAGAAAGTTTGGATGGATTGGTGGAGAATGATCTCTCCTCTGAATACTAAGCAAGTGAAATAATCTACTGACTGCCTAGATCAATCCTTACTACTGAAAAACTTCCCAGTTATTTTTGTATGTATAGCAATTTTCTGGGATAACGAAGGGAAGGGTTAGACCTCTTTTATAAGTTTGTATTGCTATGTTCCCGATGGGAATAATCACTATTTCTTAATCATTATTTCTTCTGGTAACCATTCTCATTAAGACAGAAAAGTAAGGAAAACCCAACATTTGGATTTGTCATCGGAGCAAGAGGTGAGGTGAAATCCTCCGAAAGGAATGTATTTTTCCAGGTACAACTTTTCGGGAGTGAAATATTTTGACTTTGAAGGAAACCAGTTTAGCGTGGTGTCGACTTAAAAACTAATAACCCAATTGGGGTTTTAACTCTTGATAATCTCTTATTTTTACACTATAAAAAACTATTTTTTTAGTTAGACACACACTTTAGGTTAGGCAATCTTACATTCAAAGGGCAGACATATAAAAAGAACCTATACTTTGGAGGTTGTGCCCATAAAAGCAGAGGGACAAGGACTAGCTGTGAGCATTCCATTTGTAGTCTCTTGTACACTCTATATTAAGTTCCAATGCTCTGTTTTGTGTAGTATCTTTACATGGAGGTAACTGTAGGCCCAGCTTAGCTAATTACTAGTGTGGAGGAAAGCTGGCAGCAGGAGAGCTAGAAGAACCACAAACCCATAGACAACAGCTTCACATCAGAGAGGCATGATAGCACAAATCTAAAGAATTATGGGGACATCTATAGACCTGTCTTCATCGGGTCATAAGATCACCACTCAGAAAAGGCAATGGCACCCATAATATCTTTTTTG
Organism: Pyxicephalus adspersus; assembly: GCF_032062135.1. Classification (NCBI taxonomy): domain Eukaryota; kingdom Metazoa; phylum Chordata; class Amphibia; order Anura; family Pyxicephalidae; genus Pyxicephalus; species Pyxicephalus adspersus. The sequence goes on from NC_092861.1 coordinate 22,807,272, forward strand.
TAAAAAAAACACACATTCCACAAAAACAATATGACCCATAAATAAATTGGTGCCAGGCTCTCTCTCCTTCCTACCATAGCCAATGCTGAAATGCTTGTGTGACGGAGACCAACTTTGGTTTATTACAACCGCTTAGCTAGTAGTCAATCTGATATGGTTGCCCAATGTTTGCCCTTTACACTGTTTGATAAAGGCTAATGCCAGCTTTAAAATTCTAAAAGACTCTGATGGAATGGTAATAAATAACCTACAGATATACATGTATAAAAATAAAGGTTTCCATTGCATTGGACAACCCATGTATTTATGATATATAATTGAGTGGCCTATTCATACAGTATATCCTACATGCACTTCTATATGGTTGGCTTTTGTAAAAAGCCATTTGTAAAAGAGTATTTTATTTTAGAATGCCAGCCTGGCATGCAAAATACTACAGGTTTTTTCGTGAATTGTGCCTAAGCAGTGCGATGAAAAATGTCTTCTTTGTTTGGATCTTCTTACTAAATATTGGCAATGCACCTTATTGTTTTTCTAGAGTTCTATGTATACAACCTTAAAGCTAAATATCTGCTGTGTGAGAAGGCTAGCCTTATGAGATTTAGAATGAGAATGGGTGATGTTACTATCATATTGCTGACTGTTCTCCATGCTGGAGGCTCGACATGAGGAAGCAGAGCCCTACCTCCAACAAGAAGGTCATATCCAAAAACAGACACCATCCAACAAGGTGGAAAAAATAAATACATAAAACATCTTTTATGGAAAATTTCAGAAACAGGGAAAGTGCAGTTGCAAGAAAACCATGGTCAACACTGCTGAAGAGTTTACATCCTCTTTACCACCTTCATCTGAATTATAAAACATGTGCATTAAAACACGAGAACTTCTACTGTTCAGCTTTGGCTGGTGTGTATTTAAAGTCCATTATTTTATTCCTAACTGTCAATCAGGAGATAGAAGTAGCTAAACCTCTTTCAAAGGCAGATAACCCGTGACCTTTGTCAGATGAGCCATTTCCCACAAGTCTATGTGATTCTGTAAACACAGCAGTTTCATAAAAGCCAGTTTCAACAGTGGTGTAATGTTTGACCTGTGGCAGAGGGCCTGTGATAGAAAATGTGTCAGTAATGAGGACAGACAGGCAGCTGCACAGTGTCAGAGACAAAATGCAGGGTACCATGGTGTGCCGACATCTGCGCTGTTCACAGGGTGCCCTTTGATGGCAAGGAGAAATTCTATCAATATAGATAGCAGGAAAAAGTTTATGTTGTGCCTTGAGGATGAGTAGAATCAACTGATAGCACTTGCTATATTTATACTCAACAGAGCAAGGTCACACATAATAGTTTTGTTTTCCTAGCTGTGTTTGATGGTTTGTCTTTTTTGCTTTCTGGTGGTGTAAAACAAACATATGAAGAAAACTTTAATGGGCTATATAAGTTGCACATAAAACATGAATTTGATAAACATATTCTACACATACTCATAGCCAATGTATATTGTTAAAAATGTTTATAGTAAATCTTTCAAAGAAAAGCAAGGCATGATTGTTATCAAGTTCCATGGTCTCCAAATGAAAAGCACTAATTAAAAGCTAAAAATCAAAAGATTGAGGGCCCAGTTAGATTTGTCCAGAGCATTAATGCATATGTGTAAATGTGCGCAATGAAATGGATGAACTGCCAACTCACTCTAACATGCTAAAAAAACACATATTCTTTTTTTTTCTCATACAATGCATCATTACACACTACTGTCAATTACACCACGCTAAAACATGTTGGTTCAAAATGGATAACACTGCAATGTGACACTTTATATTTAAAGTGTTGATGTATATTGTTGTAATGTGCATGGCAATGTACTTGTTACTGTAATTAAAAAAAAATGAATACTTAACCAGGTTTTGGTTGCTTTCCATAGGCATTAAAAATATCCATCGGCCTCACAGCTCCCTCCTGGGAAATCTGAGTACCCTTTCCAAAAATGTTCTCAGCTTTTCCTATTGAAAGTAAGGTCTTGTGATATTGGTGGCACATATGGGAAACGACCAGAAGCTTAGCTTTTTGATTATCATTTTTTTCTTTTATTTAGGGTTTTTAAATAGGGGATATCTACATAACAAATGCAAGATCTGCCTTTGTCACCACTGCAACCATACATGCTTGATTTGAGACCATCAACACGGCATGCTTTTGATGCACTTACAGACACGTTCAACAGTCAAAAACAACAGGGAGGTTACATATTTCTAAAAGAAACTTACTACACGTAGCAACTCAAAAACATAAGGGCAAACACACAATCTATCCTAAAATAATTTACAAGGTTGAACCAACCAACATCAACCTAAGTAATGTGAATAACTTCTGGTAGCTTAGAATATGTATACATCATGAAAATGGCAACAGTGTAAAACTGAATACCGTAGTTCTGCCATTCTAAAACTTGTGTGCTGTTTAGTTTGTGAATCATATTTTAAAGTCTTTGCCAATTAGGGCAATGCTATTCCCATTATCAGTACATACTTACTTTCCCTTCCCAACTGTTCAGTTACAAGAAGCCTTCTAGATCCCCTATGCTTCTTGGTATGGAACATCATATGACAACACAACCTTGATGATTGTCCCAGTACTGTCACTTTAGGTCAGTTTCTTTTAACCAAGGTCTCTCTAGAGGTTGCTAGGGGTTCTTTGAGCCAAGAACAATTCGGAACTCTCGAGTTACTTACCATTGATGCCAATGACCATTTTGGCTATCCATAAGGGTAGCATTCTTTCAATGCAATGTAAAAGATATTCTTCATACTGATTATCACACTAATATACTGTGAGCTGTGGATATAGTAACTATAGCAGGGATTCCTTTAGTTCCAAAAATTATTTCAAGGTATAAATATTTCCATGTTCTAAAGGTTGAGAAAGGCTGATAAGTTCTATTTAGCCCAGTGTTTTACTTTAGCAGTACTGATGTAATTCATAACTGTCAGCCAGTACTGAACCGCCCGGTTATTGTTGAAACGGTTATGATGTTTAGTCCCATTTTTTTGGTAGGCGTTTGTGGATATGGTTTGAAGGCAGTGTGGTTCCTGTGCAACTTTTCAGAAGCCTAATTTTTCAATGAAGCTCAATTTATAGGTATGTGAGGTCCCTTCATTTTTATTTCCCAATGTTCAAAGAAGGTGTTGTGACAAAAAGTAAGGCAAAGAGAATTAAATGTCCCCTTCAAGAACTGTATGCTACAAATGTAGCCAGAAATATGTGCACACTGCCGTGACAACAAATGAAACAATAAAACAAAAAATCACGGCCAACTTTTAGAACTGTGCAAACTGTACAAGTAAAAATATATACCCTCTAAGGGCTCTATTTATTAAGAATTTCAAAAACAAATGATATCACTTTTTTTACATAGTCACCTTCTATTGTAATGCATTTTTTCCAGTGCCATACCAACTTTTTAATGCCATGAGCAAAAAATGTTTTTGGTTGACAGCGAAGCCACTAATGCACCGCTGCTTTCATGTCATCATCACATGAATATCTTCTTTCCTGTGGTCATGGCTATAGGTGGATTGTTAATATTATTATTATTATTATCAATAATAAACAATATTTATATAGTGCCAACATATTGCGCAATGCTGTACATTATAGGGTTTGTAAATGGCAGACAAATACAGACAGTGACACAGGAGCAGAAGAGGACCCTGCCTTGAAGAGCTTACAATCTTAAGAGGGGGGAAAGTAGCACACTAGGAGGGGGATATGGAATGGTGGGTAAGTAGTGAGGGTTTAAGAGACAGAAGAAGACGGGTAGGCATGTTTGATAAGATGCATTTTAAGAGCTTTTTTAAAAGGTAGGAGCAAGACCATTTCAGAGAGTTGGGGCAGCTCTAGAAAAGTCTTGGAGCCGTGCATGTGATGTGGTTATGAGTGAGGAAGTCATTATTAGGTCATTGGAGGAGCGAGGAGAGCGGCTGGGAGAGTATTTTTCTATCAGGTCAGAAATGTAAGTGGGACAAGAAATGTGGATTTGAAGGCAAAGCACAGGATCTTGAATTTAATTTTAAGGTGAAATGGAAGCCAATGAAGAGAACTGCAAAGAGAAGCAGCAGAAGAGGAGTGGTGGGGAGGATGGATGAGTCTGACTGCAGCGTTAATAATAGATTGTAGAGGAGATAGCCAGGTTAGAGGATTACCAGGGAGGAGGAGGTTACAGTAGTCCAGACGAGAGATGATAAGAGATGGTACAAGGAGTTTGGTGGTCTCTGGGGACAGGTAGGGGTGGATTTTGGAGATGTTGTGTAGGTTAAAGTGACAGGACCTGGAAATGTTCTGAATATGAGTGTCATCACCATACAGATGGTACTGTAAACCAAAGGAAGATGTAAGAGATGCTACGAGAGAGACTGAATGTGCTCCATTCTTGGTTGTTATAACAAGTGACACAACACAGAAACACCAGTTCTTTTGTTAAAACCATATTACAAATACTGTACTTGCACTCTACATTGTGTTCTTGTAATTTCTTCACAATGGTGACATAAAATCTTTTTGACAACAAGTGCACAAGGAGCCTGATTTATTAAAGCTCTCAAAGACAGAAGAAGAAAGACTATCACAGGAGAATCTGGGTGACCCAACAAATTTGGAATGGATTTCCTAAATTGCTTTTAGTTGGTAAATGTTTTCATTCCTGGACCAGATTTATTCCAGGTTTGTTGGATCACCAAAGTTCTATCATAATAGTCTAAATCAGGCCCAATGAAGAAATAACAGTCCCAATACCAAAGTTGTGGGCTATATTGCTGTTCCTATTGAAGCACATGATGGGGGTTACTTTGTGCATGGGAAGGGTTAATATTTCAGCCTGCCCCAGTTGATTACTCTCCTTCGGGTGTCAAAAGCACAATGTTGGTAGCTGTGAGCCATACATGCTTTCATTAAAACATGAGAAGGTTTCTTTGATTGTGAAGAGGGTCAATGACCACTCTGCAAGGTGGAAAATCTCTGTGCAGGGTAAGAATGTGTGCTCACAGTAATATTCTGACTAATCTCACCAAACTACTACAAGGCTTCAATGCTAAGCACAAAATATTACATTTAACCTATACTGAACCAAATCAGCAAAAACTGAAAATTATGGACCATCCATGAGCTGCAGACCAATGGTGAAAAATGTTGCCCTGGTTCTTTACCATAGTGTTGTAAACATATAATTTATTTGCAAATCAAAATACCCCAACAACAACAGTAACACTGTGCTAGGAGTTTATTGAAGAGCCAGGGGTCAGACAATCCAGCAAAATAAAAGCAAATATTTGAAAGAATATTACAAATTCTATTTAGCGTAAACCCATTCAGAGCAAGCCAGTATCATTGTATACTGATTTCAGACAAGTTCTTTATACATTTAGGCAAACAACACGATGCATAAAGTGATGTCAACATAATTTTGTCCATTTTATCATCTGTCTCTTCACACATGGCAACTGTAATTGCTTTGGCGCTATTAGCTATTTGTGACAGCCATCTGCAGCTACTGACCCAACTGTTTACTGTAGTGGAGCATGCAGCTGCTCAGTGACAATAGCGAGGAGACGTGTTGCTCATAGCAACCAAATAAGTTCCAGCTGTGAATTTGCTAGTTCAAAGGAGAACGTGGAATCTAAAATCTGGTTTTTATGAGCCAAATCAATATTTTTTTCTTGGCTCCAGTTTTCATTCATGGGCCCTGGTGTTTTTTAGTACATTGGGAAAAAGTGTGTACGTGCTTATGCAAGAGGGAGACTTTCTTTCCCACAGACTTTATAATTCTGCTCCAATGGGCATTAGTATAATGTTATAAGCACAATTTATGAAGACAAAAGATATGTCAGTTATGCAGACCATATGCTAAATATATTTAGTTAAAACAGCAACTGCCACTCCTTTATACTTCAAATAATAAATACAAAATATTACAGATTGAATGCAATTTATTTTTTATAGTTAATCCATTTTTGCCCGTTTTATGCCTTAGACCTATTGTGGAGGAAATAAAGTTTCCAAAAATGTGAGTCTCCCTGAATGGTGGACAGTTAGGAGCTGTGCAGCACCTTTAGGACAGATAATGGTTCTTTGATCCTCAGGAGTGGGCTGAGAATGGGAAAAGGACCTCCTACCATGGGCTACTCCTGTTACAATATGTTGAGAAGGTATTAAATGTTTTATTAGATTGAAAGGGCCTCTCTGTGGGACCAATTTAAGTGAATGGGAATGCAAAGAAAAAAAACAAGGCAATTGGTAAAATGTGATTTAGTTAGGGTTTACATAATCTTAGAAGGTTTATATGAACTTGGAAGGTTTACATGAAGCTAAAAGATTTGACAGTTTAAACAAGTACCAAAAAATAATTAATTTTGGGTTTGCAGGGAGGTGTACAGGCAGCCTATATGTTAATGGGGGCAGGCTCCCTCATAGATATAAATTGTATGTGTAATGCTGTCTAACATAGGTTCTCAGATGTATTCCTTTGGATTGATTTCACGTGTCATATGTATGTGCATTGTGAATGTTTGTATTTTTGTATTTGATGTTTATATTAGAAAAAAAACAATAAAATTGATTGACACAAAAACATAATTTATTATTGGATGCACAAGCTGCTTGAAATTAAAAAAAATCTGTTATGTCAAACCAATCTTTGTTTATGTTTAACCCCCCTTCCCCCAGACTCTGCAGCTCCTAGTGGGCGGGTTGCAGCAACAGAGGCAGTGCTGGTAATCCAGGAAACATTGGTAAGGACTAGGAGTGGTCGGGTGTTATTCACTCCTATAAATCAGCAGTGACAATGCAGATAGCCATAGCCCCGGTATCCCCTTTACATCCTGGAATAGTGCAAACAGACACAACCTACATGAGAGTGACAACTCCGCTCTGAATTTCTCAGGAGCAGCTTTGTTGCCACCCAACCACAGGAAACTTCATTAGATGTCAAATATTAAAGGTATTTGTGAGGCTTTACAGGAGGACTAAGAGAATACTATGAGTGCAGATAAAGCTATATTTACGTGCTGCAACATCTTTTTTGTAGCAGGTCATAGTTCTACCTGAAACTAAACTGAGCTAGAAACCACTAACTGTTTTTATTAACGCGAATATGCCCAGACAGAGAAAGTGGTTTCTTCTTTCCAGAGAGGCCGGACAGAGTCTTTTGGCAGTTCACAATATGTATAGCAGTTTACCTGGAGTAAATTTATTTGTTTTTATTTATTTGTATGTTTAGTACAGAAATATACAAACATTTTTGTTCACGTTTATGAGTGTGTCTGTTTCCAGCTAACAAAACATATACCTTTCCTTCTGTTCTGTGCTGACTCTATTATTATAGCAGATTTTCTATTGTTCAGGTTTGCAGCTGTCTATGATTTGTGTTCCACTTTTACTTTAATAAGCTTTTTGTGTGTTTCCCAATGACCCCAGTCTGTACCTTTAAGCAAGACCTGTGCAGTTTTTTCTAGCTCTCACCGACTTTAATACTTCAAACCCAAATGAAATGCAAGATTACAAGACTGTTATCTTGTATTTATGTAGCATCAGCATATCATGCAGTTCCTTATAAAGTCCATAGTCATGTCAGTAACTGTTCTTCGGAGGGGCTAACAATCTAACGTCCCCACCAAAGTCATATGTCATTACACATTCCAAGGCCAAGTTTTTTGGGGAAGACATTTTAACCACTATTAAGTTTCTTACATGGGGTGGGGTAACCAGAGTGCCAAAGAAAATCCATCCAAACACAAGGAGTACACACAAACTCCAGATAGTGTCTTGCACAAAGGCAAGTGCTGGCTGCTAAGCCATAAGGTTGATGCTCCCTTTCCCAGCCTGACTGCTGCTGTATGAACAAAAGACAGATACATTCAAAATCAGCTAAGAAAACAAGAAACATTATTCATTTAAAGCAAAACTAAACTCATTTCTCCTCACTTTATCACTGCCACCGACATCATCACCCAGTTCTTATCCGAGATCGGGTCTTTGGCTATTTTGATTTCCCCAATCCAAAATGAAGTAACTTCTTAGCATGCCTGTTCTCCAATTCCTGGGACCTGGATATGCTGGGATTGTGCACCACACAGCTGTACATTCAACAGATTGCAAACAGGTAGGTAAGTTTGTTTTATTTCAGAAGGAACATAGCCTGACCTTTCTGCAATAAAGAGCCGCCTGCTCACAATTGTTCGGTATTAAAGTTTAGTTCTGTTTAATTACTATTAAAGAACATATAACTGCATTATTCATATTCTGAAGTTTAGCCTTAACATTATATTTCTAACAGTGGTGACAGTGGCTAAATCCACAGGCCCTTGGCCGCCATATCTTACTATAAAAACTAGAACATATCACAGACATTCTAAGGGGTTTTCTGCTGTTATCAAAGCAAACACAAGTTGTATCTGAGATTCATGTGATTTTATGAGATAATCCACTGATATGCAATTTATAGAGAGAAATGCAGGCCGGTCCTTGAGATTGAGAGCCAATAAATGTTTTAAAGAATCAGTGAGTGGGTGGCGGGTGTGAAAATGTTTCGCAACTGCAAACAGCAATCCTGTTGTGAACGGAACAGCTGTGTTCCGAGCACAGGTGTGCTAATACAACAGTCGTTATTCATCTCTGTGTTCTGCTCTAGCCAGGTTTACAGAGACACAGCTGACCACATAATGCAGGAGACAAGGCAGTCCTGAACTGTGCTGTCATCTGTGCATTAAATAGCATAAACAGAAAGAAAAGGATTATTTATTTATAACCCTGTGAACAACACACATGAACCAGAGCTCTATTTTTTTTTTTTTTTTTGCATCAAAATATATGGCAAATATGACTCAAGCCTGCTGCATTTTTAGAGAGTGGGAAAAAAATACTTTGTCCACCTAAAATGACATTTAATATAGATAAAGTTAAAGTTATGCACTTGGGGGCTAACAACATGCATGCTTCATACTGTCTAGGGGGAATACATTTGAGGGAGTCAGAAATGGAAAAGGATCTGGGGGTTCTGGTAGATCATAGACTTCATAACAGCATGCAATGCCAAGCTGCAATATCTAAAGCTAGTAAAGTACTTTCTTGTATTTAAAGAGGAATTAGAGAAACTCTATCCAGGAACACATAGTACAGGACAGCAACAGCAATCAGAGGAGCAGAGCTTGCTCGCTTATCCCTATTCTACACCTCACTGTGCTGTAATAAATGTATAAATGTTCTATCATCTATGGCCTATCAAATGCTCTATCATAATCCATTTTGCTCTATATATTTTGATTGCCCTAACCTGAGTCTAGGTAATGCTGCGGGGAGTTTGATTAAATTTTAGCATTTTTCGAAAGTGCTACTGCTGTAGTTAACTAACCCTAAAAAAGTTGATGCTGATAGGTTTGTTCATTCTCCAATAATTTTGTTCAGATGTTTGGTTGCTGTAGCAGTGGTGACCCGTTCGACCCACTTACAAGGACTATGTTATCCTATATAGTGGTGTTACAATAAGCACTTCTTCCAACCACAAGCATATGCCTGCACAAGCAGTTGCAAATGCTTGATAGCGCTTGTTACTGCTCCAGGAATCTTTTTAGCAATTGCTTTTCTAACGGTTGGTCGGAACATAGCCTAAAAGTCAGGTAGGCTATGATTGATTTACTCCTACTAAAGTCTTAGTGAAACATCTACATTTTTCATGCAGTCAACCAGTCCGATACCTAAACTAATTGAAACATCACAGATATTAAATTTACTTGCATATCACTACAATTTCTTTGCTTTCAAATGTTTTATTGTAAAGAAAAGCACAACAAAAAATGAAGCCATTGCTTCTATTTCCTACAGCGGTCAACATCACATACCTAGGCAGAAAATACACCCAAAGAGCAGAATATTAAAAGTCAGTTTGGTGGACTTATTTTCACAGTATTATTTAGATTGTAAGCTCTCTTGGACAGGGCCCTCTCCACCTCCTTGGCATTGTTTGTAGTTTTCATTTGCAACCGTTATTTCATGCACCACCCTATTTAATATGTTGGTGCTTTATAAATACAGTTTAATATTATAATATTATCAATAGGTTGTTAGGATAAAACTCTTTACCCTTGCAGAGGGCCCTGCTCCCCAGTGCCAGGGATAAGTGTTTGTCTCATTGAGGATATGATAAATAAGTAAACACAAGTAATACATTTACCTTAAACTTGGATCCCCCATCATTCCCCTCTGCTATGTCTATTTCTAAACTAATTCATAAAACACCAATATATTCTATAAAACTGGTATGTCAAACTGGTGTTTTATGGACCCCATGTGTTCCTCTCCTTCCGTCCTTGGGGCCCTCAGTGGTTTAAGGATAAATGATTGTGTCCATAACTTGCATACATTTTCAATTAAATACTTCAGGAAATGTTTTATAGACCCCCTTCTTTGGGATTAGATATTGTAAGTTGCAATTTTTTTCTATAATGGTAAATTGTGAAGTGGCACAATCCTTTCCTGTGATTAAATACCAAGAGCCCTCAGTAGGCACAATGTGGCCCCCCTTGAAGATTTTAGTCCTCTCAACTAATCTGTTTGACATGCTGGCTGTACCACTTTTTAAAGAACATTGTGACATTCATATCAGGACCAGCTTCTAAAAGAAGAAATTATTTTCCACAATGCTAAAGTTGCCTAGGAAAGACTGTGTATAATTCATCTCAATTTACCCTAATCTAACCTTTCTGTAAACTTTTGGAGCCAGATTACAGACAGCTCCTTACCTATGTTGTGGTTGGGTCTTTCTTTTTTAATTTTTTTTATCACCCATATGATTTTTTAATTTTACTGGCACTCAGGTCTCAGGATTATTACATAAATGAGAGAGCTGAATCCTGAATTCGGGTTTCTGGGAATATCTCCCTTATAATACTGGTAAGCAAAGTGAGTTGTCCTATTACCAACAAAAAGTAAGTGGGTGAACTGGAGAACAATACAATGCCTGGCGATTGTAGAAAGGGTACCTTATGTGAATCTCAATATTTAGCTTTCATTCTTGACTGATGTGTCCCCATAATTGGAGATAAAAGACATGCAAACATTGGAAGAAAACTGAGCATGTCTGGTGGAAACTGGACCCAGGACCTTAGTGATGAAAGGTAATGGTGCAGCCATCTGAGATACCTATATCATATATCCAAGCAGGCTTTGGACTCCACACAGGGTGCTGGTGGCGACACCCAAAATTTTTTATGCATGTGCAGGATACTGGGAACCACATCATCGGTGGGCATTACACAAATGTAATGGCCAAGCAACTGATTTTGCTCATGTGTAGAACAAGACTAGGCAGTTCCACTATGGCTCTGTGTAGAATCCCTCAGACTCCCAGGATATGTGACCTAGATTTCCCAAGAGTCTGTGGGATTACCTGTTAATCTTTTTTGCTACAGTGGAAACCTATGAAGTGTGGACAATTTTTTTTATATTAACTTTTAAAAAGGTACATTAAAAACATATTTTGTAACAATTTAAGGGAGTTGCAGTCACCCAAAAAAAATATTTGATAATAGATATGCTTTAAGGTAGGTTGATGTTTCTTAGAAAGAGGTCAAATGCAGGTCAGGAAGAGCTCAACCACAAATGTAAATTATCTGATTATCGCAATCTGTTCTTAAATGCAATTGAAATACACCTTAAAGCAGCTCTATTTGAACATTGGCACAAGCCCTAAGTCACCATACTGTTTTTTAGTATCTACATGTCTTCGCAACAAAATATCTACTCTTAAAAAAAGCATAGCCTTAACGCCTTTGTCTAATCTCTGAATAACGCAGGTCTATGAGATGTGCTCAGAAATACACTGTCTAGTGTCGTTGTGCAGGTGAAACAGGGTGGTGTAGCAATTCTTGTAACCTCAATTACCTAAATGACTTTTTTTCTTCTTCAGGAAAGAGCAAATATCTTCCTATCTTTTTGCAAGAATACCCCATTTATTTTCTAATTCATCTCATTTCTGCAACAGCTGTGTGAAGGGGCTGCTATTTTAGTCTTACTTGTGAGCAGTGGCTTTTCTTCCTTTGGCTTTTCTTCCTGCTCTGATAAATAACAAACCACAGCTGGTGCAGCTATTTTTTTCCATAGCTCTGTTCATTTGCAGACTTTCGTTCAATAGGTAGAACAATGGCAGAGCCGGGAGACTCTCATTAAAGCAAGCAAGAATAAATGAATATTGAGGAAGAAAATTGAAACTTATCTCCTTGCCATAATGACAATAAATAACTTTTATTTTGCTTATTTTTTATTGTTCAATAAGAAACAACTGACATAACTGATTTTGGTGCTTTCTGCCCATTTCTAGCACAAGGTTGTAGTAAGTCAGAATATGCGCAGACGTCAGTGTCTGATCTTTGTCTAATCTGCATCATGGAAAATCCAGTTCAGCATAAGGAAACACAGATTTTGTCAGAGTGCAAAGTAAAACGTGCTATTATTTTACTTCTCAGACTGTACAAATTTTCATGCCAGCAGTTCAGTTTTTACAATGTGAATTCACACTGAAGCATTGTGCCCGATGTAAAATGAATGTTATATCTAGAGACACCTCCTTGTTTTGGTGTTTGCCAATGATGATGTGCAAAATGATTCCAGTGATCATCTGTAGTCATTCTTTTAGGCCTTGGAGAAAAAGATTTAAGAACCACAGGATTAATGTAGAAAGACCCACTCAGTGCTAGACTACAAATAATGATGGAAACACTTTTCCCCAATTTACCTTAATATAGATATGTCAAAACTGCAAAGAATAATGAAATAAAGTAATCCAGGCCATCTTTGTTCATCGACTGTATGATTTTCTGCAGACTGGACTGATTTTTTATTTTAAAAGTAATCATGAAAAGCTCCCAGGCACTAAAGAATTTATAACCACGTGATAAAGTATGTATAACCAATGTAAAGAGATGACTTTTTAAACACTTTTGAAATGGCAAACATTAAATCTTTATTCTAATGGTGCCTGAGAGACGGGTGATAATAGATAAACAGATGACACACAAAATAACATGGTCCTGCCATTTTTATAATCTGAATAAACAAAAAATCAGATTTGTCAAATAGAAGAAGTAAGTATATTGTTGCATTGATCACCATTTCAAATCCACAAAATAAGAGTGTAGCATGTTAGGTGACAATGATTAGGATTTCCTTAGGCAGGTGGAACATGTCTTCCTGTCTTGACCTCAGATATCTAGAGTATGGTGTTCAATTTTCTTTTGACCTGGGTTGTGTCATTATGACAAGATCAAAACAGCTATCTAAAGTCCTTAGAAAAAAAGCGTCTGGCAAGCCCATGGAAGGGGATTTACTAACAATTGCTTAATGATTTTAAATCAATCATTTCACTGTAAGAAAAATAATCTAAAGTATCATAGATGTCAAACAACTGCTAATTTGTCCAGGACTAATCACTAATTAAGGTCAAGTTCTGACAATTTGTTTTCTAAAACATCCACAAAAATGACAAACTGATGTAAAAGTCCCTACATTTATAATCAACAATGTAAACTGGTAGATGGTAGATCTGCCAAGAAAAAGCATTGGATGTCCTGGAAGAACATTAAAAGAAGACTTCAGATTTCCATTGAATGAATGTATATATATACACACAGAATGTATTATACATAGGCAAGGCCAATCATCTTGAAACAAAGCGCAGTGGACTATTAGTTGGCATATTTGGTGCAAAACAGAGACAGTATTTCACTAGAAGAACCACATACAAACTGCAAAATAGTGGTTATAGTATAGAAATATTATGGTTTGGGGTTGCTGTGCTGCAATAGAGCCTGAGCAGCTTGCAGTTTTAGAATGAACTATGAACTGACCTTGATAACAATGAATGTGAGACCATCTGTCCAAAAGCTGAAGTTGAACGACAACAAAAAATGAATCTTTATGTTCATGATCATGAATGTAATTATCTGAAGTATACTTCCAAATCCACCAAGGAATGGAGTTAGGTCCACCTTAGGTCCCTTAGCCAGCGCCGGTCACTGAACTGTTAGCTTTAAACAAACTACCTCAGCTGTATGTCCTAACCAACATTCCTGGTTGGCATCCGATTAACCAGAGGTCCTTGGGGGTAGGAGGCAGTTGCTGGCAAAGTAAACATTTCAATTAAGCTATAAGCAAAGAAGAGAGAGAAGGGAATGGAGGAGATAACTGATAAGATAAATAAATCTTCCCATTCCATACCTAAAGAAAGGAGAGCAAATTTTTACTCTTGAAGCTTTAATGACCAATAGTAAGCCTGAACCAATACTTTATTTAAAGCCATTTGGTCACTGGTATCCTATGTTACCTTCCCATTAGCTAGTGCATATTTTTCTACTGCTTAGGGGCTCAACCTTGACTGCGGCAAAACAGATCCAAAACACAATACCAATACCCCACCAAACCAATACCAACCCTCCCCTTTTCTTTAGATAATAACCACACCAAACATTTTTCTTTGGTCAATGCCCCAAAGGCCTTTTATTACAACAATTTAAAACAATTTAATTGTATAACATTTATTAAACTTCGAAGTAACCAAAAGTTAGAATATAAAACATAAATAGCAAAACCATAAATTAACATTTTACGTTATTAAACATTATATAACAATTAACCCTTATTGGTTGCTGGTCCTCATAGGCACCTCAATTACCGGTGGTCTGCTTTAGCAGGAAAAGTATGTATATAATTGCTCCCAGCCACCAAACCGCCAAGCTCGGGTACGACATAACCTTTCTTTAACCACAGACCATCCCTACAGGTTAACAAACCACTATCCACCAAAACCATAGAGACTCCACACCACAGATGTGTCCCCAATCCACCATAACATTACACCAAAGAACCATCAACCCTGAGGACCTCAACCGTTAACCCCTGCAAACAATTGACCCAACCAAACCCTAAACACAACCAAACAATCCTAAAAACAAAAAAATGGCGGGTGGGCAGGAAACTTACTTCCTACCCTCACAAAGCTAATGGTCTCCCAGTTCCTAATCCTGACCTTTTAACAACTTGACCCCTTTTTCACCTCCACCCCCCCCAACCTCCCCCTAACCTCCGGAACTAAATATTAACCCTTTCCTAGCCTGCTCCCTGTCTGCCCAGTCATGCCGGCCTTCCTCTATGCTCTTGTGCTCCAGGCCTGTCTTTGGAGAGTGGTAAAGTTCATACATCAGGTGTTTCTAAGCTGTTACTTGCAGAAAATAAACAGTACCAACTTTAACACAACTTTGGTTTTTATTCATAAGAATAAATTACTTCACTGCTCAGACTGCTTTCTTTCTTTTTTTTTTTTTTTTTTTAAAGCCTTTTTACAGTTTGTTAAGATATAATAAAACATATTACTTGTCACAGACCCAAATGTTGCAACTCTTCCAAAAAAAATAAAGATTTTAATAATGACTTGGTTCACAAGCCAATGATTATTAAAGCCCAAAGTTATTTATGCCAAGTATGAAAGAAAGTGATTTATCTGTCGTTGTGCCATTTAGACTGAATGAATAATCCCAGCACCTGAAATACGTAATTAGTCCATAAATATAAAAGGTAAATTGGCAACTCAGCAATACTATTTGCGGAACCTACTTATTTAAACTTGTAGTCTGTTAGGATCCATTTACAATACACACTGTGTTAATGTTTGTGTGTTAGTGGACAGTGTTGTCAAGCTTTAAAGGACCTTTGGTACAGTTTTCCTTTTATTATTCCACCACCCACCCACACTGTTTAGTCACCCAAGTCAAATTCTTACCTTCTTCCTTTACCCAGTGACCTTTGCTATGTGGCACATTCCTGTGAAGGTTCTGAATAGGATCTTAAAATAGATCTATGAAACTGTTTTCACTTTCTATAAAATAGGAAAATGTTATAATACTTGTTGTGTTTGTATTTCTAATTGGGAAAGTTCTGAATTGTGTCCCAATTGGGAAAGTTTCTTCTTACTTCCTGTCCAGGAGGCACCTATGACCCAGATGGAGAGAACACTTTGTCTAAATGGTGGCATATGGTATAATAAATGTGATACAATTTCTAAAAACTTCTGCACTTTATCCATGGCCAGAGTCGTACTATAACACAGAGTAATCATTTTGCAGAATTGTGCTAAACAAAACTGTATATTTAATGAAGGAACAAGATGGAATAATGAAAACAATATAAACCACCTCGGGATTCACACATATTTTAGATCCTTTAGAGGTTAAACAGAGTTGAGTTTTTCTGCAGGTGGAAATGAAAAATATCAGGATGTATCTTCACTAGACAGAACTCTTCAAAGACAACTTGTTATTCCTGTAAAGATGTTTCACTCAGGACCATTAAACTTGAGGCTGAACAGAAGGTCACTGACTGTGAAACTCTTTGTCTAAGACGAAGAAAAGAAGAATTTTATTCAGGATTTTATAATGTTATAAAACAGCTGATTGGAATGTAAAAAAAGGAGAGTGTTTTATTTTATATGTACGTAGTTAGTGGAGAATAAGGATCATGGAAACCTACAAAGTTTATATATGTCAGGTTGAAGTCTAGCAGGAACAGACTGGGAGGAAGAGAACATCTGACCTTTTACAAATGCAACGGTAAAGAATCCATTTTATGATATTGAACATTCTCTATGTGAACTCTGGGTTGTACAAGATCCAGAGTAAACAGACCTCTTGTTTTGTTCATAAAGTGATACAAAACCTAAGGCCATATCCTGCAATGGAAGGGGTAACAAACCCAACATAACTCCATGTATGCAAGTTTGGTTAAATGTCTCTATATTCTAAAATTATTCGGGCTTAGGTAACCTTATCAGTCAAACAATGCCAGACAAGTCAATGTGAGTGATATAGCAAGGACAACTGCCATCTGCACTTGAGCCTGGACGGGAATCAGTGGAGGTATAACATTACCATGATTTGAAGGGTAATTCACACATATAAAGCCAATATTACAGTGAACCTGTTACCAAGCTATAGGCATTTAAATATTTATATTTGCTTAACATGCAAGAAATTACTATTCCCACACTAACCTCAGTAGTCAGAGGCACTGTAAAGCAATTAATACTCAAGGTGTATACAAACGGTATGATAATGTGCGGTATAGTACAATACAGTACAAATATACACAACAATATATACAACAACATTATAAATGTTATATTACATATAGTACAATATGTATTGATTCATTTACAACTCTACAATTGGTATTGGCACACAGTCGGGTAAAAAAAAAAACATGCAACTTGTGTAGTATGTGGATTTTGATACACAAAATAGACATTCACAGCAATTTGCAGGATTAGCATTTACTTACACTTAGCCTTTAATACTTATGAATGTTTTGGTGGAGCTTTTCTCACAATTTTCAAAGCTAAGGTGAGCTGTGCCCCAACCAAAATTTAGGCAAAGGGTTCTTCTACATATTACTTTAAATGCTACCTAAGTATTCATGTAAATACAATGATAAGAATAAAAATATTACACACAAACATGCAAACATACAAATAACATACTATCCAAAATATGCAGAACAATGTATAATACACACAAATGCGGTACAAATATTATTTATCATAGGGATCATAAATATCCGAAATATTAAGCCCTCCAGATACAGATACATTAAATTTACACAGATGCAAGTAGCTCTAACATATATTGATAGGATTATTTCCAATACAGTGTTATTCCTATATAGGTCTATAGAAATTAATAGGATTTTTGTCCTTCTAGCGCACAAAGTATTCTGTGAGGTCAATTTATAGTAACATTTTTATATCCCAGAATGACCAGACAATCGGTTCATGTCTGCTAGTATTCATGATGCAGTGGGCTGTAGACCAAAATGAGAAGCCTTTGCCTACACTGTAATTTAAAGAAGTTGTACAAATTGTTTCCTCCCACTGGGTAGATTTGTTTTATGATTGCATTATACTTGAATACAGCCATTTAAATGACAAATGTACTGTACCATGATCCCAGCATCAGAAGCTTTTTTTCTAAGGACAGCTTTTAAAAAGAACAAATCAATGGATCTGTGTTGTAATCAAAGGCTGTTGTTGGTTGAGGATTGTGAAAGAAGAAAAAGGTGAGGATATTAAGAATGATGATAGCCCAACACAAGGATGGGCTAAATCAGAATAAAGATTATTTAAGGACAGGAATAATTTCCATTTACTAAGCACTTAAAATCTTCGTCCCATTCATCAAAGTTTTTTTGGCTGTGCAGCAGACAGATAATAGTGAACTACAACTAAATCCAGGAATACTTAAGCTTACAAAAAAATGTAATTTATCTCGACTCTGGTGGGCCAGCAATATAACCCTAACTTTACCACCAGTTCACTTTAGAAGGTATAGTAACTCCTGATATGGCTGTTTCCAGCTCTAGATCAGTACCACCTCACTGTGACATTCTCAGAACTACCTGGGGTTTGTGAAACCTAGAGTGGCCACTAAAGTCAGGGAGTGACGTTGGTAACAGAACATTAAAGTATATTGAATATTCTTAACAAATCCTAAATAACCTTTTAAAGGAGCTCTGTCTGACTTCTAAAGCTGCGGGTATTCTGGACTAATTAATCCCAAAACGTCAGAGCAGAAGCTCTGAATTTGTTCACGTTTTCTCCCTTCACCTAGCAGTAATTAAACATCCTTCTACCCTTCTCATTTCTAATATAGAGCAGGAGCTTTAGAAAGGAAGAGCAGGATAATCTGTATTGCTGTAAGAACAGTTAAAGTATTTTTGCTGTGAACCTTGAGGATGGATTGCTCCAAAGTGCCAGCAGCTACAGAGATCAATAAGGACTTGCTTTATATCATATTCATTGTTTGTTAAGGATATCTAAGTAATTAAATGTCCATTTCCCAGCCACAGGTCCACGTTAGGATATATTGTTCCCTCTTGCTGCTACCATGAAAAATAAACAGTAAAGTGGCTCCAACAAACCACTGCTATTCTGATTTACTTGCTAAAATAAAGTGATTCCTTGCACTTCCTTCCTAGTAAAAAGTGTCTTATCCACACCTCCACTAGTGAATTGAACCAATGAAATAATTAATCACACAGAAACATACACAAGAACATTCCGCAGCTTTTCTTTTCACTTGACTGTGAACATTAGTAAATTTAGTATGTTTCTGCTGCTAAAAATGGCAGTTTGGGAGTCTCTAGCAGGCATTGGCTTGAAACTGGCGAACCTAAAACAGCAAGAGGCTAGTTAAAGGAGAAAAATGTCCAATTTTAATATGTATAATTCAGGAAAGAATAGTATTTCTGGGCAGAGAGTACTCTAACGTTCTGTATTGATTTTTCCAATGTTTTAAGGCAGTTTGGCTGTTTCGTCCCAATCTGGGACCTGTTTAGCTTTGTTAACCGCAGAGAGCTGCAATTATGAATTGCAGATCCTTTTGTTGCTTTACCAATTTAAGATCATAACAGAGATCATAACGCATTAAGCTACATAGAATAATTAAACGTTGGAATGGATGCAGAGAATTTCTATACGGAAAGGACACAAGTGAGCGCTCACAGTCAGTATGGTAGAGAAATCAACACTGATATTGGACTGTCAGTAACTGTGCTTATAGTTTTGGAGTCTCAAAGTCTGTGAACGAGTCATAACTCACAGCAAACATTGGTAGGAGCCCAAGACAGAAAATGTGTCTTGTTTTATTGAAAACTGATCTCTTAAAAGCTGTTGTCAAACACAAAAAATACATAATCACTGGGTTTGGGCACAATTTAATACAGCATTTTATGTCTGGTACCCATTAAAATGATATCAACTAAATATTTCATATAATTTCCAGAATTTAACCCTTTTAGGGAAGGGAAGAAAATGTTCAGTTGTAGGCATATTCCACTCACTGTATGTTTTAGTACAGCAAAGGCTTTTTAAAACATTTTAAGGTATCCACTTATATCCCCTATTACCACAAATCCCTAAAACAAAAACATTAGTTCTCAATTTTGGGCAAGGTATGGGGCCACGCAAATAAATTCTAAATGCCAAATCTGCATGTAAAATCCCTGGATTATAGTACAAGCACAGCCTAATATTATAGGGTAATTTATTCCCAACTGCATACAGCTGTTTAAGGCTTGTTGGCTATCATTACTGCAGTAAAGGGAAACAATAGCTTTCATCAAGTAAGAGTTGTGTGCAACAAGAAAGCATACTCAGATTATAGTAAGGTGGTCCAAAAGTCTCCACTGTGCTTTGCAGTGGTTTATTAGAAATATTTTTTTTATTTCCCTTTGGCCCAGTTTACCATAATCTGTCTGATTATACTTTCTCATTGCTCCACAAGTCTTACTACAAAATGTCTTACTGCGGGGATCTATAACATTAGGCTGCATATGTACTATAATAGCAGTTCTGGATGTACTACTGGCCAAGGGGCAAAACAAATTGTTTTGCCTGGCTCCACTCATGGTAAGAGTTAAAACCCTAATTATGAAATATGTGCTAGAATGAGACACGTGGATACCTTCTATTCTAAGAGAGTTCTATTGTGCTTTATAATTTCATAAGAAGGCTTTTTGGTACCACCTCATTATAGCTTGTCTGAGTATACTTTCTCCTTGTTTAAAGCAAACATTCCCCTATGTTTAAAGAATTGTGTCCCTATTTAACGTACAGCATTTCATAATATGTTGGCGCTATATAAATCCTGTTTATAAATATTAATATTATTAATAATAAGAATAATAATAATATTATTAATAACTGTGCTACTTTATTGTAAATGGATGTGATGCATGTTTTTTTGGATGAGCAGTTTGCCACCCCTGCTGCCTCTATAGAGCTAAATTTTTGCCATTTGCATCACTTTTGCAAGCATTTTTAAGCTTTCCCAAAAAGTAGTTTTGATACAAAAAATAAAAAATAAAAAAAACAGCTCTTCTAGGCCACTTACGAACTCCTGCAC
Organism: Pyxicephalus adspersus; assembly: GCF_032062135.1. Lineage (NCBI taxonomy): Eukaryota > Metazoa > Chordata > Amphibia > Anura > Pyxicephalidae > Pyxicephalus > Pyxicephalus adspersus. The sequence continues at coordinate 22,828,264 of NC_092861.1, forward strand.
TGGTGTTTCCAAACATTTGGGAAAGTATAGTATCTCTGACAGCACAGTGTTTGACAGTGGGCGCCTAGGAGCTGGAAATGCTGCGGTAAAATATTCTAACATATCCTATGTATTAAAGTAATAACATTTTTGTGTCTTGTGTTTCTTTTGGGGTACTAATAGGAACCCGGGTTGCTCCTCATGAGGTGAATCAGGTTAGGAAACCTTCCAGACCTACAGCTCCAATTTTTAGTGGCCAAGCTTCTGGAATCAGGATTAGGGAAGAGCGAGTGAGAATATTAGGTTTGATCTTACAGCGAATCAGGCCTTTCTAGCTTACTGAAAAGCGAGAACCCCCTTCTGATTCGCCAAGAGGTCGAGCTCTTGCAGAACAGAAGGATTTTCAGGGCTGCATCATGTGGCCCTGGAAATCCTCTGCGATCCCCAGGCACTAGAGGTGATCGCCACAGCTGCAATCATTGAGAAGATGTCCAGCACAGGAGAACCTCCTGACATTGTATTATAAGTATCTCTTACAAATTATACATTTGTATCTGTAACAAATGTATTATTTGTAAGAGATACTTATATTACAATGTCAGGAGGTTCTCCTTTGCAGGGCATCTTCTCAATGGTTGTAGCTGTGGCTGCATTCATTGAGAAGGGTGTGCGATCCCCGAGGCACTAGAGGTTATTTAACCTCTAGTGCCCCGGGGATCATAGTGGAACTGCAGTGACCGTGGGAACTTTGCGGTCACAGCTGTGACTGTAGGCGATCCCTGGGGATTACAAACAGGGAGATTCCCAGGACTGAATGCAGCTCTGGGAATCCTCCTGTTTTATTTTCCTCATATTTACGATGGTTTCGCGAAATCAGTTTGCCAAAATTTCGCGGAACCATTGGAAGTTCGAAGAAATTTTCACTGGAATGCTGGAGGTATTCTCGCTCATCCCTAATCAGGATAACATCCAGCTGGGCTGGGATTTCTTGTGTCAGCCTCATAAAATGTCATGCTTAGATTTCCCTATCAACAAGGGGGTCACAAGTCTGGCCTACCTTTCTGCCTTCCATTTCTGCAGGACTCGTTAAGGAAAGGAAGAAGGATCAATGCTAGTTACTTATTCTAAACCAGCCTTTTTTAACCTTTTAACTCAGCAGAACCCTTGAAAAAATGTTCAGGTCTTTAAGGAACCCCTTCGATAAATAATATATCCACACTTCACAGTATATTTTTGAGGTGGTCAGTTGGAAGAATGTCATCCTTACAGTAACCTCCAGAGGAACGATAGGGCAGCGGTCGCCAACGGGAGAAAATTCTGGTGGTCCGCAGCTTTGGCCGGTGTCCCCACAGTGGGGTCAGGAGAAGGACCCCATTGGGGAGGGCGCATTGGCCAGAGCTGCATACCCTGTCTACTGTTCAGATCGCAGGCTCAGGGCAGTGGACGGGTTGTGTTTCTGAACACAACCCACCCACTCTCTTCCCATGGTCCGGTTCCACATTGCCCTAGAATTTCTCTTCATCTTGGGGCAGAGGAAGGGCCGGGCTCCCCCATCTTCAGTTTTCTCTAACGTTTTCTTCTTCGGTCTTCTTTCTTCGTCACTGGATCTGGCTCTGCGCACATGCGAGATAGGGTGACCTTGTCGCTGTAAAGGGGAAAAAAAAGGGGGTATGCGTGAGATCAGCATCTCTATTCCCTAGGAGGAAAAATTCCCCTTCTGTGCATGCCCTGATGTTGGAGGAGAAGGAGCAGCCAGTGTCTCCCAGCATGTGTGACGTAGGATTAAGTCTTGATTGCCATAGCATAACAGCAGATAACAGCACCTTACTTCTTTATATCATATGAAGTATACAATCTTGCTTTCTCCCAATTTACCTTATCTGGTTTCATCTAGAATTCCCTAGTTGTTCCAGATGTCAAAACCATGCCATCTCCTCTTTAGGCTTGTTTAATCTCATATGTTTATAATAAAGATGTGCTGCAATGCATAGCAAACAGTTACACATTTATTTTCATTAGTTCAGCTTGCACTAGACTAATCACAGCTAATATCTGATTGGTTGTTGGATTAATGGACATATGCTCTATTTACACCATATGACAGAGGAAGCCACTATTATTTTTTTTTAATTATGTTTTCCTTTAATGCTTATAAATCAGCTCTGTTTAGAAGTTAGAGAAATGCTGAAATCTGTTTTTCAGAGACAATTAAATGACAGAAAGTTATGTATTACCTAACTAACTAAACCTCACCCATAATCAGATGTAAATAAGAAGAGACAATAAACTAAAATAATGAATTAAGTGCCAAACACAAAGGTTCAGTGTCTAATTCTAAACAACCACTGGACAAATTACAATAAATAGATGGTTGACTAATATTAAGGCAATATGTATATATTTTTTTCCTCTCCAGTGTTGAAAAAATGAACAAAATATAGCAAAAAAGTACAACAAAGTATTGAAGTTCAAATAAAGATCCATTCAATATGTAAGCTCCATTTAAGAACAAAGAAAAATCTCTACATATGCCCTATCCTCTTTAAATTAAATTAAATATATAATTTAAAGTAATTTGTTATATCTTTAAGTGTTAAAAAAAATACCTGACAAAATATTGTCCTATCTTTCAGTCCTACTTTCTTATCAGTTACATTGTTCTCAGGTATTTCTGAACACTTTAGCACCTTTTCCGGGAAATGCTATGATGAAACAGATAAGTTCTTAATATTAATAAATAGCTACATATTACACATAGGCTGGAGAGGATACATTTTCATCAGTAAAGCTGGGTGATCCAGCAAACATGGAATGGATTTCTTCAAAGTCATTTGCTAGCAAATGTTTTGAATCCTGGACGCATTCTAGGTTTGCTGGATCACTCAGCTTCACTGATGAAAGTGTATTACCTCCAGTCTGGAAGAGCTTTAATAATTCAGGCCCAGTGACACGGGGGAAGGAGGAGAGGATCCTCTCTCGAAGAGCTTACAATCTAGGAGGAGGAGAGGATTTTGTAGTCTTGTCCTGGGGACAATGCTATTTTTCTGAAGATGCAGTACAGTGATTGAGGGTTGTCACTCTAGCACAGGAATTATGTTACTAGCAAGACCAAATATTAAAAGCAAGAGAATGTGAAAAAAAAAATGAATCCCCCCACCTGTCAAAAAACACATGGGTGTAAAATAGGACATAAAAGTAAAGTTGTGCTTTAGGGCAACACATTAGCCAAAGTATGTCAAAATATTGCACATTATTGTACAAGTAGATATAAATAGAACCTAAACCATACATTTGTGCCTGATAAGGGATTATTTTCATAGAACATTCATGAAATTAATGGAACATCAATGATTTTACCAAGTTGGGACAGATGAGGTGGTAGTTCCATGTAGCATCAGTTTTACGTATATGTCAGCACTGCGTGATAGCAGCATGGATGTGTCAGCATATTTAAAATATTTTCCTATATTTTTATTATAAAATGTATGTATGTAAAATGCGTTTGCTTTCATCTTTGTTAAGTAGTGTTCCATGTAGGCATGTTCCATGTTGCTGGGTATACATGTTGATTATGGCAGAAACTCACTACTCACCCATGAGTTTAGTTCCACTTTAAGAAAGCTGACTTTTAGTAATTTGGTGAAGTGGCAGAGCACTCGTTTTGCATACATCTTGGTAGGCTTTTTTATTGGTACACAGTGCTCAGTTCAAATATAAGGAGGTAGAGAGTTCAAGTTTGAAACTCACCAAGGTCTCATGAGTAGGGATGAGCAAGAATGCCTCTGACATTCTTGCGAAAATTTCCCCAAACTTCCGATGGGTACGCAAAATTTCAGCAAATCGATTTCGCAAATTCTATTGTGCAGGTTCTCCATTGAGAGTTCATCTGAGTTCAGTGCCCATGGTCACTGGGCTGTTTTTTTAATTGATAAGTACAGCCCAGTGACCGTGGGAACCTGTGGTCACAGCTGTGACTTTAGGCAAACTCCAGATGAACTCTCAATAGAGTTTCTCCGTTGAGAGTTCATCTGAGTTATCATTAAAAAGTACAGCCCGGGGAGCATGGGAACCTGCGGTCACAGCCTATTGAAGTGCCTCCAATCAGCTGTGACTGCAAGCAAATTCCAGAAGAACTCCCGATGGAGATTTTCCATTGAGAGATCATCTCAGTTCGGCGAGAACACAACCTCATGGGGAATCACAAGGCCGTTCTCGCTTACATGTTCAGTAACCGAGAAAGGCCCGATTCACCGCAAGATCAAAAATTTTGCCTGCTCTTTCCTGAAAGGGCTGAAAAGCAACCAACACTTCATGTCCTGCTGCTGGGACTCAATTTATTCATAATTCAGTTTTTGTTAGCCCTGCAGGTCGTGCCGGCGCCTCTGCTCCTAATTGCAGGCACGGGCGCCGGGTCCTATCTTTCAGGTAGAGTAACCCCAGTACATGTGTTCCATGCCAGAGTTTCCTTCCTGCTGGAGACTTGCACTGGTGTTTGCCTATGGCTGGAGCCCTGCTAGTATTTAAAGGCACTTCCCACTACAGGAAGTTGCCTGAGCAATCTCATGGTCTTAGCTTGTCTAACTTCAAGTGCAAAGGTGATTCTTCTGTCTGCCTTTCTGTGTACCGGACCTTGCTTATCAAACCCTTGGACTTTGCCTGTTTGCCGCCAGACCCTGACCTCGGATTTTGTGTAGGGACTTCTGCCTGATTGCCGTCTGACTTTGACCTCGGATCTTGTTCACGGACCTTGTTTAATTACTACCTCTCCTATACCTTCTTGGCCACGCAAGCCCCTCGGTGTTTGCACCGAGTACCCTGACTCCTGTGGTCAGCTGCCACTGACTCGGGGATTGCTCTGGATTGGCACCTGGCAGCTACCCTGCGGCCCAAGCCTATCCTCACCATCAGAGGCTCTAGTGAAGACCTGGTAGCGGCTTAGTTACGCCCCTCTGGAGCATACCCAGTCAGTGGCACAGTGGGTCCACACCCGCTTTCTTTACAGTTTTATAGTTGAAGCAACTTTTCCAACTGTTCATGGCTACAAATAATAACAGGGTTTTTTTTTTTTTATAGAATACAGGTAGTCCCCGGGTTACATACGAGATAGGGACTGTAGGTTTGTTCTAAAGTTGAATTTGTATGTAAGTTGGAACAGGTACATGTAATAAATTTGAATACATTTTAATAAATGCAATTAGGACAGATGTTTGTCTCAACATATTATTAGGCAGTGTGGTGTCAGTTACTGTGAGTTATTCACAAACAAAGCAAAAAAAAAAAAACTTTATGGTGTCTAGACATTCATTAACTTCTGGAGCAAGCTGTGCTTTGATATGCAAAAAGAAACAACTGCAGAGTTTGTCTTGGTCATTAAAAAGTACAAGAAGTTGCAGAAGATGTCAGTCTCGGCTATGTTTAGCAAAAGATTTCTCCTTAAAGTTATGCGAACTGCCCCCCTCCCCCCTATCAAGTCTTCGTCCTGCACACGAATTACCAGGGAAGCCCTGTACCTATCTAGGAGTCGTTCGTATGTTGGATGTCCTTAACTCGGGGACTACCTGTACACAGATACAATAGTTTGGACAGCTTGAACATACTACACATACTGAACAACAGACATACCTAGTTTGCTGTATTTCTTTTTTCAAGTCTATTGATAATTTTGAAAGCGTAATCCCCAGGGCTCAACTGATCAACTAATAATAGGAGGTGAACTTTTTCTCTGCTCAACCCAGATGGTGAAGGTACCACATGGAATGAAATGTGAGAGGTTAAATCCTCATTACTGTACATTATACTAATTACTGCACCACTGCACTAGTCTTGGCTCAAGTTCATCCTCGTGAGCTCCACCTGTCTTGTATTCAATAAATCCCTCAGCTGTCTTGGTTTCTGAAAGCTTAGTTGGCTTGTAACATCAAATATGTGTAAATGGGTGCAAATGGCAAATCCACACAGTAAGATATATTTACAAAGTTGCAAATACTTTGCAAAGCCAAAGTTTCAGTAAAATATAATTTTAGGTCCATCTGATAAAGTATTTTTTTATCCTGCCCTGTTTTACCCAGACGATTGCTCACTTATGCTACATTTAGGTGATGCTAATGACAGCTAATTAGCATGTTGACTTGAGTTCAACATCTCTTAGAAGCCCTGCATGACTCCAGGGTCTGTGCCAAGTACAGTCTGAATAACTTTGCATCTTAGTTAAAACATTTAGAGAATAAACTGTACAAACTTTGAAGCAAACATAACAAGGCCCACATTATTTATAGACATCCCAATTTAAATGAGCCTAGATTTCCTTTCCATCCATTTCCTTGGGGCTAGAGTGTTGATTTGTTTTTGTCGATTCTGTTACAGAATAGTGAAAAACACATTGGCTGTGTAATTCCACTAACATAGTGGGTGTATACCCCACATTTTTATTCTAGTTCTAGGGGAAGAATCTCATTTGTGTTCCCACCTTCTGGTTGTTCTGGTGTCCCCTAGTATTCAACTAATATTTTGGAAAAATAAACCATATCATAAGCTAAACCCAGTGCAGAAAAATAGTTAAAGCTACCGTGCCATTGAAACTAAACACAAAATAAAGATTCATCTGCAAAGATGATGGTTAATATTCATCTCCCAAAGTCTGGGCTGCCAGTCAATGCTGTAAAAAAATTATACTACCAGCTTCTAAATCTTTAGAATCCAACCGTTCTAGAAATGTTGGATTCCAACTCTCCATCTACATTACTGTGACTCCTTCCACTATCCCTATTCTATACTATGTGATACAATAGTGACAAATAGCCAACAGATCAAACAACATAAGAAGGCCTACAGTCAATAAACACTAAAAAATATGCACTGCATGTGGTAATGGAACAAGAATGCCAGGTAAAAGGGGATTTATGTGAGCAATGTAAAAATAAATCCACAAAGTACTCACATTGCAGAATTCCCCTAGAGTTTTGAGATCCCAGATTTTGTGGAAGGCAACAGTACGGCATAAAGACGTCATAGGTTCCTCTAAGAAGTGGAAGGAACCTGGTCCAAGTTTTTTTGTTTCCAAAAGAATGAATATGGCAATTTTCATTCGTTTTTTTTTTATTCTGGGAGTGGAACTGTCAGCAAGGCTTATCTTTTTTAAAGAATAAGGGAATAGGTAGTCCAATAAGATGGATAGTCCCCAATAAGCACATATTCAGCAATCTCATGTGCATCCACTAGTACTAAAATAGACCCGTCTCCTTTTAATCCCTATAGGACTCGAGTATGCAGGATTCTCGGGGAGTTTTGAGCACCCGGCTTTCTTGTCAGGCAGCAGCATGGTCAAGAGCAATCATGAGTTCCTCTACTAAATGCTGGAAGCTGGTCCAAGGTTTTTTTGTTCCAAACAGAAAACATTATTTCTCATTTGGGGTTGGGACTGTCAGTAAGGCTTACCATGGGTTTTTTGGAGGGACCTTTTAAAGGATAAGAGAATTAGGTAGCACCATATGGTAAATATAATAATTAGGTCTGATGAGTCAATGGCTCCCATAAACACATAAGCAGCAGGCTACTGCACATCCACTGGTTTGAAAATTGACTTTTCCCCATTTATTCTCTATGGGACTTAGGACTACTTTTGAGCCAACACATAGGCAGTAGGATGCCACTCAAGCTTTACCATAGGAGGACATGGGCCAGGGACACAGTGGACCACAGTAACTTTATCTACTTGGATGGGAGTATCATTTATATTTCCTAAATTACAGGTGGTGCTAAACGAGCACTATAAAGTAAAGTTATGCTTTGAGATAAAACCAATGTACAGTCTTTAATCATTATTTCCCAATTAATATCTCACAACACAGTGATATATGTGTTGTGGTGTGTTACAAAGCATATGGGGGAATTTTATTAAACTAGAATCAGATGAAAACCAATCTTTGTAACACTGTGTGTTAGTAGTTATTCTTTCCCTGACAAAATATTAGAAATTGTGTAATTCTGTAATAAATAGCACCCACTATAGCAATAAAATATGCACAGTCCACTGCAAAAGCTGTATTATCTCCTCGAACTGTAGGAGAAAAGGAATCTTTATTTTATCCCAGTGAAAAAGAAATGCTAGTAGGCAAACCTCCACAGTTCAGATTATTACTGAATTTAGAATTTCCCCCGCAGTTCTGTTAGTAATAAATAATGATACAAGCAGCACCATTCTATACTCTTCTAGGAGAATCCAAACAGAAGAGGATCCTTAATAAGTCATTCACTATTTTGTTATTAGTTGATGTGCCCCTTTGCCTCTGTATTTACATTAGAAATGAATAATGTATTCAATAAAATCAACTAAGGCTTTATGATAAATGTATTTATAATAACTGAAGCAGCATCACAGCCACTTATGTAAACAGTATTGCCTGCGGTTCATGGAATGTGTGAAATTAATTATCCTGTTGCTTCCTGCTCTCAGCAATATACAATAGTGCTTAATTTTAAACATTGCTTAAAGACTTGTCTGCTACAAAGAAAAGAAAATGGATCATTCAATAGAAACTGCAGACAGTAAAATTCGGATTGTCGGTATGCTGTGATGGCACTAGGACATGCTGGTTTCCTGAGCAAATACAACACATGTGCACCTATAACCCTAGCAAACACAAAATGCACCAATTTTAAAGGAATCTTTCACACTTCGGTGCTGGGGTAATGCTTGGTATACTGCTTGCTTTTCCAAGCCTTATCACAATGCAATGGATAAAATACTGTTGTGCACCATGGTGCCTTTAATTTTAAATGGCACCCAAATGCACCAAGTATTATAAAACTAGCACAGCATTGCACAGATGTGAACAATCTATGTGTTGTCATACATTGCCTATCAAAAAGTGTTGCATGGCTTTTAAAATGTACATTGAGATGCATTGGCAATTTATTAAAATATGGGTTTCCTTATTCTAACAGATGTGGTGACACACTGTAAAAGTCTAAAGGGGCTTTGAAAGTAACACACTGAAAATAAAAAAAATATGCTAACATTACCACATGATGGTAATATTTGAAGAAAGTATATTATGTTACTTTCACATGAGCAAAGAATTTGATTCGGTATATTTAGTGGACAAGGATTCTTTTAATGCAAAGCAACATAAAGTATCCTATCCTTCTCCGACTTTTATTTTGTCTGGTTCTTAATTCCTAAAATAATTAGGCCACAAAGGCAGTGTATTGTTATTACCATTGTCAAACTTTGTCAAACTACTCAGCGGCATGGTCTGTTTACTTCTATTTTTATGCAACTCATATTTACATGGTTGTGGATACTGGACAATACTGTCCTCGAGGTGTCTATGGGTGGGTGTCATTGATGGTGGAAATGGAACATGGCCATGTAGTATCTTATTCATGGAGGACTGGTTGAAACTCATTACTGTTTTTCAGGGTAAGCCGGACACAGACGTGTCAAGTAGTAAAAAAAGTTAAGCAGCAATATAATCTTGTTTTTTTTTATTTTATAGCCATCACTAAAAGGATAATACAGATTGATATATCCATATAGCTAAGAGCTCCCTTCAACTGTTTTGGAGTTACTGGCCAACCAATATGATTACTTGGCCAATGAGCAGAGCAGTGTACATAAGTAGGGAAGTTGGCATCTCTATTATACTCATGCCGTAGGCCATAGTAGTGGCTGCCATAGTGGAGGTTGGCATAAATAAAAGGTAGGGGTTTATTCTATAAGGAGTGGGTTTTGTTCTGTTTTCCATGACCTTTCTGGTGAGTAAGAAGTGTGAGTTCAGAGGGAGAACATTGATGCCAATGTATTGCCTTTATCTTTCCAGTGTATTTTCACAAGGACTTGATTGTTGACTGTGCATTGTTATGATTGCCAATTTTTTTCCAGCATATTGAAGTCCATACCCATTTGCCACTCATGTATTGTCACTAATACTTGTTTATTGCTCGTTTATTGACATGATATCCTGTTTGTTGCCCATATATTGCTATGATTGCTTGCTTATTACCTCTGTATTCTTGTGATTACCCATTTGTTATCTATATCATGTTACAAATATGATTCACATGTGTTGCTCATGTGATATCATAATATTGCCATGTTGTTGCCAATGTATTGTCAAATTTACCATAACGTTGCCCATTTTATTACCGCCCTAATGTCAGCATTACCAGTGTGTTGCACATGACCATTAGGGACATGTTAAAGGGTAAGCTGCATTTATTGTCGCCACCTGCAGGGTTTGGAAAACTTTAAAAAACAGTTTACATCTGCTCTCAAAGTGTTGTGTAGCTTTCCAGAATAATTGTATTAGTACTAAGTTGAAATTAGATCATTTGATAAATGCATACATTCAGAAGCTGCTGGGTTACATACAATATTTAGCTTTTTATTTACTTTGGTATTCTATTGTAAGCTCTTTACATTTTATTAAAACAAAAAGAAGTGCTACAGTACAGCAGACATGTGAAGCCGCAGGACATCTCTGCCTTGAAATAGTATCCTTTTATAATGCAGCCTGTTCACAGCCTACTATTGCATGCATTACACTTTAACTGGTGTAATCAATCAGAAAGCAGATTTGGGCAGGGACATGTCACTTTCTGTACTGTTGTGATAAAAACAAATCTTCTAATATTGCTACGAGTCAGAGGAAAAGAGTCTGCAGCTGACAGTAATTCTACCTCGCTATTTATTAAAGTGCCCTTCACTCACCTGCGACATACGCCTCTAACTGCTGTGACCGCCATTAAGTCATGCAGCCAGCTTAGGGAGAGCAGTGGGCAGCTGGAACCCTGGGAGAATAGTCCCTTGTCAAAGATGAATCAATCATCTCGAAAGATGTCAGCATCTGCCCAAACCATTTCATATTAGAATAAGTGGCAGATGGTGGTGTTTTTATATTTAATCAGTTCCACCAAATGCAGTTTCATCTCTTATAAAACCAAACCATCTGCAGCGTGTAGGTGTGTGGATCTCGCAAAGTCTCCACTATATAATTCTTTTTTTATATAGATATATTTTGAAAGGTAAGGCTTGAACTTACACAGGAGATTTTTAATCGCTCAGTAGCTCAAGATTAACCTCTTGTTGATAAGCATTTCATTTGCAGAATGTCGAAGTCTGTATATTTGATATTCCAGCATAGGATCCATTCGAGGATAACGAACAATTACAAATTTGTGTAGTTAGGATCTTCTGTATTATTTGTTCAAAAAAGTCAGGGATATGTTTTTTGCTTCTGTATATATATTTAAAGTGGACCTGAATGCAGTGAGTAAATGTTAAAAATGGTGTTTAAGCAGTAGCCAGAATTTCCTTTTAAAATAGGCATTGTACAGCTGTAAATCCAAAGGGTAAGTTCCCTTAAGGTGCTGCTACTCTCAGGAGATTTTGGTGAGATTTGCTGTTTCTGTTCTCCTTGCTGGAAAGAAAGCTGTACCTGAGAACTTATGTGCGTGAACCTTCACGCTATGTATACTTCTGCATTAATAATTCTGTTGATCTGTGCTTTCTTCCCTTCTTCTACTTCTCACTTTTTCAAAAAACTGCAACAATCTAAACACTTCACAAACACAGTACAAACTTTTTTATAAAAATCTTCAAAGACTCTAGGCATTACTTTTTTTGTAGATACAGCCTCTATACTAAACCTTTTAACTCTTAATCTTTCCCTACATTTACCCCTGAATAAAATATGTAGGCTGCCACTGATTGTGAAAAACTAAATCTGCTACTCTAAGTACGCTTAAGTGTTTTTCCCAACATTACAAAGCAGAACTTTCACAATAGAAAAATCACTTGCCTTTTACCTGCAAAAAGTCATCAATGTATCTAAAAGTTGAGCCCAATGAGTCCAGCACTGTCTTGGTTCCCTCTTCTTTTCGAGGCACATTGATCTGTCGAGCGCCACCATCTTCTTTCTTCCTGGTATTTTTTCATGTCTCCCAAGTATGCACTGTGTAGTGTCCTCCTCCAAACGGGTGCATGCGTGAGATGGAGCACTTTCTTTATACATTACAGGAAAGCCCCTGGATGATGCATACCGGATATCAAATATCCCAGGAGGCTGTAGATGTCCCATTCAGTCTTTACTGCCATGGTAGTAAAGATGGAGGGGGACCTACGCAAAAAAGTAAAAACAATGTTTTTACAAATTTTTTTTCTATGATAAATTAGAGATAGCCACCCTTTTATATAATGTTAAAAAAAGTCATGATAAGTCTGCTTAAACCCCCAAACTCTAAGTTTCTTCCTAACACCTAAACTAAATAATTTAGATCCTGACTCCAACCTGTTCCTTGGCTTTTTTTACTTTATTTCATTTTTAATGTCATTTTCTCTGATGTCTTTATACTGCTTTGTTAGTATTCATCTATTCCTCAAACCAAAAGACTTCTCTAGTCTTTTTCTATCTTTCCTTGCTGTCAGTGCTTGGATAAGTGAAATGAATATTCACACAATTTTGATTGATGATTCTCAACTCGTAGTACCTTTGAAAAAACTCTTTTTTTACCGCTCCTCTTCTGCTGCATCTCTTTGTGGTTCACTTTATTGGCTTCCATTTCACCTTAGAATCAAATTCAAGCTTCTGTGATTTGCCTTTAAATCTCTCTACAGTTCTTGTCCCACTTACACACATGGACAATCCCAATGTCCCCAATGAGAAAATAACAGAATGTCAAATAATATAGAATTTGAATTTAAACAATGTATTTTGTATGATAAAATATTGCCATGGGGTAATGTGGCTTTATTTGAGGAGGTATTCATATGTATGCTAATGTCACACTAAAGAGGAAGAAACCAAAGAAAGATGGGCAAGGATGTGGAGTGCTATAGTTTGCAGGTGGTGTGAGCCCTAAAAAGGCCCAGGGTGGAGCATCTAAAAATCACCAGACCCTCAGAAAATGAAGATGTTAATCTGCATGCTGAAACCAGGTTGCAGCACCCAAGCACATTGGTGCAGAAAGCTGAGAAGTGAGGTACCAAAGTCCGCAAGCAGTTTCAGAGTCAGTTACAAGCCAGCAGGTCTGGGCAGACAGCCAACAAATGTGGTCACGATTCAGCTATGGCAAGCAGGTGCACAGGTAACAATGGATTACAAAACACACCAGGTCTCAGGAAACATGCAGGGGCACAGAAGGCACAGTGTCAATGGAAAATCAGCCCACCAAAGGCAGGGGTCACTTGGAAGCACAAGGTCACTGGAAGGTATTGGATTATTAAGAAAAAGTGAACCCAACAGTCAAACAGGAGAACAATGAGTGTTGCACCCCAGGTCCTTTACAATTCTGGAAATGATCCTGCTACAAACTTTGCATTAACACACAGCAGACTGAACTGTATGCCAAAGGGTAACTTGCCCACTGACTTATATCCCCTCATATTGTACATTATTCAGATGGTTTTTGTATAATCCTAGGGTGAACCAGGGACAAGCATGATTTTGATATTCCTTTTCCATCACACCCACAAATAATATGGAAACGACATGTGCTGGCATAAATAAAAACCATGCCATATGTATCAAAAAGCAGTATTAATTTATTCCCTTCAGATGTATGTAAAAAAGCTCTAAAAGAGCACGTAACAAGTGAAAGACAAGACTAGTGTAGAATACTTAACAGTTTATAAAGAACAATTATAACAATTAACCCCATACAAATCTGTAGCCTTATATAAAAACACTAACAACAAAATATATATATAATGCCCAGCATTCGTCCCTGACTGTGAGTTCTGCACTTAACATTGTCTGAATAGTGAAATATTTCCACTCAATGCCATCAACCCAACATGTCTTATAAAATCAGTAATGTCCCATTTTAGATGATCAGATGGTCATATACAATTACCAGGATGTGCAGACTACTAAATGATATCTATCTTACACAACGGGAATACCTATACAAATAGCAAGGTGGCCACCAGTGAATGGGCCCTACTGGGCCACTATTACCTACCCAAATATCCTTAAGTATTAGCTAGATTTAGGTTTTAAGGGACCCCACTGGACTGGTAGGACCAGATATATATGTAACTTTCAACATTATCTGTTCATTACTGTTCCGTACCCATGTTCATTCTGCACTGATTCTACTCATCATCTAAATATTCTGTCTATAATAAACTTTGTTGGGACTGGTTTTACTTTTTACCCTAGAATAAATGAATCTAAAACAATGTAAAACACAACAACTTGGCATACATTCCACAGTAGTACTTTCATAATCCTATTGATAAAAGTTTTACTTGTACCTCAAACACTGCTTTGTACTTCTCAAAGCTGCATCAGCAAAGTTTACATCAGTCAGTAATAAATTCATTGCCTCTGAGACATGTCTTTATAATATTTATGTGAAAATAAGGAAATACATTTAATCACCACTCCATCCCTGTAAACTTTATACCATGCTAAGGATATATTTATCAAATGACAAAGCGCACCCTGATGAAAGGTAACAGTCGCAGTAAAAAAGATTTTATTATCTATCTGTATTTTATAAAAAAAGTTGACAAAAGTAATATAGTTTTCATTTTTTTAGGATTGCTGCATGTGACCCTTGGGTGCTTTTCGTGCAGTTGTCAGGTCTTGGAAGCCATTGCTGCACCATTGGTAGCTACACTGCCAGAATTCATAGTTCTCAAAAATATATCAAATACATGAAAAGTAATTTTAAAACGGGAAAGAAAGTACAAATGTTAAAGTATTGACTTGTGAGGGAAGAGCAATGACACTGATTTCAGACAGTCTTATATAACTATGAGGAGAACGGTAATGGAACTTCAAGGCAAGCTTCTATCACCATACTGTATCATACAGTACATATGCACGCACCTAAATTATGATGATGGCTCACACAACAG
>NC_092861.1:22843900-22848446 GCF_032062135.1 Pyxicephalus adspersus
TAACTCCTGAATCCCTTATGGGGATAACCCTATTTTTTATTTGCTAGCTCTTTTCTACACTTTTTGTGCACTCTTCCTGTAGCATTCTTCATAATATACAATATAATTAGGAGAGACCCCCTTATCATGCCCATAGAAAATGTGTAGGACTCAAGCACAAAGATGTCACCTTTGGAGGCTCTGGGATATAGGGGACCATTAGGGTGGATAATAATATTGTTTCTAAATGTATAACCTCATCTTCTAGTTAGACACTCTTCCTAGGAAGGGAAAGTCGGCCCTAACTTATAATTATTTTAAGCATGGTTAATCAATTTTATCTCCTTGTAAATATGCTCATTGTGTTACTCAGTAGGAGTTAAATATACAGTTTTAACATAGACAGCAAATAACTGCTCATTAAATAAATGATACATCCTAAAACTCCAAAATGGGTGGTCGGTTCTTTGTGGAATCATCTGCATTGTCTTGCTTTAACAGTACTTTTCCAGCTTTTCCCAAGCCGCTTGCCTCTGCTATGATCAACGGCATTGAAGCAGTACTCTTTAAAACAAAGAGTTTGATTTATAACTGGTCCCTTGCCTCATAAATCACACCTGC
Source organism: Pyxicephalus adspersus (assembly GCF_032062135.1). Lineage (NCBI taxonomy): Eukaryota > Metazoa > Chordata > Amphibia > Anura > Pyxicephalidae > Pyxicephalus > Pyxicephalus adspersus. The sequence goes on from NC_092861.1 coordinate 22,844,501, forward strand.
AGTGCTGTGCCCAGGGCTGCCGATGTACTGCCAGCATTTACCTTTTATAAATGATTTGCTTTTACCTCCCATTGTGATACAGCTTATTTCGATCGTTAAATTCTCTGTGGATATTTACTGTTGCTGATCTTTACTTTTTCCAAAAGTGGTTCTTGATAACTTAGTAATTGTCAATATTATAATTTACTATCATTATTATTTTTAGCCCATTTATATAATGTATTGTTTTGCAAGAATATGGATTTGTTAATTAACAATGAAATGTAATCTAAACTGGTAATTTATATTGCAAAGTGCATTGCATTTACTACATGCATTGAACGATTTGAGTCTTAAAGGTATTAAAACTAACTGAATGTCAAGAAATTTGTTAATATATTATGCACCCTTTTTTATTTTTCACCCTTTGTGCCATCTAAGTTATGCTGTTCTCTAGCTGCCACTCTTTAACCTTTTGCGATGTACATACATACACTCCAGCGATTACTGCTTGGCATTCTTCAGGTCAGGTTTCATAATTGAGAAACAATGGACTATGAGTATGGAAATGGTTAAAACTGGTAAAGAAATTATAAGAGCAAGCATGAAGCTGATTCTTTATGGGTATACTGTACAAAGAACATGTTCTGAGTTAAAAGGACTTGTAGACTGTTGAAGATACGGTACGATTGTTTTGGGAAGGTAGTGCTGGACTGCATGCAGTCTAGTAGATGGCTAGGTTCCCTCTGGGAATGATGCCTAGGACCTTAGGAATGGTCTAGGTGGAGTGAAGCCTATTGACCTAGAGCATCAGGATCATGTGGATCTCACTTGCTTGTGGGGTTGAAGGCAACCTACCTTCTGAAGCAGCAGTTGGTACTGTTGTTAGGAACTCCTGAATATGGGGCAGGAAAACCATTTTGGACATTCTTTCACCAGTGTCCTACATCTGCCACAGTCTGCAGGATGTCCTTGGAGAAACCCGGTTGTAGGATTGATTCCTACTTATGGATCCCATATAACTGTTGCCCTTGGATGAAGGGGTTGAATTATGAAGAGAGGGAATAGAATCTTCCCATCTGCTAGAAATCCATGTGTTGCTGTTTGGGACAAGCTAATTTTTGAGAGGTGAATTATAAGTAGGGAGAGACCAATGGTGCAAAGGACTGTGGGAACTACATCTGTTTGAATGAACGTGAGCATTGGTTGGGCTGCCTATAAAGACCAACAAAAGTTGGATTTGGACTAGACGGTTGGACAGACTCAAAGGATAAAAACAGGGGGTTCTGTGGTCTCTGAATATCTCAATCAGTGGGGAGACCCCTTCTAAAGATTTGTGATTGGGGGAATGTTATTGGAAAATGGCTATAGGTGCTGTACTCCTGTTACTATCACTTCACTCCATGGGGATTAGCACTTAGACAAAGGGCCTGATTTATTAAAGCTCTCCAAGTCTGGAAAGGATATACCTTTATCAGTGAATCCGGGTGATCCAGCAAATCTGGAATGAATTACTTAAGAGTCATTTGCTATTTGTTAGCAAATGTTTTCAATCCTGGACCAGATTCATTCCAGGTTTGCTGGATCGCCCAGCCTAACTGATGAAAGTGTATCCTCTCCAGCCTTGGAGAGCCTAATAAATCGGGCCCAAAGTTCAGAGATTTGTGAATCTTAGGACTAGATACAGATACATAAATCCATTGGCAAGCAAAACTGCTCCTGTATTTGTATTTCATTTTTGCATTAAGCAATTATTCGTAGTTCTGCTTAACTACAATTCAAGGTGTCTTGCAGCTCACTGGGCACTACTCATACCTGTAACATTTTCCAACTAATTGCAAATGATTTTTATTAAATCCATTCTAGGTTTACTGGATAACCCAAGGTTATCTTATAATAGTCGATTTCCTATAGTCTTAGTGAGCTTTAACAAATTAGGCTCTATGTGTCTTTAATTTTCCTATTTGATTTTTTAGGAAAAAGTCTACCAACTTTTCAGTATGTGTATGCAAACATTTCAATAAAAAAATGTGTGTTACTTTAGTAATTTATGGCATGACATTATAGAAAATAATCTAAAAATGAATATTTTAAATGCAACCATGAAACATAGAAAAGCATAGTAGAATGTAGAAGTCACATTAAAACATTTTACAGTCATGAATCAGAATATCTACTAGTAAAATACAGCAAAGTTTTCCATGAAATATATCTACAGAATCCTTTTATTTCACTTCTCTGGAGATTTACAAGTTAAACTTTTGCCAGCAAGAAATACTGGATTCTAAACTTAGATGCAATGTTTTGGAATCTTTGTTAAGTACACTAAAATAAACATTTATGACCACCATTGTAAATATAAAAAAGTCATTTTCAAGGAATTTATATGACGCAGCACTAATTTCACTATCAGCAACAGCTGATACCAGTAAACTCTTTACAAGGTGTTGCTAGGCACTAGAAAAGATTTGTACAATTAGCAGATAACATATTTTAATGTGTCTATTAAACCATGTGTAAATATATTGCATTAAGAGAGAACACAATCACGTTAATATCCTGAAGTAGGTCAAAAGGAATTAAAGGCACCAGAAGGCTTTAGAAAGGAATCACCTCTATGAATATACAAGTTTATGTCCATGGAGCAAGGAAAGAAAAGTGGAAACAATAGACTGGAGTTGCCACTGGGCAAAGAGGAAGACATCCTAATTTTTTTAATAAGTTACAGACTATAAACAGTTTTATATCTGTTGTCTTTCCTACTGACTTTAGCTTGAAATCCAGACAATGCCTAGGCAGCTGTTGGTCCGGACAATGTCCTAGGCATGCATAGAAAAATAGGAATACTGTTTATTCTGATCCAGACAACTATAATCCCATGTTTATGTGTACCCATAGAGAATTATTAATATTACACAGTATTTATATAGCTCCAAAATAATTTGCAGTGCTTCATAGTCCATAGTCATGTCACTAGCTGTCCCTCAGAGGGGCTCACAATCTAATATCCCTATCATAGTCATATGTCTTTCTTACAGTCTAAGGTCAATTTCAGAATCCAATTAACTTAACTGCATATTTTTGGAATGTGGGAGGAAACCATTGTACCCAAAAGAAATGCACACAGACATGGGGAGAACATACAAACTCCATGAAGATAGTGTCCTGGCTGAGATATGATCCTGGGACCCAGCGCGGCAAAAGCCAGAGTGCTAACCACTGAGCCACTGTGCTTTAAGTTTCTCAACAGTTAAATTTAGTAAACAGTCCATATAAAGTTAGCTTTACACAATGCAATATTTATAACTGATAGGCTAGAGGGTTTTTTTTTGGCCCAAAGTGTATAGGCAAATGACATCTGACCTCTATCAAGCTCCCATTTTGGGAATCATAAATGAATATGCAAAAAATTCTTAGTTAACCGAGTGCTTTTTGTTTTGCTCATCTATTTGTCCTTTATATTAGGAAATAAATTAGAGGCTGCATGAAAGGATCAGTGCAAAATACAAACTTTTACATCAAATAATTTTCATAAAAATGGATATATCCACCTAAAATCAGGAACAATTCATGAAGAAAAAATGATAAACAGTCTTGGTTCTCAAAGAGGGCCAATACCTCCAAACAGGGCTGCCATCAGGAAGTGATAAACGGTACTTCTGTACCAAGCCACATTTCAAACAGTTTGACGTTTGATATGCTTGAACTTTAAGACATATGGGAGAGAGGAAGAATTAAAATCTGGGTGTTTAGGACATTTGATAAAGTACGTTCAAATGTCCTAAACACCTAGACTTAGTAATGGATGCATTACATTGGTTCCATACACATATTCGATATGCATTGAATACATTTTATATGTGCATTTGAATAATGATTTCTGATATTAGCCTCTTGTGACTAGAAATGTTGACATATATATGTTCACTTTTTGAACCTGAATGTCTTACTGACATAATTATAATTA
>NC_092861.1:22849718-22852713 GCF_032062135.1 Pyxicephalus adspersus
TAGAAATATTTTATCAATGGCAATGTCCACCAAATATAGATGAGTTTTTTAACCATGATATTGCAACACCAGCACATTTCTGACTTATTAAGAGATATTTGGTGGTGTTTGTAAAAGTTTATCAATAATATAGCAAAAAAAAAATCCACAAATGCCAAATGCTAAAATACTTAGATTACTAATAGCTGTAAACATCCACTAGCGTTATTGATCAGGTGAAATAGACCTCATGGTTTAGGCATATCCTATGTAAGAATATATAAACACTTTTTCTATACAGGTGTAAAAGGCTAAGACATGTGAGCATTTATAAAATATATCAATATGTTTGCTAAATAGGACAACTGGATAGAGAACTAATGCGTAGGTAATTGTTACATAACTCAAAGGGCAATTATTGTGTGATCAGAGGGGTCCTCTCCCCCAAGGTCACTTGGTAGGCTGGTTTGTTAAACTAAATTTGACCAAAAGGAGTATATTCCATAAGGAAACCAGAATAGCTGGATGGCTGACCATTTGAAAATGCTACTATAGGAACAAAAGACAATAGTGCATAAAATAATTGCAGGAATTGTCAATTTGTAAATTGACATTTCTGTGGGGATTTTTAGGAACCATAATTCTGTGGGCATTTTAGGAACCATAATGTGTGTCCATGGTAAAAGATAAAAAAATCAATAATCCAAAAATATGACCAATAATAAATTACCTTATATAGGAAGCAGCCTTCACAACATCAGGACTCATGACTAATGAATCTTAATGAAGGTCATAGTAGAATATGGCAATAATATAACAGTGCATACGGTGATATGGTCAAGTAAATCGAAAAACAAAAGCACATAATTATCCAATGCATTCCTGCGAAGGTGTGAACAAGAACCTATATTTATTTGAATGACTTGATTTAAACTAAATGAAATCTAAACTTTAATGAAATAAAGCGGAACTATAACTAAAGAGATAAAAATAAAATAACTTAGTTTTGTAGGTAGAAAGCCATCAATTCCTTTGCAACTCTAGTTAAGTCCCACACCATCCCATCTTCCTTCTTTGTCCCAGCGCAGACTGGATACCAGGTCCCGGCATCTTCTTCCACTTGCTTCCGGGTTCTTCATCCTATGATCTCACACTGCGCAGACGTTAGACTCTAGAGTCACACACTTTCAACTATCCACCACAAGTAAAAAAAGTGTGATGATAGGTCCACTATAACGAGAGAAGCTTCAACAGGGTATTCAATGGAAATTTTAATAGTATTTGGGGTACAGTCATCTCAAGATAAAAGCACATATCAACTGAGCAAAAATTAGAACTTGTTTTATGGTAACATGTTCCAAAAGGAAACAAATAACAGAAGATGCTTATCAAAGGAAACCCAGGGGGAAGTGGTATCAAGGAAGAGCGCCCCCACAAGGAGATTGCTATGTGTCAGGGATGAATTCATAGATCTTGTATCATCAGTTTCATGGAAGTTTAGAGGAGTCTTTCTGTTTTTCATAGTTTGAGATGTCAGATGGGGTTCAAAGAAACATATTTTGCCATTGTTTTTGAAATGGTAGCTTTGAAAAATTTAGGCAAGTCAGTGTGTGGTTTTAGTATGGTGACCTGGCATGGAAGTTTAGAGGAGTCTTTCTGTTTTTCATAGTTTGAGATGTCAGATGGGGTTCAAAGAAACATATTTTGCCATTGTTTTTGAAATGGTAGCTTTGAAAAATTTAGGCAAGTCAGTGTGTGGTTTTAGTATGGTGACCTGGCCAGTAAATGGAAGACATATACCCACTACAATGCAATGTCTTCAATGTAAGCAATGTCTTCTTGTAAGCAGTCGACCCATGGAAGGAAGGATATATAAGGAAGTGTTAAAGCTCCATCAGATCGGTGGGGTCCTTCTCTCTAGTTTATTTTAAAATGTACCCTGCATAGGACAAATGTAAGCATTTTGGGATGTGTACTCCGAAGCAATCCTGTGATAATTGTCACACTTACCTCTTCCTCACTAAAGCGAAGGCCCTTCTCCTGCACATGCCCTGCTCTTCCAAGCTTTATCAGTTTCAACCATCCCACCAGCCAATCAGTAAATAGCCTCCCAATCATCCCTGGCTATTTAGCTAGCTCAGACACAGCACTCAGCGTTTGTCCAATGTGTCTCCACTAGTACTGAGCCTCCAGCTCTGCAGAGCACGTTTCTGTACACCTGTTGGTTAATTCCAGCTCCTGTGTTAAACTCTTGTTGCCCAGTCTGTTGTTTCCCAGCCTATTTCTTTGTGCTGTTCCAGTGTGCCTCTGTGTCTGCGGTTGTTCCTGTGTCACCTGTGCCTCCTGTTGCTTCCAGTGTGTTCTGTGTTCCTTGTGTCTCCAGTGGCCCTTGTGTCATGGGTGTCTATTTCCTGAATCCCTGGTATTTGACCCCTGGCTTGTGACCTGTCCTCACTTGCTTGCTGCCTGCCTGGATCCAGGCCTTCCTTCACTATTCTTGTGCTTAGTGATTTGGTACCGTGTATCTTCCTTCCCACCGTGGTGTGCCGAAGAACTGCAACCGGGCAGTAACCAGCAGTAACCAGCAGCGCAACATCCCCACCGCTAGAGGCTCTGGAGAAGACCTGGTTACTGATTAGTCTCTGTACCTTGCCCCTTCCCAGAGCTCACACCACTCCTGTCCAAACTGTAGCGCCCCCTAGTGGCCATGTCTTCCCAAGCTTAGCAATAATGGTCAAATTCAATGGTTTCTCCTACTGGTTTATCCTGGAAAGTGTTAAATATATGCTTGGATAGTGACCTTTAGGACTCACAGACTTCTGATATGTCCCTCAGCTTGTTGTTTGTTTGTAGTGTAGATTTTCTAGGTCATCTAGTTGAGAGCAAAATTACTTCATGCTGAGTTAATGGATAATGTTGATATCATGAGCCACTGAAATTCAATTTTCATATATCATCAGAATGATATACCATATTTGATACAATTAACATATTCATCCTTCCAACTACCAAAGTT
>NC_092861.1:22853652-22888828 GCF_032062135.1 Pyxicephalus adspersus
TGATGCAGGTATTAGGCACATCCAGAAGCACCAGAATCTACAGGGATCCACTGGTATACTGTGTTTTCTTTTTCAAAGTAGTGATTTGTTTAATTTTGATGCTTTGATGTCAATGTTTTGTTTTTTTTTGTTCATATGTGAACGTTTACCATTTTCTTACAAAAATATCAATATTATCAATATTAATAATAATAATATATATATATATACAGTTAGGTCTATAAATATTTGGACACAGGCAACTTTTTTGCCACTCCTAAAATTGTAGCAATTTCTCGGATGGGTTTTTTTTGTTTTTGCAGCTTAAGGATTGCTTGTTTCACCTGCATGGAGTTGTTTCACCAGTGCTTTGAATTGTGTGACTTTGAGGTCTCATCTGGCCTAGGGAAAGTTGCCTTTCACTGCATGTTGTCTGTTCACAGCAAAATCTTCTACATACAAGCTTTTCCCCCCAACCTCAAAACAACTCCAGGCCTTTTATCAGCTTAATTGATAATGACATAATAAAGGAATTGCCCACACCAGCCCATGAAATAGTCTTTGAGTCAATTGTCCAATTACTTTTGAGCCCCTGAAATGAAGTGATTGTGTAAAGAAACGGCTTTAGTTCCTCATATTTTTATGCAAGCTTTTTGTTCAACCCACTGAATTAAAGCTAAAATTCTGCAGTTCAACTGCATCTGAGTTGTTTCATTTAAAATTAATTGTGGTAATGTACAGAACCAAAATTCAAAAAAAGTTGCCTCTGTCCAAATATTTATGGACCTAACTGTTTTAAATATATATATATATACTATAATTACCTTTACTTATGCAAAACCCTTGTTCTCTCCACAATCGGTTCCCTTTCAGACCTTCACCATCCTGGATTTTTTCTTCATTCCAGCACTGAGGAACCAGCAGGCACCTCCATCTTAGTCCCTCTTCCTCCTGCTTCCGCGGCGGCATTTATATAATGGTAAAAATGTCATGATAGGTCTACTTTATTTGTGTGTGTTCAGTTTTGACATGCCATATTAAAAATACACAACTCTCAACTCAATTATTTATTCTGTGAATAATTTACTATTTTACCGGAAACATAGGGTCTGATTTATTAATGCTCTGCAAGACTGGTGAAGATATACCTGGGTGATCCATGAAATCTGGAATGGATGTGCAAATGACTTGTATTACATGTTTGCTGGATCACCCAGCTTCACTGATGAAAGTGTATCTTCTCCAGCCTTGGAGAGCTTTAATAAATCAGGAACATCGTCTCAAGTTTCTGTCACACAGGTGTTCCTTGAGATGAGGGTGAAGCTCGTAACTGTCGCTGCTCTTGTCAATGTTACATATCCCAGTAATTGTTTTACTTTCTGGAGACCTGGGATAGGCCTAATGCTGTAGGCAGAGTTACAGATATGAGGGAATAGCAAAATGCTACAGTCCTTGATTCCATATTTTTACTCAAATCAAAGGAAGCATGTCTGTCAAAATTTTTATGGGTCTAAACTCATGAAAAGCATTGTCAGAATATATTGGGAAGCTGTGAAGGATATAGTAGACTGGAAGGATCAATGGGTATCAAAAATCAAAGATTACCAGGAGTAAAAAAGGACTTGACAAATGCGTTCACTTTCTTTTTTTAAGCTTTGATACTCTTTTGTGTAAAATAGAAATAACAAAATAAAACTTGCACTTTAATGAGTTATAACCTACATTTGATAATAGATGGTAGAATACTTTCCGGTTATCCTGATGTAATTATGGACCAGAAGATGGTAATAAGGATAGGGGCTGCCATATAACCACTGGGCACTATACAAGCAAAATCTCCCTTTGCACAAAACCCATATCAGTTAACTATAATTTAGTTTTCTTTAGTCACATAGGTTAGCAGCTGATCTTTGATTTAATAGTTGCCATAATTCTATTTGATTTCCTTTACTCTAAACTTTTGATTCATTGTCCTGGGCCTTCTTTTTACTGCCTTATCATGATTATAGGCCTATCGGTATACACAAATGCTAAGAGTCCATTTAAATTCAGGTTTAAAAGGCAATTCTTTCCGGGGAGATCTGGTTTTGGTGTAAATCCACCCCTAAAAGTGTAGCTATAAATGGATTAGTCAGAGCTGTGAAATTGTTTGCAGGCCTTTCTGTTGACATTCTGGTGTCATGCCCTATACTGCGGGCTCATCTAAAAGCACAGACTAGCTTTCCATCCAAGCAGAATGTGTGACACACGATTTACTTAAGGAATTGAAGTTCTACAATGTCCTTGGTGTTGGCTCTGAGCTTCCTGCAGCCTGCTTTCTAAATGTATTGATCTCATTAGATGATAAAAGTGCTGCAGATAGCTTATAATACTTTGGAGAAATGTAAAATCATTAGCAGGTCATTGTCAAAGTTATAACATGTCGTTTTAAGCTGCTTAGCAAACTGGTGGCGGCGTATGATACGGGGATTAACCTGTGCTAGGCGTACGTGTGTTGAAAAATGTGGAAATGTCACATTCACTCTGCATAAAAATTGCAATCTCTGACGCGGGAAAGAAAGGTGAAGCCACAATCTGTTCCCAAAGTTCACATAAATTCTTTGGAACACAAAGACTCAGCCAAGTTCTGTGCACATGAAGATATTTTAAATTTCTTTTCTTAAATGAATACTAATATATACTTAAAATTGATAATTTAAGCATAATTCGTTGGTGGTCTTCAACGCAAATGAGAGGAATATAGACGTTTGACTTTAGGACCAATCCTTATAGCCCAGGTTGATATTGAGATGCTTTACTGTTTTGCTGTGGCCACTTTAGTTTTTTTTATAGTAAATATAGATTTTAATTCTTCATTAACATTTGGAAATGAAAATATTATAATTCTGTATATTATGTATTGCTAGATATTACCATGTGCCATGTCCCATAGTAAATGAGATTATGAAACCTTTTTAGACACCAAATTACTCCACACAATCACCAATAGTCACATTTATTAAAACATCACAAATATCATTGTTCAGTGGATACATGACTTTATGCAGATTACACTTTCAATGTTAGAATCATACTCCCTTCTCGTTCAATGCATTTCACAGATTTATTTTAGTTTATAGTTTAACAGCTGAATAATACACTGTCTTTGCACTGTCAATTCTAAAAACAACCTTTGATCTTGCTTGCATTAAACCTGGTTTTTATTTTTAGCAGTGCTAGGCTACTAGAATTTCCCGCCCCGCCCGGCCGGGACGTACACACGCAGCAACGTCACCGGAACTCCCCTGGTGACTCATCGGATGCAGAAACAGGAAGAAGAAAGAAGACGGAGATCGCGGTGCTAGATGGAACGGGACCCCGGCGGATCAGGTAAGCACTCTATTTACTAACCTTTCCTAGGTGTTCCAACCCCAAGTGTGACTCGGGGTTACCGCTTGTAGAAACTTTTTTCTACCCCGAGTCACACACGGGGTTACCGCTAGAGAGGTTAAAAAGATTATCAAGAATACCTGGTGTTTCACTAATGGTACTTAGATTAAAGTACAGGTAGCCCTCAGGTTAAGGACATCTGACATACGGACAACTCCTAGATACAAACAGGGTTTCCCTGCTCATTAGTGTGCAGGAAGGAGGCTGGATGGGGGCAGTTTGCATGACTTGTAGAAGAAATCTTTTGCTAAACGCAGCTGAGGTTCTGGGTGATCTTAGGGATGTGAGCTCTTTCTGCAGACTCTTGTAACTTTTTTTATTGACCAAGACAAACTCTGCAGTTGTTTCTGCAAAGCACAGCTTGCTCCAGAAGTTAATGAATGTCTAGGCTCCATAAAGATTTTTTTTACTTTGTGATTAACGAACAGTGAGGTTTTTATACAGTAACTGACACCATGCTGCCTAATAAAATAATGTACAAACATCTGTCCTAATTGCATTTATTAAATTATGTACCTGTTCCAACTTACATACAAATTCAACTTACAAACAAACCCATAGTCCCTATCTCGTATGTAACTCAGGGACTAACTGTACCTAGAATTTAACCTAATAGCAACCTACTGATGAATACATGGGGAATATCCAAATATCCAAAGACAGAATTAATGACCTTGTGCTTTGGTGCTGAACAGTTTTATCCCACTACTTTAGGCACTGTATGGCAAATGGATTTCTGTTTACCGCAGGAAAGATTGGAATTAATGTAAAAGATTAGTATAGGGGGAAATAATGATCAGATAGAAGGCAAAAAGAAAAGGAGATTCACGGATTTAGAATGTAACTTCATATCTGTTGAGCCAGAAAAACTTTCTTCTGGCAGATTGGTGTACATTGCAAATATTTAAATAAACTTTGTAGCAGATTCCTAGCTTTCTCTGTTTGTGTTATCTTGTTCATGCAAATTGCAAAAAAATGTTCTGAATGGGAGAGTCATTATATTCAGCTACTGGACTTCCTGAGGAAAGTTGAAGTCTTTGCCTCACTTGGAAAGGAATGAACTCTTGGGGAGTTCTTCACTAAAACCAACATTTTGAACACAGGAGATGCCTAAAATTTGACTTCTTACCTTAGTGCACACTTCTGGAAACACAAGTGAGCCAGTCACACAAGCAGAATATGACATGTATGGGGGATTTCTTTACATCCATTGTGTATAAAAGCAAATTACTTTTAAGAAATCCATTCCAGGTTTGCTGTATCACTGAGCTTCACTGATGGAAATGTATCCTCTCCAGACTTGGAGAGCTTTAATAAATCAGGCCCAATGGGGGAGATATAAGGAGGGAAAGGAGGGTGAGAGGGAAAGAAAAAAGGGAGGCTAGGGATAAAAAGAGACAGGGAAAGGAAAGAGGTTATAGGCAAAACATTAAGTACATGAAGAGAAAGTAAAGAACATAGAAAAAAAAAGTATATATGGAATAAGAAGGAATAGGATGAACAGCCAAGATATATTAGATTTTTTTGGCTTTATTTTCTACAAAATGGACAAAGTGGAGAAAGGAACGATTACTATTACTATTACTATAAACTATCATGGCACCTACATATGCCGAGAAGACAGTTTTCATGCTCACTTCCATTAAAATCTGATGCTCTGACGGTTTCACAGTCTGTCATGTCCATTGGTCAGTGCAGCTGTGTGAATGATCCTCTGCTTAACTGGCAAATATTTTCACAGCTCATGTAAAGCTTCAGGATTGTTTGTGACAGCCCAAATGATGTGCACAACAAACATACTTTCAAATATTAGCCGGTAAGTCAAGGGATGGATACATTTGCTAAAATTTGATTAACTGAAAAGTTTACCAAAATTATGGAAAATTTATTTGATTTTGAGGGACATACAGCAAACATTTTTTTTAGCAGAATTAAGGTAGAATCTAGGTATGTGTCTGCAGAGGGAAACTTGTTACAAGTGTGCCCATTTTATCAGATAGAATAAAACAGAAGAATTTCTATAGTCCCTATTGGCTTTGGTAGAATCAAGACGTACATCTGCAAGGACCATCACAGCAATGTGCAGTTTCATCCAGTGAAATTACAAAGTGGAACATTTACCCAACCTTGTACGATGCAATAGCTGCAAGCTCCCTCTCTGACAATATCTACGCTCTCTCTTTGTCCAGTTTGATTGGCCACTCTGTGCATACAGCACACTGTATTTTTTAAAACAAGATTATGAATAGGCAGAATGCTTTATTGCAGAAGAAACACAACATTGCACTTAATTAGGTAATTCCTGATATTGTTACTAGCAATATTATTACACAGTATTACAATATATATATATATATATATATATATATGTGTATATATATATATATATATATATATACATATATTGTTTATTCTTTTAAAGCAAAATAGCTTTTAAATGCTAAAGCATGGTGACTATCACATCTGCGAATACATTATTATAAAATAATATATTCATAAGGGGTGACACTGATGATATAAAATGAGAACACACATATGCACACAACCAGTAATAAATTCTGAAGCACCTTAAAGGACATCTAAGTAATGGGGCCATGACCTTTCAGCTGGCAGCCATGCATAAGTGCCTGTAAAGAGATTACCCAGATGGGAGATCAGACTTAAACTACTGTGTTTAAACCACTATACTACATCGGAGGTATTGAAAAAGATTGAAAAACCCAAGGGTGTATTTTCTGCTTCCACAAATGTTTCTTTACATATATATATATATATATATATATATATATATATTTTTTTTTTTCTTTTTTTAAGCTTGTGTTGTCGAGCCAGTAGTAGGCTTTCCCTATCCTAAGTCATAAATACAAAAAATTTAAACACATATACTACAATACTGTATCACAACATATAAACTCTAAAAATGAAATATTCATTACAATTCAAAATCTAATCTTCACACTTTAGCTATCCTGACGCAAATTGTTTCATTTCTTCTGTCCCGTAATGCCACAATTCAGCTCTGATTTTCATAAGAACTAGTTCATTTCCAGATAAAACAGTCATTTAAATGTTCATCATAATCTTTATCTGTCTTTGAATGAATTAAATCTGCAGATTGCATGTCAATACTTAAAACAGGGTCATACTGATAACCCATCTGTATTTTATCAAAAAGCCAATCTGTCACAGTTTTGCATAGGTAATCCCAAACTTCTATGCAGAACGAACATTGTGCTCTTGAAAAATACGAACAACTGGTTCTAACAGATGTACATATCTTAGAATGTCACATACATTCCGCAGCACAAACAGTTCCAATTGAGCTATGCTGTGATAGATCTGCGTCACGAGCCAACTAAGCCTACCTCCGTCCTGGCTGTAAAACCCGAGTGCTTGATAATATTTTGATGAATAAAGATAATGTAATGACTTTAATTATTTTAATGATCTCTAAAAATGCAGCACTGATGGTAATATTAGGACATATTAAGTAGCACATACTGTAGCAAGCACACACAGTCTTGCATTATGTATATGCCATAATTGGCTTCAAAAGTATAATCTAAAGAACAACTCCAGGTAGATGTATAAAAAGCACCTATTAGCACACACATGTTCTCTTCTAGGTATTAGAAAATATATTTTCAAATACGTTTTCAAACAACTACCACGATGACATTAAATATTTTCTCATACCTTAAATGAAAGCTCAAACATGGTTGTGGAAATGCTTGTTGCGTAAGCTGGTTGAGGAGGGAAATGCCAAGGCATGGAAGAACAAAGGATGTAGTGGAAATAGGTAGAGCTATAGTAACTGTAGGTTCTTACCAACATTTTCACTCTTCATATGCAATACAACTATACAATTTACATGATGGAGTGTGTGTAACACCCATTCCCCTTTCCAAATCCATCCATGTCCTGGTTTTCACACCCCTTTGTCTGGTTGGGCTGAGTTGTTTTTGTTGTATGTTCAGGATTCAGGACTACTCAGTGGGCCATGAGCCCCATGCCAGGGCAATACCGGTATGTGCCACCATCCTTTTGTTAACTTCTTGTAAGGCACGCATTGTAGAAAATGGTATAAGGGCTGGACGTCCTCAGATATGTGAAGTCACAGTTAGCCAGAGTTGAAATGCCTTTTCTTCCATACTAGATGTTTATTGTTCCAATTGTTTTTAATGATGTCTCAGTTACTATGTAATCCCCTTGGATTGTTCTTGTTTCCTTGCTGTTGTGTATTGAATGTGCTGAAGTTTATGAAGAATTCAGTTATTTACTACACAGCTTTCCCCAAGGGTTGTAGGACACATGGATCTGCACATCATTTTATGGGTCATTTAAAGACAACTCAATCTCCTTAGTCTCTTGTGTCCCTAATAGATAATGTATGTCTCTTTACTTTTATTAGTAGCAGAAAATGTCTCTTGATGGGCCACATCAGTAAAAGCCTAATTTAGGGGTCACCATAATGTCCTTCTCTTGCACCAACCAGGGGAAAAAGCACACATCAACCATCAACATCTCCTGATGAAAACCTGACTGTAGAATGGAAAGATTTAAGTCTATACATGATCAGAATAGATACATTTTGACCTTGAGTTTTCCAAAGTTATATTGTACAGTGATTTTTTTGTTACTATCAGCAGTTCACAGATTGAGAGTGTTTGTGACCTGGACGTAATAAGATTTTTGTGTGTTGTAAAAACACACATAGTCCTCATTTTCCTAAGGTGTGGGCTTTAGGTTGCTCAATAAATCTGCCAACCTCTAAATAAAAATAGTTGTTGCAGTGCAGCCTTTGTCACCAAGATCAAGAGAAGATCTACAGTATTTGCTGAAACTACTTTCCGAGGGAGCCAATTCCACATTTTCTCAGACCTTGCAATGAAAAATTCCTTCCTTATCTGGAGAATTAACTTTCTTTTTCTCCAAATGCAAAGTGTGCCCCCTGTCCTTTGTGATGGCAGGAGGCTGATAGGGGTAATCTGGGTATATTTACTTAAAAGTGTATTTTTTAAATGCCTAAATGCCTTTTTAAAACTGCATAAAATCTATTGCAGATAGATGACATACAAATCGAATATGTATATGTATGCATTAGCAAACAGATATTTGACACACATACAGCCATTGAGCATTTTCAGTACTATAAGCAGCTTTGCTGGGATCTTGTGCTGCAGCTGCTGGACAGCTCCCCGTCCACACTGTATCTTCAATGCTGGCTTTATTTATGTTGTCATGAATGTAGAAGTGTTATTAAGGGTAACCATATATTCCTATTAGTTGTTTAGAATTGTTCTTTGACCATCTTTTTTTTTCTACAACATGGGGCACACCTGCACAGCCAATGCCTGAAGAGCCATGCATAGGGCAAAAAAAATTACATTCCTAAAACCTAAAATCCCTAAACCTGGTTCTCAAGGAGTATGAAAGCAATGGGAATCGGAGCTGTAGTAGTAAAGTGCTTACATTATTGAAATTTTGTGGCTTTCATATTCTTGTTTTATAGCAACCCACTGATTATTATCCATATAAATCATAAAAATATATTAGGCAAATTAAAACTCCTAATACATGATGTCATGGTTACATTTATTTCTTATACCCGGCTTACCAGATGTAACAAGCTTTTATTGTAAATATATCATATTCTCAAAAAGATTCAAAAATAATATTTAAATGACAGTGATGACTTTGATGAGGCTTTGGGGGATGGAATGAGGAGGTGAGCTGCCTGTGCAAGGAAATACTTGTTTGGGTAGGTAGCACAGCTGTCTCACTTATTGCTTAATCCTCAATCTGAAGGTTGTCAGATGGAATATCAACATTAGTGCTATGGAAGCGTTGTGATAGTTGAACCCTTCTGGCCTTTACCACAGAGCTAATATGATGATTTAATATGAATGTAAAATGTATATGTCCTTAATGCTAATTACTATTTACTTTTCAATGTAGTAATGGGACTCACATTTCTAAATTGCATTGGCTAACAAATAAAAGATATATATATATATATATATATATATATATATATATATTTAAATATATATCCACCTGATCAATTATTATAATAAGATGCCTTATTGGTAAGTAGGTAAGAACTGGAGGTCCTCATGCCTAGGATAAATATACTGCTCTATAATATGTGGATGGACCAGGTGGATGTAGAAAGTAGGAGAGGACGTGCCAATCCTTGGCATTGCAAGTAAGTGTCAACATTTGTGTAATTTATGTACCTTAAGTCTCAGTATTTTAAAAGACTTTTAGGGTATATTGTGATTATATGGTCAGCCTAGAACCACATATGCTGCTATCCAAGACTGCACTATGGGCCCATCTGGGCTCCTGCTGAAGAAGAACAATGCTTAGTGGGGAACACTTTATCCAACATTTACCATGTTCTTTTACAGTGTGCCATTTTTTCATTTTGCTGTGGCTGCACTTTCATGTTTCCAAGCTTTTGTTCTGCATTGATACAAATGTTTTAATGGTTCCAGTTCACTTTAGAAGCACTGACACCTCTAAATTCCACCTGCACCATTTGTGGGCAATACAGCATGCCTCAACACACAATACTTTTCAAAGTGCACATTGTGGTATGCTGAAGGGCAGGTGTGGTACTTCATACAGTATTTGATCATTGGATGCTATATTTAAAAAAACAAACGCACCATAATGAACAAATAATGTGTTGAAGTTTGAGTTTTAAAGAGCTGCTGCAAATGCAAAGGTCTGAATCCAACCTTCACCTTGTGAAATGCTTTGTAAATGCCCATTGTACCCAATCCTTATCAGACAAGTGATATTTCTCACAGACAGCTATAAAAGCACAATTAGTTAACATAATAGTGAAAGTTTAAGACTTCCTTTTGTTCTGTTCTACTGTGCCATTGACAGCTGCATTATTTTATTTCCCATCCTACTGTCATTAAAACAGGCAGTAATGGTGCATTCTGGTGCGTATATCTTAGTGAATAAATGATGGTAAAGTTGTTTAGAACTTTTTTGGATAAAAGATGCAGCCGTTTCTTTCATTTCCCTCATATTCAGTACATTTCTCTTTATCTCGAGAAAACTTGATAGCAGCTCCGTAGTGGGTTAAGCAGCCATACAGTGTGAGCATGTACTGCAGAGAAGTGAGGCACTGAACACCTGTGTTAGTGTTATCAGGATTTGTGGATTCACAGAAAAATACCACCTGTACGTTTCAAGCTTCAAAGCAACTCGAGCATTCCTAGTGACTCGCTTCTAAATTTAATCTCACTGGCTTCCACATACTTGTCTTGTGCCATGACACCCACCTAGCCACCTGTCTCTTTTAATACACATGGCAATAAATGCAATATTTTCCTTTCATGTTGCTTCCCTGCCTCCTAAACTAAAAGCAAAATCATTTTGTGATGCGTGTTAGGATATTTTTCATTTCAAATTCATTTAGGATATTAAGATCCGGCTTGACATGTTGTCACATTGCATGCTGCATACTGCCTGCTGGACTACACACGGTACAGGATATAAATTAGTTTAAAGGGGAAAAAAATCTAATTGCATAATAACTATGCATTTTTTTAAATAGTAAAAATAAATAAGAATATAATATATAATTATAACATTACCTGTGCATGAGTGTTTATCACTGGTGTAAACAATGCTATAAAGTGAGGGTAGTTTCAAAAATAGTGAAGTAGTTTTTTTATTAACATTCAATACCAGTGTATCTCAACCTTCTTAACCTGGGTGAATCTTTGAAATACCTTAGGGATGCTTTGCTATAATTACCATATCCACAGCTCACAGTACATTAGTGTGGTCACTAGGAAGAATAGCTCTTACATTGAAGAATGTCACCCTTACAGATAGAAAAAGGATCATTGATGTAAATAAAACTGACCTGAGGGTCACAAATTGCTCATTGCATAAGGAAGCCCTAGCAACCCCTGGTTGAGAAACACTGGCCTAGGCATAGGCCTATACAATGGATCATCAGAATATAGATTTGCTATGTCCATCCTTTGTGTTTAAAAAATCATCAGTTCTCCCAGGTTAAAGTGGAAATAAACCTTCGATATTTAGCTATCCCTGTTCCAGCTCAAGGCGTTGCCATCTTCCATTTTCTTTTTTTCTTGGACGTGATCTTTGGCCATCTTGATTTGCCATGTCTGAATGACATAATATTTCTTTTCACCATGCACATGGGAAGCCAGGATTGCTGGCTCAACAAAATATGACAGCTTGGCAGCAATCAGGCAAGTAAGAACAGTTGCTGCAGAAGAGACATCGCCAGGGGTGTAGTGGGGCGGCACGGGTGGGAACGCCATGCCCTGACTTTTTTTGGAAATGGGCACGCGCGCACACTCTTGTTTTGCAAAAGATTATTTGGCGGCCATGACTTTGGCCGGTCCGCCCCCCCCGAGGGGTCAGGATAAGAACACCGCTGGGGGAGCGCACCAGCCAGAGCCGCAGACCACGTCTCCCCTAAAGAATTCCTGGCTCAGGGAGGTGGGCGGATTGTGTCTCTGAAGAAGACAGGAGAGGACAATTACTATTTACTTTGCATCGCAGGTCTGAGCTTGCGATGGGAGAGTGGGCAGACTCTGGTATCATGACGCCACTCTGGGAAGTTTTGAACCCCTTTGAGTTACACATAGGCAGGGGTGTAGTGGGGTGGCACATCATAGATAGTACCATGCCCCCTCTTTTTTTTTTACGACTACACCCCTGGACATCACCTCTGCAAAAACCACCTGCCTGATCAAGGATTTTCATTAAGGCTGTACATTAACAACCGTTTATACTTACCTCACACTGGCTTTATAACATAAACATACTGTACTTCCTTCACAGTGTATGTACACCTAATAATAAAAATGGCATGAATTAATTTTTAAATAGATTTGTAAATAGATTGTACTGTTCATTCGTATGATATGTGGCTGCAAATGAACTGCAAAAACCTGGTGATTCTGCCAGTCTCATATACTTGATCTTCCCAGCACTTAAATAGTTGCATGTAGGCTATCATACAATAATAAAATTCAACACAATCAGCTGTATAGATCTGGATGAGGAAAACACATAATCTGCTACCAAGCTGGCCTACTGCACTGAAGACAAAGTAAAAAGTCTTACTCAATGGGAAGACTGGGCACAGCAAGATACAGGGTGGTCTTATTGCATTAATGGGGTGTTTTACAGACAGAAAGAAAGTCGTTTCCAGATGTGCTAAATAAGCTCCTCTGTTGAAGCATGCTGACTTCCCTCTACAACCATAAAATTCCTAGTGGAGCCAGCAGCTCAGATCTGGCAAAGGGTAAAGAGGATAATGTGAAAGATAGTTGTGTTAGGGATGGTCAATAAGAAGACCCTGACACTTTCCCTGTACAGGGCTAAACACTAAAACCATCAACCTAGGGTTTCATATACTAAAAAAATGTCAAAGGTCTAAAAAACTGGGCCTGGCAATCCATTACACTAATACACCTTATACTTAAAAATGTTTCATATATACAGCTATATAGATGATAAAAATCAATTATACAGCCATTTTAAGTACCCTCAGTGTTGGCACTCTCTGTACCTTCAATTGATAAGATCATCATGTCTCTAATGTTCATGTAACAAAAGCATGAGTATGAGCCTCAATGCATTTTTGCAGAATTATTCTGCTTTGCCAGGAGTGTAGGAGGCAACCACCAGGTACATACCTGCTGCTAATCATAGTAACTGGCTGTAAGCCAATGTGTACATTAACAACCGTTTATACTTACCTCACACTGGCTTTATAACATAAACATACTGTACTTCCTTCACAGTGTATGTACACCTAATAATAAAAATGGCATGAATTAATTTTTAAATAGATTTGTAAATAGATTGTACTGTTCATTCGTATGATATGTGGCTGCAAATGAACTGCAAAAACCTGGTGATTCTGCCAGTCTCATATACTTGATCTTCCCAGCACTATTCACAGTGGTAGCCCTGACAGACATGCAGAATTTATATATCAAAGACTACAATCTACAATCAGACTGATGTTCCCCTAGTACAGTCCCCCTGGGATTGATTGACTGCAGTCGAATCACAAGGCACTTTCCAGATGTTGTAAATGGGTCCATGATCCTAAACCAGCTCAACTCCATCAATACAAAGCTGTTACTGTCATGTGACTGCTGCAAAATATAAATTTTCCCCAGTACCGACAACAACAAAAAAGGGGCAATTTTGCCCTATTTTTATGTCTGCATTGTTAATGGTTTTATGATTTGCTATGACTTCACATACAGTTTAATTCAGAGAAGGCACTCGCTACTTCATGATATGTGATTATTATTATATTATATGCAAATTTTAAATCTTACCCAAAAGTTTTTTTTTTTTTCATGGATTGGAAAGAAGGTTAGGACCCCCATCAAAATGTACAGGTAGCTATGGTTCCATCAGAAAGAGATCTCTCCAACAGAACCTCCAATAGCAGATCTTTCCACTAAAAAGATATTCTTTAGATTGTGTAGATTGTTCAGTCCCGGCTTTCTTATAAAGAGGTCAAAGGTGTCTTTTCCTTTAAGCACCAGTTTGTAGTTAGAAGCATGTAAGTGCCTCTGCCGGTGATAGTGAAGAAGCCATCGCCCTTGTTACTTTCAACCAGTTTAATCATCTCATCATGAGCACAAAGCAAGGGTTCCCTCAGGCACAGATTTATTCTGCTATTAACATACAAGAAGCAGAACATGCATAAATAGCAATCTTTCCTTTGACGTTTTACAACTTACAGAGAAACACCTGCTCACCTTTTTTATATTTAAATGTGGGAATAAAAAATGCTACTGTATTAGAGAGGAGCAACTGAAATGAAAAAGTTTCCTGTACTGTAAATGAAGAGGGCAAGGACTTTTTGTCTGGGAACAGTTTTGTCTGTAGGGCCCCTGCAGCAGATTTTGTCCCCAATACCGATTAACAATTACTGTGTCTATGTGTAGGGTGCCATCTTGGCAGGGGTTTTGCTTCTTCATGGCACATAACATCCTCTGGATGTTGGGTAATCAGATTAGATGGCGTGGTGAAGATTAAAAAGTGCAAAAAAATTTTGACTTTTTCTTTTCCTTTTTAAAGGACACGATTGGATGAATCCGGTAGCCTCGGCCACTGGATGATAACAGCTATCATAGTCTGCTGACCAGATTGGTTAAACTCTACTATACCTGTCGATGACTGGTATAGTAATGTCAGACTGGAACTCAGATTGCTCAAATTCTAAGTTCAGATCCAAGGTTAGATCTGAGCTCAACTCCAATTGGAACTATTCAACCACTACTGGTAATGATCAATAAAAAGGTTGAGAAATCACAGATCTTCAGAATGGATGATACGTACAGGTCCTCAGGGACAGCTACCTTTCCCAATAAAGGAGAGCCATAAATTCTCTCCTAGGTAACTAGCAATCAGAGACAACAGACAGAGAGCTATTGAGCTGATGGCACAAATATAAAGACAAGAGGTCATTTTTTTTAATGAACTGTTTAGACAGAATTAACATTTCCAAATATCCCATAGTAAATATTGATTTTTTAAGGTCAGGTTGATTTCCAGTTTTTAGTTTACTACTGTAAACGGATAAAAAGCTAAATCTGATTGATGCCCATAGGATTATGTTGCTAGGGCCTGGCATTCAGGACATAAGCCTGGGGTCTCTTAATGTGGTGGTAGATTTCGAACCCTAACACAGTCAATGCTATATTAGTTCTTGTGTATATCAAAAGTCAGAGATGGCCAGGCAATTCTACAACAAGGCGATTAAATGCAATTTAGGCTTAATCTCTGACACAAGTTCTTTTTCTATATTTATTAATAAAAATCCCCTAAGACCATTACATATTAACTTAATCGCCCAAGCATAGACCAAACAAAGCAAACCAAACGAAGACATTTTAGAACAACCAGTTGTAGAGCTGTTCTTCAGCTACGTACACATGTGCAATAATTATCGTTGGAAACGAACGACTAACACCGTTCCTCCGATAATCGTTAACAAAAAAAGTGCACAATGACACAGATGAACAAGGAATGTCGCTGGAAACGAAGACTGTCCCGGCGGATCTGATTGGGCGACGATCTTTCACTATCTATGGTGTACG
Source organism: Pyxicephalus adspersus (assembly GCF_032062135.1). Lineage (NCBI taxonomy): Eukaryota > Metazoa > Chordata > Amphibia > Anura > Pyxicephalidae > Pyxicephalus > Pyxicephalus adspersus. The sequence goes on from NC_092861.1 coordinate 22,869,198, forward strand.
GTCGTTCAGTGATCGTGGATTGTTCTGTGATACACTTTCTCCTGGACATATCACTTCCTGCATCGTTCAAACGATTGTATGTAGTGTGTGTACATTATTGGCGGATTATATTTGAACAGTCGTATCATTACAGCATGTACAGAATTGTGCACATACCATAAAACAATCATGCATAATCGCTGATCGGTCGTTAATCGTTCGTTTTCTAACAACAATTATTGCACTGTGTACCTAGCCTTAGACTTAAGACTTAGAAGACTTCAACCTTCTTCATCGCTCTGCCTTTGCACACTAATGCACATGGATGCTCATTCCTTTCATATTGCATGCTTGTTGTGGGTATGTCCATTACATTTTTGGCCATAAACGTGCATCCATGCATCAGACAATGGACAAGACCCATGCATGAACACCAATGTATTACAATTACCATGCACTGAAAAGCACAAACACCCATTTTTTTCAAATAATATAAAATATTTATTGTGCAAGAGCTCTGTAAGAAGCTGAGAATATTTCCACATAGAGTTCTCTGATCTGTACTTGGTCATCTTCCCCAAAAATCTGTTCCTCTTTACGTTGTAATTGTCCCGGAATGGGGTTCATTTATTTAAAGAATATAGACTCTGCTGACTTCAACCATTCAAACATGTGCAAAGAAACATTCTGTTTCCTTTGGATTACCTTGCACGCTAGTTGGTACTCTTTGCAAAGTGTCATTACATTCACCAAAAATTAAATATTCAACATGATAAATACATTTAGTAAAACACCTCATTGTAAGCATGCAGCAGGAAAAACATAATAAAATTTGTATTTTTAGAAATGTACTGAGATTGCTTTACTCATACACTGAGCATTACTACAACACTCAGCTGTGTTACATTTGAAAAGTCAGATGTGATAGAGAATATAAAATAGTATATCATACGCTCATTATAAGACACAGAGAATATTTTTGCAATTGCAAGATAACATGGATAGAATATGTCCAATAACAATAGATGCAATGTCATATTGGGAACAGAATATATTTGCAGAGAACTGTGGTTAACACTCCGGATGATTTGGGGACTGCACAGCTGGGAAAGAAGAAATTGTTTGATCTGTCCTTTCAAGCACTGATGATGCTGCCGCTAAATTGTCTTTAATGGACGAGGGGTTATGGAAGAGAAAAGTAGAAGGTCTTGTTAAAAACAATAGAAGCAATTTTGCTCATAGGCGCACCTGTTCTTTGTAGTCAAGCAGCATCAGGATACACAGGGAGAGGGACGTTTTTTAGAAGCTAAAATAGCGTTCACAGCCGTTTCAGAGGGCTCTTAGCATTGGATATTGCTACTATGTAAAAGGAAGGCTAATGCATTTAGCACAGCAGAGGAAGCTATAGATTGTAGGATTGCTTTAGTAACAAACCTGGTCCTTTCCACTTCGTACAGAGAAAAACACTATTGACTAAAGATGGGTGAATTTTGAAAAATTTGCTTGGCCAACAATTCACTTGATTTAATATTAAAATCTAATTTCTAATATGATTATTTCTCTATGAATTGAGACTAGCTCTATAGGCTTTAGAGGGTTTTTATATTGTAGAAAAATAAATGAGAAACCCTTCCAATGAGTTCCTAAAAAAATGTCAGCACTCAGCTTGCTAGCTAGATAAGGAGACCTAATCAGTACCAGTTCCTAATATTTTAATAACATACATCTCTTAACTGCATACATTTGGGAATAAATCCCCCCACCAGTTAATTAAAAATAAAGAAAAGTAAATCCATGGGATCTTCTTCTGTCATGTGTTCCATGCCAATACATTCTTCGACCCCTCTGATAATATACGCATACTCCAATATAAAAAAAAAGATATTTGTTGCCACTCCAGTGGGCTAGTCAGCTGTAACAGGAAAGTGACGGGGGAAACAGAGTTTTTCAGATTTACCTAATTGGAACTTTGCTTATATACATTGTGCATGAGACAATAAGGGTCATTTATTAGGCTGGAGAGGATACACTTTCATTAGTGAAGCTGGGTGATCCAGCAAACCCCGAATGGATTTCTTAAAATCATTTGCTACTTGCTAGCAAATGTTTTTTCGATCCTGGACCAGATCCATCTCTGGTTTGCCGGATCACTCAAGTTCCCTGATGAAAGTGTATTCTCTCCAGCCTTGGAGAACTTTAATACAGTAGGTAGGAGCGACTTGACGGGCATGTGGTTGGGCTAGTAGACTGTACTACCAGCAATGACAGGGGAGTAGAAAACTTTCAGGTTATTGCTGTTGGCTGATATAATGCAACATTGATGTTCAGGCCAGTAAGCACATAGTAGCTGCACATACTGGACCAGCATGAGTGCAGCACCAAATCAGATGCCTTTTCATTACTACATCCCACTCTAGTTGCAGATAGTAGGGTGACAGATTTGACATAAAAATGCAAGAGCATTGCAAATAGCATGAAATTGGATGTCTTCTCTTACAAGGAGTTTCAGAAAACTAAAATAGCAAAAACATTTACAGTAGGAAAAAAGTAAAAAAAAAATATCTACCCTGCTGCCCATGTGCCCAAAGGAAAAATTCTTCAATGAAGTCCTCTGGTAAACCAACACCTTATGTAGTTTCCTGATCACCTGCTGGGCTCAATAGAACCTTTTACTGACAATATTTGATTAACTCTTTTTGCCCACCGCAAGTACAGTAATATGGCTCAGTAATTTAGCATTCACCGAATCCCCAACTACTTAAGTAGGCAGGCGTACCAACTACCAAGATATGGCAGAAGGACATTTTTTACTTTATAAATGGCCAAACAACCTTATCACGTCCACTATGTAAAATAATTGCTTAAACCAACAGGTGTTTTTTTCAACTGCAATACATTTCCTTTGTATTAACTTGGAACTTGGATACTCGATCAACGCTTTAGTGCAAAATAGCACTTTTCAGGTTGTTTTTGTATATGGGCAGTGACCATCAACCACTGGAATAGTAAATAAAATTCAAAACTAGCCAAAAAGATATTGTAGTCTTGAATATAGCAGGAAAGGGTTAGGGTCTCTGTCAAATACTGATTAAAAGGGAAGGGGGATTACATTTTAACCATGTTGTCTTGCTGGCTTTTTCTCTCTTTTCGTGCACCTGTGCTAAGACCAATAAAATGTATATACATTCCTAACTGTACTGTAGAACCTGACCTCTCTACCTTCAATATGAAGGTATTATTTCTCAAAGGTTCCCAAAGATCACAACAAACATTCTATAGAGGTAAGTTGCAGTTGGTTTCTAAAAACTCAAAAACACTTGCTGGTTGTTTACATTATTAAGATAAAAACCTTCCAAGATTCTGCTTTCTTAGAAAAAGTGCTATTCTATTGCAGCATGCTCTGGTCTGAAATGGTCCTTAGTGTCAAGCTAAATCATCTACTTCTTGGTGTGCTCTCTTCTTTTCAACATTTATAAAGTTCATGATATTTAGTTCCCAGTTGGTATATTCATTCATCCTTGTTTGAATCAGGCCAGTCTACTTTTGGCTCAGATCACGCGGTTTCTAATAACTAGTTTTGTTCTAAACTTATAAAGAAACTCATGTGTTGCAGAAAGACATTAAGAATTTAGTAGGGGAAATGTGACATCATTTGATTTTCAGTCAAGCAGTACATAACAAAAAAAAATTGGTAGCTTTTTTATGGTTTATTTGTGATGAACCTATATGTTTTCTTCCATAGTATACCTTTATTTTTTTTAATTTGTTCACTGAGCAATTAGAAATAAAGAGAGCTAAAACAAAAAGTTCAAGTCAGAGAGGAACATGCCCTTTTAGATATGTTACTTAGGTGGTAATGCTAAATCCTACCCATCACAATTATCTAAAGCCTACAAGACTTCATTTGTGCCCACGTACACCTATTTTTCTTTTGCTGGCACAGCTCCCAGTCTGCAACAGACAACAGCTGCCTGTTGGTAAAAATCACTCTCAACTCAATGATAATTTTGGATACACACCTGGAGAATCTTTATTGATACTTTAAAACTTAATACTCATTAATACTGATTGCAGCTTTAGGGAATGTAAGTTCATTATAAATGAGAATTATGCCACAACAGAGACAACCTCATCAAAGGTAACAAGGTTGAAAAGACTTTACACTATGTTATTTAACAATTCTTTCCATGGATGGGAAACAGGTGTTACAATTCATCATATTCATACTTTATCTTATCATATAGGTTTAGGAACTTCCCAGGCAGAAGGGCAAATCCTTTTATTTAATAATATTAATTGGAAGAGGAGACAAGCTGGGCTTTGTGTAGTTAAATAAAGTCATTAGGACAATTTAATAGTGTAATGTAAGGGGCAATGATATTTATTTAATGTGTGATTTAGGATTATATATTTAGATCATTCATGTGTTTACTACCGGTAACAGATAGGGACAGAATGGGTCTCAATGAAAGGGTAGCTTGGAGACCCTCTTTCCCCCACTTGCCTTTTATTGACATTGATAAGCCTTGCAGTGGGTACAGAAAAGCTACCCATTTGAATTGCCTATGCTGGCATGCTCTGTAATATCAGACACCAACTGCCCTCCTATTTTTAGTAAATTACGATACCCACCTGGATTACTGTAACAGATTGAGCATTGTAGGTGGAATATCTGCACACCAGCTGCATTATAGACTACCACTAAGGATGCCTTGATATGGGACTGTATACTTTAGTCGGATCATACCTTCTGATTTCTAATTATATTCTAATTATAACACTGGTCAACAAACATTTTCTTGCCAAACCGATTAAAGTCATTTTAGGTTATGTTTGATGCACAGATTCCAAATATGGTATTGGTTTTGCTAGATTGGTTCTAGTTTTTGAAATAATGACCTCAATATTACCCTCATAGACTAATGAAGCATGAAAATTAGGCAAAATTAAACTAGATATGCCTACGTATACAAAATTAAATTTTTAAAATAGTTAATGTCAATATATTCTATATTCATTATATTTACAAAACTAATCACAAAGAAGTCAATGAAAAACTCAGTTTCCATGATTACCTTTTATGCTGATGATCAGGACAATCACGTTGAAGGCTCCAACAGTAGCCTGCCATCATGTGTCTATCACATCTGCCCTGATACCTTTCTTCCATCACCTTTATATCTTGATAGAACCTCTCCCTTTGTTCCTCACTGAAATCCCCAACTTTTTCTGCAATTTTTGCAAATGGCTATGGAGATAGTGTACCTTTATGCTCATAGTAGCAGTCAAATATTTAAAGTTTAGGAGCAAGTTTTGTAGCAGTTCTTCATAATTTTGTGCTTTATGGTTACCCAAGAAGTTCTTGACAACCATGACATAGCTGTGCCAGGCAGAAGCTTTAGTATCAGTCATGTAACTTGTGAAATTTGAATCATTTATCAGTTTCCGAATCTGGGGTCTATTAAAGATTCCTGCTTTTAAATTTTCAGTACTCAATCCAGGGAAGAATCTACAAATGTATTGAAAGCAATCACCGTCCTTGTTCAGAGCTCTAACAAATTGCTTCATTAACCCCAACTTTATGTGTAGTGGAGGGAGAATGTTTTTTTTTCTTTGTCAACCTTTGGCTTGTTATTGATATTTGCTGCACCTTTTTTTCATGTTTTCCCTTGGAGGCCATGTCACTTTTTTCCAGTGAACCTGCTTTGCTCTACTATCCCACAAGCAGATGAAACATGAGTACTTTGTGTATCCACTTTTAAATCAACACATTTAGACCATTGGTGTTCATGATAGCATAGCTTTTGTAAGACCATTTTGATATTTTCATATCCTTCTTTAAGTTTTTTTGAGTGACCAATTGGAATCGATGCATAGCAGTTGCCATGATGCAGTAAAACAGATTTCAAACTTCGAGTGGAACTGTCTATGAAAAGCTGCCAGTCTTCTGCTCGGTATTCTGGTACTCTCATATGGGCTAGTAGTCCGGAGATGTTACAACAGTACACAAAGTCTCCTTCTTCACGGAGGAGTGTCACCTCCCTTGTCCTATAAACCATCATTTTTCACTTCTGGTCTCAGACAGTTCTTTTCTTTTAGCCTGCCAAAAATTCAGATGCTTGTTTTTACAGACTTAGGTCACATGTTAAATCATTGAGCTCTTCTTGGGAGCTAACTCCTGGATTACACTCCAAACGTTGTATATCCTCCATGTTGGATACAGGAATATCAGGGAGTATACTGAACACTGGTATGGGAACATCAGCACCATGCGGCACAGGTCGTCTTGCTGATTCCAAATCAGGACACTCCAACTTGTTTTTCTTGTAAAGATTGAAACCTTTTACATTCAGAGCACAAAAATAACAATCATTATGATGATTTTTGGGCTCTCGCCATACCATTTTCAGTTTTCCATTTTTCCACTGACGTAGACACTCTACACAAGTTTTGCATACCATATGGGGAGCCCAATACTTATCTTGGTCCCCCAGTTTATTACTGAAAATGCAAGATATGCTTGTTTCACAAATTCTGAAATGCTTTTTCTCTGTTTTTGCTGCGAATATTCACCACAAATGTAGCAAAATACATTAGCGTCCTTTTAAACAACTTCTTCTTGAAGAACTCATATTTCTGTAAAAAAAGTATGAATGTATGAATAAAAAGAAGGCAAATGAAAGTTTCATGAAAATAATGCTACATTTAATATATAAAATGCAAAACTACAGTGTAAATAAAGATTGATATTATTATGCTGTGTTAACATTTGTTGTTGGTAAAATCCAAAAAGCCAATTCAATGAAACTGATGTCAGTTCTGGATTCAGCAGACCTGAAATACACTAAATATATTGACAAATCCTTGTTGAGCTGTGTAATAATTATTAACAAACAGTATTAATATAGTGCTAATATAATATGCAGTTCTATACATTAGATGAAAGTTGCGAATGACAGACAGTGACACAGGAGGAGGAGAGCCCCAAAGAGCTTACAATCTAAGAGGTGGAGGAAGTAGCACATAATAGGTGGGGAGATATGTTGTAGAGGGAAGCAGTGAGGGTTTTAAGAGAAGAAGAAATTGGTGGGCAATTTTGAAAAAAATGGTTTTGAGTGCTCTTTTCAATGAGCAGAAAATAGGAGCAAGCGGAAAAGGACGAGGAAGACCATTCCAGAGAATTGGGGCAGCTCTAGGAAAGTCTTGGATTTGACGCAGTTAGGAGTGAGTGAGGAAGTCATTAGTAGGTCATTGGAAGAGCAAAGAGAGTGGCTAGGGGAGTATTTTTCTATCAGGTCAGAAATGTAAGTGGGACAATAACTGTGGAGGGATTTAAAGCCAAAGCACAGGAGCTTGAATTTGATTCTAAAGTGAAATGAAAGCCAATAAAGGGAACCACAAAGAGATACAGCGGTAGTGGTGGGAAGGATGGATGAGTCTGGCTGCAGCATTCATAATAGATTGTAGAGGAAAGAGTAGGGTTAGTGGTTAGTTGGGTTGGTGCATATTTCAGATTATACACTACACTAAACTTAGCAATCATACCAATTTATTGTTGTATCATTCAAATATAGGTATAAGGTGTTATTTTGTGTTTAACTTTAGTGTCACACTAGTTTTTGCATCCATATACATTGTTACAATCGGTTTAAGTTTCTAAAGTTGACTAAAGATGACAAAAAGATAATTTAGGAAAATCCTAATAAACTATGCCAGAAATATGCCATTAAACCCCTAAATACCTGGTTTAATCGAGTTACTCACTAACCATGGGAACCAGTGAAATTTTAGCAGGAGAACAACTTTACCATTCTTAATTTATTAAGAGGTTTGTTTTTTACTTTTCTTTTTTCTTTGTGTGTTCTTACTCCTTACGGTGTTTAGGCAGGAAAATGTAATAAAATGTTTATTCATATTATTGTTATATGGGGATAATAACCAAACAGAAGCTTTGTTTAATTTATAACCCCAAAATGCAGATATGACGTATGGAAGTTTATTGGATGAAATTTTTTTTTTAGTAATTGTTTTATAAACATGTCATCATGTCAAACTCTAGTCATTGTTATTTACATTTCATGTTATCAAAGGTCATGTATAAATATGTTTGAGATAGGTAGGTTCCCCAAATATAATAACAGTATGGATTGCCACATCCCTACAAAGTAATAAACAGAATGGCAGGTCGAAGACCAGAGAAGTCCTTATTGATGGTGAGGCTCAAAGAAAGGGATTTTGTGGAGTTAATATATCAAAATGAATAATATATCCAGTATAAAAATTACAATAGTATGTAAACATACCAGAACAAAACGAAACAAAATCAATGGTTCAAGATTTTTTGTTATATTCAATTTTCCATTTGTAACAGATAAATGAAGTCCCACATGTTTTGCAGGAAATTTCCCGCTTCTTCAGGAGAAAATTGGTTACTGGGGATTCTCTCCATTATTAGAATAAAGGGTGATCATAAAGACATACAGTTAACCAAAATCATATAAGGGTATTCCAAAAATGTCAAATAATGGTAAGACATTTACCCCTAAAACTCCTTGTGCATAAAGTTGGAGTTTTACAGAGACTCATCGGGTTTACTATTGGACTTTACCACAGGGATGGGCAACCACAAACCACCATCACCATCATGTGTAGGGAAAAATTTATGTATATAGATTAGTAAAAACCAAGTACAAAAACAGCTTTTATTTAAAAAAAAAAAAAAAATAAAAATGGTCCAAATACCTTTAAAGGAAATCAGACACAGGGGGTGCCATTGTACTAATGTTTGCCTTGCACAGCTCTTGGTTGGCATACCACATACTATAGGAACGTGTGGTTGCTGTGTACTCCAACCCAGTGGTCCCCGACCTTTTGGAGCTCACGGACCACTAAGTTCATGAACTCCAGACCACGCATGCGCGTGGAGCCATGTGTCACTCAAAGGGGAAGAAATTTCCCCCAGGGCGACATCATGATGCCAGAACCTGCCCACTCTCCCATCACAGGTGTGAGCCTGCGATGGGAGAGTGGGTGGGTTGTGTCCAGAGACACAACCCGCCTACCGGCCTGACCCTGTGTTCTGTACAGGGGACATGCCTAGTGGGCTGCTAACCGAGGGTTGGGCCCCTGCTCTAACCCACCCCCAGCCAATCTTTACTGTGCTCACTGGAAAGGTAACCACAGACTGTAATAAATTTGTTACTTTTCCAACTGATATGTAAAAATTGGTATTGCTGTGTGTGTCTTTCTGTCCTGGTAGTGGCAACTGCATCCCTGCACAGGTGCTTCAGGAACAGGAAGTACAGGAAAATCTCCCCAGTGGAATCACAGTCAGCAATATATACCACACTCTTCCCACTCTATGCAATGTAAAAAAAAAATTGTCTTTGGTTGAGGTTTAATTCAAAACATTACACCAATAAATTGGTAATAAAACGTTTTTACCTACAAACCTCTGTAAACAACTCTTCCTAAAAAGCGTTTAATATCTTCAGTTTTAATCTGTAAAAATCCAGAACCTGTGCATAGTCTTTGTCCCTGCTAGATTTTCTCTGGCAGAAACTTTCTTTGTCTATTTTCTTTGCACAATTGTTTCCCAGCCAAGGTAAGATCTGTTTTCCCCATGGCAACTTAGCTGATGCACCTGCTCTCCATAGCAGATCATTGCCTTATTCTCAGCAGAGGAATCTCGGAACTTATTTGAGTAGCAATTATTGTGCACTGCTACAATTGCAATTTGCAAATTATACAGATTCAAGATAACGTCTGTTTTGTAGCAGGAAAATGTCTCGTTACAGCTCTCTAACATTTATACTCTGCCAAACCCAGGTAAGAAGGATATAATGCTGCCCTCTCCATATACCATATGGCTTGATTTAAGGGGCAACTACAAATTAGATTTTGGCGAGTATTTTTAAGGAGTATAAAAAGGAAGGTGAATTTATCTTGGTCCACTCACTTACCAATATATAAGAACAGTCTGGGAATATGTAATACTTTTAGATCTATTTGAAAATGTTTGATAAGCTGGAAAATGGAGACAGTGTTCATGGATTCAAAAGCACCAAACAACATTGATAGTAACAAATGTGTTTATGTTTATATAATAATTTATATTTGTTATATGCAATATTTCAAGCTTAATCTCAGTCTTTTTTTAATCACATTTCCCTGCAGACTGTGTCTTCCGCACAAGAACCACAATAGTTACAGGATGATTTGCACAAAGTAAGGAAATGCTGGTTACTAATAAAGAGAGTATGTCACCAAAGTAAAGGGGTATTTTTCACTGATACCTAATTCCATGAGTTTACCTTTTACACCTATCAAGGTCTTTAGAACCCACCTAAAGCTACCTATCTTTAGAACCCACCTAAAGCTAAGTACACACTTCCAATGGTTCTCACACGATATTCGGCTCGGGGCCGATATCGGACGAGAATCTGAAGTGTGTACAGCGTGAGCCGTTAATCGTCCGAACGACCGTTCTGGTGGATCCACGAACGATCGTAATGCAAGGGAAGGGGGAGAGCACACAGCGGGGTGCCGCTCTGTTGTTTTCCCCCTCTTCTCTATGTATGCACAGCACTCATTCATGCATCGTGCAGTGCATAGTTGGTAAAAAGGATCGTGAAAGATCCTTTCCAACGACTATAATTGGAAGTGTGTATGCGGCCTAGGACCTGAGACCTCTATCCTTAACTGACTTCCCTTTGGACACCATTGCTGATACAATAACAAAGAGCCCATCTATTAACCAGTTATTATAAAAGTATGATAGATAATAATTTTTAAAGTTAATATCATGTGGACAAACATTTGTGCCAATATTTAGTATCTGACGTATCTTTATTCATTCGTTTATATATGTTTACCAAAAATATCTCAACCTTCTTCCCTGAAGAAGCTGAATAGTGAAACATGTTGGGAATCAAGATCCTGCCTTTTGTTCCCCCACAAAAATGCATGAATACTTTGCATTGCCTATGTAATCATGATGAGATTTTCAAACACAATATACATTTTTTTGTATTTTTAAAAATTATTCTTGTGTTCTGATAAATTGCTAACTAGCCACTGAACCCTATCAATACTTTCTTATTTTATGCATATTTTTTGAGGTGAGAAACCCCTATTTACCCTACCTACCCTATTTGCAGGTTGATTTACTACCAGTGTCATCAAGCCCTCTCTTACTGTCACTGGCACTGTCCCCGACCCACCTCTTTTTGCCATTTGTTTTTTTTTTTTTATTTCAGCCATCCAGTCTCAATGTCATGTGTGGGTGTTACTCTGGATTACTAGATTGGGAGTAAACCCTCTGCCATCTAACTGGTGGTGGTGCTGCCTCTGCTGCACTTACTACAAACTTTGTATTCTTCTTGCTACAGGATATCCACATACTAAAACTATTTTGATTTCTACATTACTAGTGCTGATTTATCCAAAAGTCCTAGTACACCTGGTATAGTCATGTTATCCTTTTTCAAACCCACCAAACTCTCCTCCTATATCCCCCCACAAATAAAAAAAAAGTTAAACAAGAAATGCTCTTTTTTTTATTCAGAAGATGTTTTAGGAAATCCTGCTCAAAGGCCTTCTGGCTGCTTCTGCTATTAGCCCTAAAAACTCTTCAAGGCCTTTTGCTTTTGCTATGAAGCTGATCTTTTTTTTTTAAGAAAGAACCATTCATGATGTTATTTCAATGAACATGGCACTTGTTGCATTTCATGGCACTGATGCATTTGTCTTCTGTATTGACTCTTCTAAGACCATAAAAAAAGAAAGATTTTATTTTCAATTGACTTCAGTGATGTTCAGATTTATACTACTCCTGAACATCAAGAGGTATTTGGCTGAACTAAACATGTTCAAGCAACAATAATCAGTACCCTATGCTACAAGAATGAGGAAGCTCACCTTAATGACAGTAATCTGAAGATAACAATATGTAACCAACTTGGTATCAGCATACAAGTGGAGACACTATCCTTGGAAGACCCATAGTTATAAACCAGAATTAACCCCTTTGACTCCATCCTGCCCAGTCCTAAGAACTCAGGCCTTTAGGAAATGGTCATATCCAGTAACTACAGTTCAAGTGTTCAACTTTAACCCCTTCTTTTTTTAGTATTGTGTACTCCTTTCTAATAGAAGTTAAAAAACTACATTTATTCCAACAGATTTTGTCCCAGTTTGTAGGGGTTAAAGCTATTGTATGTTTCCAAACACAGCTGCCCCTCTCAAATTCTGCCTGACCTACATGGAAATGTGCCAGATTTTGTGCTCACTATATGGGGGAGTACAGAAACAAACTGAGTAATTACAGCATCCCAAGGGGACTTTAGAGTTTATAAGAGGGCATGCATAATAACTATGACTCTTCTGTTGCCACTAAGACAAAAAAAATGTTTAAAAGGTTCTCAAAGTAAAAGCAAATTAATTTATTAAGTACATGTTACTCATAATTAATTGTTCCAGAATAGAGGTCATGTACCTGCGCATACTAATAGATTTGAATAGGAGGAAATTAGAATACTCTAATGAGTATAACGAGCATTTAAGACATTTACACTATTCATTAAATGCAATTATGATAAAAAGTATACAAATAGAAGATACTAAAACATGTGCATTAGGACTAGGCCATGGCCAGAAAAATGAACTTTATTGGAAAGGATTTCACTGTAAGCAAGCTATTATTATGTGTCGCTAGACTAATAATTACTATGTTTATATTTTGATGAATACTATTGATTAACAAAGTTTCAAAGATCTGTTCCTACTTCTTCTTCACCTGTCAGCCACAACTTCCTTGAACCAGTCCACTGATTCCACCAATCCACTGAACCCAGAGAATTAGTTTTCATTCAGGGTTTTCTAGATGCAATAATACTCCCCCTCTCATATAATGAATGTGGGTATTATGTCTTGTCCCTTTTCTCACAATTTGGAGAGGAGACATATGGGGGAGAGGAGACTCTATGATAGAGGATATGATGGGGTGCATGCATGCTGCCCCCACTTTTATAGTTTACACAAAATATATACCATTATATACGCCTGGTTAAAATTTAAGGCCAATCCCACAAAATAAATAAAGAAGTAAAACATAGCTTTGAGGTATGTTTTCCCAAGACATGTTGTTTAAAACATGTAGGTATGTAGCTATTCTCCATGGTATCTCCTATCACCATTGAATGGTATTCCAATGCATGTCCACCATTGCATTGTCTGGCCACCTAGGCTTTTTTTTATCACAAGAGCTTTGCCAATCAGCCTCAAAACTGTCAAGAATCAAAACACAAAATTTTCTTTTAGAAAATTTAGTAGGATTTCATGCTTGTGTTTTTTGTTTTTTGAACAGCAATTAATAATTTCGGAAGCCTTCATGCACCAACCCCATGCACATTCCCCTATCTATAGTCACTAGTAGCAATAGCATTTACTTTAGAGCCTGCTAAGCTTGCACCTCCAGTATATGTATGGTCCATTCCTGCATAAAACAAGTAGAAGAATTGTCATCAGTCCTGGTTCTCATGCATCCGTTTCCACAGTTTGTGTTTTCCACAACACTTTTACTTGGAACATATTTCCACATGATCTACTTTCTCCAATTTAAAGGCAGCTTAAAATAGAAGTTTAAGAAACATATTTAAAGAAAAAAAAAAAATGTGTAGTATATATATATATACACTTATATTTATATATATATTTAACTTGCGAAATGTTTACACATGCTTCCTTGTTTTTCCCAGCAACTTTGGTGACAATACCATGTTTTGGGGGATTTGCAATAAACTTTGAAGCCAATATTGTTGACAAATGGCAAGACATGATCCCTTGAGACATAAAAAAACATTTTTCGCAGAAAAATCAACATCACAAAAATTGCTGGGAACATATTTAAAGGTTCATTGTTGCACAGTAGAAATGCACAAAATCCTCAGGTATGAATGTGATTGTGGGCTTTTATCTAAAACATCACCAGTAAACCACTCGTGCAATGTGCTGCCAGTCCATGTAATAATAGCCGTTTGTAGGAAATCCTTTCATTATTGAATAAATATATTGTGTATACACATGGACTGAATTACATTTTATTTCTTTTTTTAAGCTATCCTTTTTACTGACCTCTGATCATGATGGGGTAAGGTTTAGGAATTTGCATCTTGCGGTTGTTTTATTTTAAGGTTAATCTAAAAAAGTTTAATGCACACAGAAACTTTTTTTTTTCCTATGCCCTTTTAGAGTGATCTCTAGGGGACAAGGAACATCATCTGGACCCAGCTTGACTGTGTTTTCTGTTCTGTAGAGCTGTGTCACATAATTTGCAAGAAGTGTATAAACATATGGCATGCAGTGATTCATTGCTATCTGTGAGTCAGCAGGCAAAACAAGTATAAAAGTTTTATACTAAAGGAAAAGAATGTACTAGGGTCTAAATTCATCAGTATTAAAGGCAATTCCACCTAAAATAGCTATTTAGTCGTGGATGTGCACTACTGAGTTGGATTATCTGTCATCTAATTTTGGGTGCATTTCATAAGCATGCATTTAGTGGGATTTATACTTGTCCATTTAACAAGGATATAATAAAGGTATTATTCAAGTAATTCAGAGGGAGCACCTTCTGTGTGTATTGTATGTGTGTGTATTTCCATGGCAATTAGTTTGAAATGGAAACTCATTGGAGGTATCTGACTGCCCAGGAGATTTTGGAGGCTAGCATATGGTTGAAGTAGCCAGAGGCAAGTGGACAGAGTTAGCTATAGGGATTATGTAGATCACATTGCTGCTTGGGAAAACAGTGCATGGATTACAGAACATGCAATAATGAGCACTGCTCACTGTCGGAAATGTTTGTGATCTACAGCTAGGGTTTTCTATATAAAAGCAAAAGTATGTCCAATCATTGATTGGAGTACAATTAGGAATTTCATTTTGCAAATTGTAAGGAGTAGATAACAAAGAGCATAAAATTCAGTAATACAATGTACTGCACAGCATGCAGAATGAGGCAGCCAGAAGAGGATCAAATAGTGTACAATGTATTTTATTATATTTAACCTCTTTATGCTTAACCTTAATATTTATTAGTTTACACATAATTTTATGGAAAAAACAGGCATCACTCTCCTGTGAGCTGCAGAAGAAAATCAGGGAAAACAAAATTACAAAATTAATACTAATCACCTTTCCCCAGCTAGAAAATGATGTTCTGACATTGGGGTTAGAAGATCCCAGGACTGAGCAATTCTAGGTTTACTTACAAAGTTACAAGTCCGGTTTACCACTTTGATTTCCATTGACTTGATTTCCAAGTCATCATTGGCTTGTCAAGAAAGGGTACGATTGCCTTGTACATTTGAGATGGGATATAAATATTGGTTTAAATCTGAGTGATTGGAGTCTCAAAGGGCAAAGCACCTACCATGGAATGGTGTGAATTCCATGTATCACTGGAAACCGGCAAAGGCTCCCTTATGTAGAGAAGTGCTTGGCTTCATCATGGAAGAGGTTTGTGCTTTACTCTTTGACTACCATATCACAGCACTTGGAATTGCCTCGCTGGCAATAACTGATAAGGTGACAGCAAGCCCACCCTACTGAAAACAAAATCAAGAGCCAAGCGAATATTCTAAAAACAGGAAAATCTGAAGGTAAGGCTTGTTACAGCAGGGTAATTCATAGTTACATAGTTAGTCTGGTTGAAAAATCCCAAATATAAAACCCTGACACAGTTGATCCAGAAGAAGGCAAAAAACAAACCCTGGTACAATTTGCTTCAACAGGGGAAAAAAAATCTTTCCTGATTCCTGATGAGTCAATCGGATGTTCCCTGGATCAACATTCTCTGTTATCTTTAATTTAAAGCCTTAATTCATAGTTAAATTTTGTGCTTCTAGAAAAACATTCAGCTTTTTCCTAAAGCAATCTATAGTAGTTGCTGAAACTACTTCCTGCGGGAGCCGATTCCACATTTTCACAGACCTTACAATGAAGAATCCCTTCCTTATCTGAAGCTTAAACTTCTTTTCCTCCAGACGCAAAAATTACCCTCTTGTCCTTTGTAACAATCTTAAAGTGAATATTACTGAGGGGTTTAATAAGATGGTGATTGGGCGGATTTGTTTCAAAGGATAGACAATCGATGCATGCAATATTCCATAAAACACATAACACAGGTAGGATGTGAAGGTAAGAAGTTGAAAGTTGTGCACAGGTCCAATAACAGAAGGCAAGGAATCAAACAAAGATTTAGTTTAATGGTACATGATGGCACATGAAAGAAAGACAAACCACAAAATATAACAGCAATCCAAGTAATAATCAAAACAGGTTAAAGAAAGGAGATGAATAAAACATAAAGTCTTGTAGATAAAAGATGTAAAGATATCAAACAGATCTCCAACGTTGTGGTAGGATAAATGCACGGAGGTCATGGACAGGTTCCTAACAATCCTGGTATTTACCTGGCCTACCATACTTCTACTCTCCTAAAGGATGGAAGGTGAGCTGCAATATATTGCATTTTTTATTTTTAGGTTAAAATGTCTGGTAAAATATAAAAGGAGATTAACTAACTAAATATTACCTAAATATTCTAGTAACTGCATTCCTGAAAAGCTTATAGCATTTGAATTAGGAAAGCATCAGAGACGAATATGTGATGTATAATAAAACAGAAATAAAGCACATGGTATTATTATAGTGTTAAAAATGCATATGGACATATATGGGCATATGGACAATGCATATGGCATATGGTCAACCAAGCATCAATTTGTGAATTTGCACAGGAAGCAGGCCATGGCTGAAGCACTAAGGCCTGGTCAGACTTGAGGAAATGCAACATTGTACAGCATAATCTATTGTGCTCCCAAACGCTCCTATTCAACTAAATAGGGGAAATTAGGGAGCATCTTTGTGCATGTGCTAGCCCACAAATTTTTTGCATTGCAGTGCTGTTCCTGGAAACGACATTTTCCTTCTTGCCCTTTGGCTGCTTGAAAAACAACACTGATGCCACAAATGCAAGAACGACGTGTACAACTTGTAGACCTGTAGTGCATTTTAATGCTCCTCTGTACATATTAGCAGTTTACTATGAACCTGGGAGCAGCTACCCATGTGGATTCCATCTAAAAAGGGCTTTCGGGTGCCTAATATATGTTCATATATGTTAGTGGGTATCACTCTCACAAAAAAATATTGCTTGCCAGAAGGTTATTACAACTCTCTCTTTAAATCTCTCTTTAAGAATCAAAATCGGGCTGAGATCAGATGTTCATATTATCATATTTCTTTGTGACATTTCTACACATCAAATGTAATGATTCATCTCGCAGGATATTTTAAATATATTCATTTCACTTGTCTAATACTTCTTTGAAGCTCTGATAGATTAGGGTGGCGAGGCTAAGTTGATTAACACGTGTTACACAATCTGTTAAATCCGAATGCATTGTTTTCTGGTATTTGAGGAGAAAAGGATACTATTTGGCAGCATGCGGGATGCTGTATTTCTTCCAGCTAATGATTGTTGTGTGAATTGAGCTGTAAGAAGCGCTAGTCATTGACCATCACTGATTGCTTCTACTGACAGGTGCTAATGTAAAGAGGGCAGGACACAGCTGCCAGAACAGGGTTCCCATTATCCTTTCTGGGTATTGATTCACCCTGTGGGATGTATCCTTTCTGGCTGTGCTAATTTTCAGAGCACATTTGCATCGTTCTCTGCTAAGATCGATAGCCAGAGGTGCTCAGCCTAATTTAACTGCATTATTATCTTTTTTTTTGTGCTAGAAAATCTGCATAGGCTTTATGTAAGGACATGTTGTTTTATTGCACAGAATGACAATGGGAAGGTCATATGAGCAATGGTACATTTGTCTGTTGAAAAGCATACAGAAATCGTGAATGGAAGACAAAAATAATGATGGTAAAAGAGGTAAAAGGCATTCTAAAGGAATGCTCCATGTCTTAAGCTGCCATTATGCACCTGCAAACTATTCACATCAAATAGCTTGCTTGTATGTTACTGATGCTCCTGGTGAGATGTACGCTCTTTAGTAAGTGGCATACAAAGTAAGTAATGGCGAGATATTCTCCAATACATTCCAGGCAAAATGCAAAAGTAAATAGATAAAAATAATAAAATGTAAATCTATTTTTGGCTTTGGAAATCGTGTTTACTATAGACCCCATGGTCTATAGAGAAGAGTTATAGATGCTTTTACTTTTAGAAACACACAATTCAATATTTTACATTCATTTTTAATTGAAAACATATGAAGCATGAGTAGATGTTGATTCATAAATTTTCTTTATGAATCCAATGTAAAGAATATGTACATTCTGTGTAAACATTGTGTGGATCTAGGGTAAAAGCATTTAAAGGGAGACTCTATATTTCACACCATGGATGAAGTGTGGACACAGCAGGATTTCATGAATTTTCTGTATGTGAGATTCAGAATAATCTTTATAATTCCTTTTTAGGGCAAAACCTTTTATTTTTGTAAATTACATCATAGTGGTTGGGGAAATTGTTTCTTGAAATTCTCTACACTTTCTGCTACTAAATGAAGAATATTTGTTGGTTTCAACATACTCAAAGACTTGTGGCCTGTAGGTTGGGAGTCCTATGGTCTTGTCAGAAAGAAGCTTGGGCTTCTCAATTCAGATTGTAAGGGTGCATTGCACTAGACCACTGAAAGCTAGAGCATTTTAAATCTTCCAATTATCTCAAAATAAGTTAAGGTTCACAAATCATTCACTATGGACAAACATTTTTATGCTTTGCACCTGGTAATTGTATTGAGAAAAAACCTAGGGCAACATGGCCGATTTTAACGGAGAGTGATTACTGGAGTTGGTCGAATTTCTCACTATTTGATTCGACAGCTATTCGTTCAAATAGGGGGATATTGTTCGGGTGATCGAATGCCGAATTTGAACACCATTAAAGTCAATGGTGGGAAAATTTAGGTTATTTTTTGGGACTGTGAAGAACTGCAAGAGCAATCAGGAGCAGAGCTGACAGCTCCACTCCCCTGATAGCTCTTGCAGCCTTTTACTAGTTGTATGTGTTCTTGGATAGAGTTTCTCTATCCAAGAGCATAGGAGTCCTGTGTTCCTGGATAGAGAAACCCTATCCAGGATTAGGGATAGTGCTCCCTGATTGGCTGAGGAAAGCTTTTCTAAGCCAATCAGAGAGGACTAGAGGTTTTGAATGGAGAGACTCGTCCCCATTTAACCTCTAGTGCCGGGGATAGCACAATGTTCTCAATATGTGCGGCGGCATAGCATTACCTAACTTAGCAGCTTTATAGATTTATATAAAATAATATTTACCATAACAATCACACTACTGAAATCTTTGTTTCCCGTTACCTTTCGTGAAAGTTTTAAAGAGATTTTTAAAAACTATAAATTATTATTATTATTATTATTAAACAGGATTTATATAGTGCCAACATATTACGCAGCGCTGTACATTAAACAGGGATTGCAAATGACAGAATAATACAGACAGTGATACAGGAGGAGAGGACCCTGCCCTGAAGAGCTTACAATCTAGTAGGTGGGGGAATTTCACACACAATAGGATGGGAGATATGTAGTGGTGGTTTCAATTGACAGAAGAA
>NC_092861.1:22889511-22918295 GCF_032062135.1 Pyxicephalus adspersus
TGCCTGAGGAGAGGGCCGAATAACAGTGTTGTTAACAGTTAGATATATGTCAGGGGGAGATTTGGAATTTGAGGGGGGGATGATGATGAGTTCAAATTATATCCTACAATTCATTGTGCAGCTGATACTTTTAGCAGCGGACCTCCTCTTTTCAATGCCATGGACCTGAAAGGGAATTTTTCCATTTGGAGCATACAATGTAAGATTATTGCCATACCACTACCTCCTATTCGCAGAGATTTCCTGCTGTAGTACTTAATAATAATTTTGGTTCAAGGACATTTCTTGAGATTTTGAAATTAAAAACGGCATAATATATCTAAATTTAACTCAATCTAGCGCTACACATACAGGTAAATCTCTTTTCTTGCTGAGAGCTGTAACTATTTATTGATTAGAATTGTTCAGGGGTTTTAACTAATAATGCTGTTGGCCAAATTTTCATAATTTATGTTATTTTCACAAAAATGTTGCCAAAATACATTTTATCGTTAAAAATGACAGTTCCTTTACATGTTCTAAGCTGTGTTTAACTACTTTTCTGAACAAACTTTAAGTTGTGTTGTGCATTGTATAGTCTTAACATGTGCAATATATTTTGTGTTGCAAATAACATTACTGCCAATTTGTAGTTAAGACTCACAATATTATAGAGAAGGAAAGGTCATTTCCAGATAAACTTGATTCCTCAATTCCCATCTCTCCACCTGTTTACCAAGGTGTGTACACATATTCCTTACCAGCACCTCTTGGAGTGAAGGCTGGTGATTCAGTATTGAAGTCTGGACCTCCGAACAGTGTCACTGCTCGCTGCCTGTCACACTTACCTCTTCCTTGCGCTTCTCTCCTGCGAATGTGGACAGTTCTGACCTTTGGCCTGCTAGATTTATTCAGAATCACCCCTCCCACCAGCCAATCAGGAGATAGACTCCTTAAGGCCCTTGGCTAATTAGCTGCCTCAGCGTTGGTGCAACATGTTTCCACTAGTGCCTAGCCCCCTAGCTCTGCTGAGCATTTGCTATACACCTGTCTGTGATTTGAGTGCTTCCCAGTCCAGCGCCAGTGTTAACCCCTTGTTGCCCAGTCTGTTGTTTTCCTGACTTTTCCCTTGTGTTGTTTCAGTGTTCCCCTGTGTCTGCATTGACCCCTGTGTGTCCTGTGCCTCCTGTTGCTTCTTGTGTCCTCAAAGTTCCTCTGAGTCTTCGGTGACCTCCGTGTCACTCTTCATAGCACTCTATGGCTCTTGGCCCCTGGCTTTGTTCTTGATTTCTCTTGTCTGTTGCATGCCTCGACCCTGGCCTCTTTTGACCACTCTCCCACTTGCTGATTTGGTACTGTGCATTGTTTAACCTACCCTGGGGTGCCCAACGACAGCAACCTGACAACAGCCTGCAGCACAACATCCTCAAAGGCTCTGGTGAAGACCAGGCTACTGCTTAGATTCTGCACCTTGGCCCTTCTCAGGGCTCACACCACTAATGTGCAGGACATAGCGCCCCCTAGAGGCTCCATCTCTGCAAGAATGACACCGTCTTGATGATGGCATCATACGACTGCAGTCTTCTGGAGTCTGAAAAAACTCTGATGCAAAACAGCTAATGGAAAATGTTCACTTGGCATGGGTGTGGGCATCTAAAGAAAGGCTCTCCTACTCTGAAGATCAGAAGGATCAGAACTAAGATGTGGATTTAAGTAAGTATTTAGGATTTTTTTTTTTTTTATTGATTTTTTTATTTTGATCTAAAGTGAAGCCTATCTAGTCCTAGTTCTCCTCTCTTCTTTTGAATAGATTTAAATTGGAGTAGGAAATTAATCTCTGAACAATAATTTATTTACCAGATGGCTAATTTATTTTCTCAATGAATTATACTGCTGCAAAATTAATCTCATGAGACCAATCTCTCAACAATTGTGCGCAAATCCACAGAGGAACATACACTAAGTTTTGTGTCTGTGAGTGTTGCTAGAATGTCAAAGACCTGGGGCACTCTGCAGCAATCTGCAGTCAGCCCAGCTGAATAGTGTGTAAGGGGACATCATGCTGATCAATGGACATGGCATAAGATGGGCATGGTGAAATAATACCAGAACACCTTGGCAATGGGATAATTCACTTTGCTAAGTGAACACTGAACAGCTGATATTCCTTTATTATCTATCTAATATAAATCTAATATTATATATTGTACAGCACAGTTTAGGTTTTTTTCAGACAGGTGGTTAAATAAGTGGTTTTCCAGCATTTCATTTTTATTAATGTAAGGAACTTTCAAGACCTCTATTTTAGTGGTAGGCAGAAGTGATATATATATATTCATGACTAATCAGTGGAGGCAAGTAAATTAAAAATGAAAAAATGTAGCCAAAGTCTATTGGACAGGGTCCTCCTCTCTTTCCATTGTTTGTACTTGTCTTATATGAAGTGTAAAGGGCTGCATAATATGTTGGTGCTTCATAAATAATGTTCAATAAGCCTTCCATAAATATAGCAGTCAGGAATATACCTGAGTTTTACATTCTGCAGAATGGTCAGCGTGGTACTCCTTAAAATTGGTGGTCAATGGAGATGTGCCCCCCTATTGTAGGGCTTAACATAAAACTGTTTGTGTGGTTACTGGTGTATTGTCCTCCTAATTTGGTGGTCAGTGGGGGTGTGCTCTTCTATATAGTTGGTCTATTTATGCCCAACTACGTAGGGTAGTTTATGTCTTTCTAAATTGGTGGTCAGTTGGTATTTGCCACCTAAATCGGTAATCTGTGATGAAGTATATTGGGGTTAGGGTATATTGTTAATTGGTGTCAGTGATTTTTAGCTGTGAGAGGATAGTCACTGCTTCTATACCACTTGCTCTGTCTCTTGTAAACTACTTGTTAATGTCAATGATTGAACTATGCAACCATCTTCAGGAAGTAAATCAATCTGCCCATTATTTTCTGCCAGCTAGCTGAATGTTGCTGGGCATGGGCCATAGACTAAGGAATCCAGGACACCTACCCTAGGTTATAGTGTTTGGTTGTCTAGGCTGAGAGATCCAAATCTGTTTTAAATAAAATAATTAGTAGTAAATTGACAATGTTTAAAACAATCTAATGATTCCTGTAGCTTTTACTAAAGCTCCCAAAATCCTCTGCAATAGCACTAAATATAAAAAATCTAAATTTGTCTAGGGGATATTCCAATCTCCGAAATAAAAAAGTAGCAATTTATCCAAACCCCTTATCTTATTACAGAAAGTATTAGCAATTAATCTCATCTCTTCCTTAAACTTGAAAAGAAGTAGAAGAATATTCACTCAACATTTGCTGATTGTGAATGTTGTACAGTTTTTCCCATTAAAGCCAATGTCCAGGCAAACAGCTGAATACAAAGCTATATTACAAATATTTGAGCTGTATAACCTGACAAAAGATTTGTAATACTATTTAGACCAGTGTTTCTCAACCAGGATTCCATGGAACCTTGCAGCAGCAGTGAGCAATTAGTGCTTCTTAAGTCAGTTTACAAGACACCAATGGTCTTTTTGGCTGTATGAATGACATTCTTCCCATTAACCAGCAATAAAGATATAATAACTAAGATAAGATATAATAACTAAAGACACAAAAATTATTTCTATGTTAAAAAAGTTGAGAAACACTAGGATATTTACTCTTGTAATTCAGATAGCCTTGTCAGTAGTAATGCCCAATTGGAGCTTGAAGCAAATGGAGGCTAAAATTTGGTTTTCGTTAAAGTTTGGTTGGAACGGTCAAATACATTTGAAGACTTCACGGGTACACATTTGACCTCCTATGCCCTCTTTGTAAATTGCCATTTTCATTGCCAATTGTCAATATAACAGTGGTGGGGTTAAAAGAGTGATTGGCTTAAAATGTAACTCCTTCCATTCTTAAAATTCTTAAAATTCTGTTCTACAGTGGAGGTAGTAGGCTGATATCTGGACACATCTATTATATTCATTATAATTCATGATATTGATGGATTAAAAAGGAATTCTTCTTATCTGTCCCAAGCCTTATTAAACCACCAATATTATTATTATTATTATTATTATTATCATCATTATTATCATATGAAACTGGATTTGTAAACTGTACAATAAATAGGGGTTGCAAATGACAAACCGACACAAACCTTGCCCAAAAGAGCTTACAATCTAAGAGATAAAATGAACCTCATGACCTCTCAACAATGTGTAATGATGTTTAATTCAATCTCTAAAAGTAGACATTTCCCTCATTGCTCTATTGTAATTCTACTTTTCCTAGATTTCATCAGCCTTTTTTATTATATAGTATTGGTTAGCTGCGCCATCAAGCAAGTTTGAGGTGCTAAGTTCAATTCAATCTGACATTCATTTAATATTTTCTAAAAAGTTGCTGTTCTACATGATTCCACATAAAGTTCTATAGTTTGTCATGTAATAAATAAAATGTCTAATCTTACACATGGCAGCACAGCTTAATAATTGCTGTTTTGGAGCACTTGCCTGTGCAGTTATTTCCTCAGCATTACATCTCCAGCTGCAGCTCAATTTTTGCCAAATATTGAGAAATTAAGTTAAACTTATTGGCACACTCCAGCATAGAGTCCTTGATCTGGATTGTTCAACTCTTTTAATAAAACATTATTATTAGTATTATTACTATTAATAATATTCCTATTGTCATTATGTTATTGTAGGGCCTTTTCATAAAATAAAAAAAGAATCAAAGTTATATCTTGATTGGCTAACTCATTTTAAGTTAAAGTTTAATTTACAGGTAGATATTAAAAGGCCAATAGGCACAGTAATGTATATAAATATGTGTTTCTTAATTAAACTAGCACAAGTATTTAAAACTTTGTCTTGATATCCCCTTCCTAGTGACATTCCAGTATGCAAGGTGGTGTTCACCTAGGAGGCTAGGAGATAGGTTCCATATACTCCAACAGTGGAATAGGATAAATATCACGTTTAATTAAAAAAAATGAATCTAAATATTCCTTTTAGGCCAGCAATGCATGCAAGGAGAAAAGTGAATTGGTTCAGTTTGCTGTGGATTTAGCAAAGCTGCTTACAGAAACCTATTTTGCAAACTTTAGAGTCATTAGGGCCATTACTGATGTAGATAGTGGAAAGCATCAACATTGGATTGTGGTTGTTAAGAGGTGGTACCACCAGCCAATAGTGATGCTGTATGTTTGCAACCTGTCCAGTGGTGGCAATATTCCTATTGGCTAAAGGTTGTTAGGATCTGTACTTTTCCTTGCAACCACCATGCAGAAAGCAGTTTGCAAGGGAACTAAACAGCTGAGAGGTCCATGGTTCCAAGCATCCATAATAGTTTACAAAATCTGCAAAACGTTAGTTGAGTTAGGTGTTAACCCAAATATGATTGTTACTACTCCACCTGCAGATAATCTGTCCTCAGCCTCCCTTTAGTCATGCTTTCTTAACATCCCCTGCATCTACTTTAAAGCTGTGCACAGCTGAAGGGGATTTTAGAGTATGTGCAGCAGCCAATGAGTAGACTAGTTCCTGGTTCCAAACTTGCCCTACTATTGGCTGTTCCAGGCTCTGGTTGCTGGATCCTCAGCAAGGTAAATGAGTCTTGCTTAGCTATACTTTGTCACATTAATCTTTTTTGGGGTTCCTGACCTTGGCCTGATGTTGACTACACTTGCCTGCTTTCTTCCCTGAGCTGTGCTTTGACCTGAACCATGCTTGCCTGCCGCTTGCCCTGACCTCAGTCTGTCTAGACCTTACCACTCCCTAGCATCCTACCCAGTACCTGATCTTGCCTGTCCCTACACTAGAACCCTCTGTTACGTTAACCCCTGGACTTGGTGTTCTCCCAGCACCAAAGTAGTCCTGTGGTCACTAAGGTCACCAGCCCATCACCACTTTCTGGGTGCTCTGGGGAAGACCAGGAGACACTTAGACTCTGCATTCTAGGTAATCCTATGTCACCTGCAAGGGGGTCCAGCTCTAAAAATTGTCAAACTCAAAACACATTTATAGACAATACAGGGAGAACTGTCAGCTGCTCTGTATGAGTGTCCTCAATAATTGGAAGAGGTGCTGGCAAGGAACTGGTGACCTATGTGTGGGCTCAAACAATTGTTTAATAAAGAAAACTACTCACATTTTTTATTACCATATACATTTAAAGAAATGTTATCAAAGCATACTATCCAGATAATTGGTTACTCAGCTGTGATCTATACATGGCAGGATTCCTGTATAGCCGCAATGTACCAGCTAGGAGTGGCACACTGATTATGTTACTGACTGTCGGTAATTTATTTATATGTATAATAAAAGATTCTTACCTGCTGCTTTTGCTACTTAAAGTTCAAGCAAGCTATGTTCTCATTTTTGCTGTGCTTTGCCTTTTTACTGATGGGAGCATTATGTGTTTAGCGCTTTTCCTCTCTGGCACCAACATGGAAAAGGTGGCAACTACACAGAATAGGTGAAATGTGTCATTCAGCCTCCTTTACTGCTAGCTTTGGAATGGATTTTTGGGCTATAAGGTCCTAAAGCTAGACTACCGACTGGGAAATAAGAGGAATAAAACTGACAGTTTGCCTAGAGGGAGCAGAAATTATAAATCCGGTATTGGATTTCCCTTTTTTTGGCATCTAATACATTCTAACCATTGTGACAGCTACATTTTGGTCTTTAAATTTCAACCACAGAGTTCACAGATCAGCTGTCTTGAGGAGTGGAATGTTAGAAACACACAACTTTGTATTTTCCGGTCTTACACTAATTCTGTTTGGACTTATCCATCACCAGGGAGTAATTACCACGACACTCCCCCTATAGGGATTTAAATAGGCACCAATGAGCAATAACTCATCATCCTGGATAAAAACAAAAGATCAGCTTTTATATTGAGGAACTGTTTAGTGTTTTTACTATAATACTCTTGTACAAAGCTATCATTTGCTAAAAGATTTGACCAAATAAATAACGATCAGCCTATAATCTCTCTAGAAAAGGAATGTGAAGTAGCTCCACAATGAAGAACTTCAACATCTTGGTCTTTTTTTTTAGTAAACACTTGAAAGTTATCCTGTGCATTAGATGGAATGGAATATACAGCTTGAACACAGCTATATAAATATATCCTAGATGTCTGTTTTGCTTTTCAATTTGCATTGAAAGTACAAAGGTAGCAGGGAAAGCCAGTCAGGGCTGCTCTATGTCTCCTGATATTTCTTCCAGATGTTGGCTAGACTTTGTGGAGCCAGTCTTATGGAATATGGGCTGAGGCAAGTTGTCTTTTCTTCCAGGTGTGATGCTTCATGCTGATTCCTCCACACTCTCCTCTCTCTTGTACAAACACACTAAGCTCTGTGACAAGCGTTTACCACCAATAGCTAGAAGAAATTCACCTCCCTCTAACCTCCCTTCATCACAAGAGGTCTCTCGGACAGTTCCCCTTGACCATATGAAAGGAAAGATCACCCAAAGCCCTCTGACGTTGTCTTTAGCTAATACGCTGGCTTGTGTTAGAATATTTCTTAATGTACTTTTCAAGTATGGGGAGGTCATATTTGACACCGAATGTTACTGCCAAGCGCCTAATAGTAGTTTTGTTTGTGCATGCTCTTAAAGGACTGTTTCCCAGTCATATTTAACTCATTGATTAAACAGAGTGGGCCAGGGCTGTGTGTCATAAATTTTGCTGGCGCCAACTTTATTTATCTGTGGGAGATTTTGTCTGGGGTTTGTAAACGTGTTGTTTCTTTTGTAGGTTTATGAAAAAAAATTAAGGATAATGTGCTTAAAATGAATGCTTGCCATATGCTTAATTTATAAAAGTATTTCAAAATCAAATACAGAAATGTAACATTTAAAGAAATAGGGCGAGCAAGAGTAGTATTCTTCAATCATAGATGCAATGGTCTTAAAGAGTAGCTTTATTTTGTCAAGGAAGGTGGCACTTATGGTGTCATATATGTGCAATTAACTAAAATGTATTTTTTTTTTATTTAAAAAAAAAAATAGCAATTAGTGCTCATTCCCAATTGTCAATATTAAACAGTAATCCCTTTGTAGGTGGCACGTGTCCAATCACTGTAATAATTTTTCCTAATGGGTTACCATGTAAAATAAAAGTCTAGTGCATTTTAGTTATAGGCAGATGTATTTGAATGCATGTAAGATGAATAATAACATATTATTAATTTAAACAATAAGACCAAAAATAATTAAAAAAATGGTTACTTGCCACATACCCAAAATCTTTCCTTTAGTTTGGACTCACTTTCTGCAATTTTTTTTTTTTTTTTTTTACATTTAGACAGAATGTCGATCTTATTGTGTCCTCTTTTTGCATAACAAATTATTTTGCCATATTGGGTCTACAAAATTGTAGACCCATATTGGGTCTACAAAAAGGACAGTCAGGAATATCCCAGATTAATTAAAGGTGCTCTCTCACCAAGTGCTTTCCCCATTCACAATGACGAAAAATCAACAAAATTAAATAAAAGAATACAGATAATCATGAAGTGATTGAATCATAATAATAAGGCTCTATGGATTATGAAATCAAACATTCAATGTTAATGTGTTCTTCAAAATGCCCATAGGTTTGCAACACTATAGGTGCTATATACTATACCAACTTTTATGTACAAAATCATAAAGAGAAATTATTAACAGTGGTCCTTGCTTACATTTAGGCACTTCTTAGTAAATATAAACTGTGGCTAGATCTCTTTCTAGCTGCTTTATCATTATTCTACAAATCACATTAAACTGTAGGTGTTGGCCTAGTACATATGAGAATGTCTTCCATCCCAGACATCCCAGAACACTGCACACGGGATTATCAAGATTCTGCCCTGTTGTATTCAGCAGTGAATCTGGCATTCACTGAAACATTTCTTATTGGGGAATAATTTGCTCCCATTAAAACACAGACCTGAAGATTTTTAGCTATGATCATACTAATGGAAAGATTAATTGGGTCTGCACTGCTTTGGCTGTCCACAGGCAAGATACATTTATGGCAGATTTTGGGAAGATTTGTATATATATATATATATATATATATATATAAAATATATATATATATATATATATAGTTTGCAATGACAACATTTCTAATAAATATGCAGAGAATTGCAACTGGAAAATTTTTAATGACCATCATCCATTTTATCTGTTATCTTTTTTGTACTTATAATGCTGTAATTTGCAGTCATTAAATATTGGACAACAAATTTGGGGAAAACTGCACCACCAAGTGTGCAGGCCTGGGGAAGAGAAGCAATTACTAAGTAGCAGAGTAATTGATTAGACAATCTTCTAAAAAAATAATGACAATCTTCAATTGAATTGTCCTGCCTATGGACAGTCATACTAAATGAAGCTATTTGTGTTATTGAGTTCTGTTATACCACATTGTCATTTGTGACTTAGACAAACTGCTGCCTCTTATCAGCTAGTGGATATATACTTACAGCACATTTCAGTGCAGCCTCAGAAAAGCTGTATTGGAACATTGCATGTCATTGGAAAATCCCATAAGTCTGCATGCAGAGGTGACACATACTGGATGACAATTTAGCAAGTCACTGTCCAGTTTTTTTTCCAGCAGACGTGGAGTAGGTGAGTTAATATTTATTTTGCTGCCAATGTTTGTTCCAGTCTCCAGCAGAAATTTTAAACCTGAAAAGTATATCTTTCCAGATGGAGAAGGCATTTAAAGAAAATGTTCACAAGTCTGAGATTATAAGGCAGAGCCTTTGTACGAGGGAGTGCTAAAACGTTCCCGGCTTTGCCCCCTTCCAGAGTGTGGGGGCATATGACAGCCTAATACCTTAGTATGTAACTGTGCAAATATCAGGTCTTTGCAATTCTTAAAAGCGTTTTTTCTTTTAATGAGAAGCTGTGATGGCAGAAGCAAGTTTCGCGTCGTTAGAGTTACGAGCCATCATGAAGTTTTTTTTTCTCCAGGGAAAGTCAGCAAAGAACATTCACACTGAGATGTCACATACACTAGGAGAGAAGTGTCCTTCCTACAGCACTGTCAAAACCTGGATATCTTGTTTCAAGGCTGGGCAATTCACTGTTAAAGATGAGCCCCGCAGTGGGCGCCCCCCAACCTCAACTGACCCGGCAACCTGCGATGCTGTCCATGAGCTGATAATTGAGGACCAGCGAATATCCACAAAAAAAAGATAGCCCAGATACTTGACATGTCACGGGAGCGTGTTGGGTTTGTTATCACCACTATCCTAGACATGTGCAAGCTTTCAGCGAAGTGGGTGCCGAAATGTTTGAACAGTGATCAGAAGAAGGAACGAGTTGAAGCATCCAAAGCTGCTTCTGGCCCATTTTGAAGCTGCACAGGACTTTTTGGCTAGGTTAGTGACTGAGGATGAAACCTGGCTCCACATCTATGATCCTGAAACCAAGGAACAGTCAAAGGAATGGCGCCCTCAGCCGACGAAGTTCTGAACCCAGAAATCGTCCAAGAAAATAAATGGCATCCAGTTTCTGGGACAAAGAGGGTATTCTGTTAGTAGACAACATACCTCAGGGCTCTAGTATCACCGGACAGTATTATGCTAACCTTCTGGACCAGCTGAAGGAGGCAATTAAAACGAAAGGCTGTGGAAAGTTGACCAAGGGGATCCTTTTTTGCAGGACAATTTACCTGCACACACGTCCAACGTTGTGACTGCCAAATTGAACACCCTGGGTTTCCAATTGGTCCACCATCCCCCCTAGTCACCTGACCTGGCCCCTTCGGACTATTATCTGTTCCCGAATTTGAAGAAACACCTAAAAAGGCAACGTTTTGAGGACATTTCTGACATCAAAGATGCTGCTGAGAGCTGGTCCAAAGGACTTTTATTTGAACGGTCTAGAAAAGCTGCACTACGCTGTACCAAGTGCAACAGTCCCAGGGGGGAATATGTTGAATAAATGTGTTATTTCATAACTCTGGCTCTCTTCTTTCTGGGGAAGTCAGGAACTTCTCAGCACCTCCTCGTAAGTTCAACATTTTATTCAGCAGAAAGTTAACTAGGGGAAGGTCCTTTAGCACCCAAAAAGAAATGTTAAAGTGCAACCCCCTATATAGTCTGTAAACTACGTTTGCAACATCGGTTGTCCTTTTTCCTGCTAAAGTGCCAAACACAACTTCCACTTCTGTCTACCCCTAAACCTGACCCGGAGGGCAGTACAGCTTATGGCACCAGGTGTTAATACTTTCTCCCGCTAAAGTGCCAATCACAACTTCCACTTGTGTCTACCTTTAAACCTGACCCTGAGGGCAGTACAGATTATGGCACCGGGTGTTAATACTGCATTAAAGTCAAACTACAGGCTTTGTAATTCTACAAAAATTTCCCTCTCCATTGCTTGCACCCCCACTGGCTGCATGGTTTACTACTTTCCTATTTAGAAAACTTTAGGTTAATCATGTGATACTGCAGGGTTCTTTTTGCCTCTCAACTGAATTAGGCAGCCCATTTGCATATGAGATAAAGTCTACCTGTTGTCCCACAGCTTGATCACTTAGCCATAAGCACATATGTAATAAAAAAGTAGAAGAGCGCACAATGTACAAATTCAATATTTTAACAAAATACTGAAAAAGACTGACAGCAAACCTGAAAGGATCTGGTCCAGGATTTAAAAAATTTGCACCTAATAGCAAATCAACTCCAGATTTGTTAAATCACCCAGGTTCTGCCATGATAGTCTATCTTTTCCAGTCTTGAAGAGCTTTATAAAAATCAGATCCACTGGGTAAATAATTATAAAAAGTGTTAATTTGCACTAAACCTTCTATTTAGCCTCTAAACTGTTCCATTAGTTTTTTTTGTTGTAAAACAGAAAATGTTATGATCTTTAAAAAGGCAGGGGTGTGTCATTTGTCAAAAGCAGAAATTTGGAAATATGCCACTGGCTCAATTGGTGGCTATACTAAAGAGAGGCCTGTAGCATTAAAATATGCGGAAGGCAGCATGACTTGGTGCACGGACAGACCCGAGCAGAAGGGGAGGGAGGGGGGAAGAAGGGGGGTTTAAAATCCAGATTGTTGTAGCGTATTGTTTTGGGGAAAAGGGGGGAAGGCAGGGTCAAGAGGAGTGCTGGCAAGAGAGTAGTGTGCGTAAGTATTTGGTGGAGGGAGAAGGTGAAGGGGCTAGATACGGGCTACCCTAGTCAAGTAGAAGAAGTCTATTTGCCTCTTCCTACTAATGATGTGATGAGATAATGAAAATAAAATGTAATAATTTATCTGGTAATCTGTAATCCACATCTACACCTCAACATCATCCAACTAATGATTTCTTGCCCTGAAATTGGAATTTAACAGCACACGTATTTATTGATCAAGTTTTGGAGTCTCCCAGGGCTCTTTATTCAGGCAACCATTACACAAGAGTTGCTTGCACTTCTTGGTGTTCTATTGACTACATGCCTAGGGTAGCTCGGACCTATGCCCAAAACTTCCCTCCACATATAAACCACCCCCACCCCACTTGCCAGCCCCCCCCCCCTTTCCCTACACTCTTCTCAATAACACACTGAAACCTGTTGCATTTAAAATGGCTGGAAGCAGCGTTTATTTAATAATAAAATAACCAATTTAACAATTTCCGTAAAATTTAACTCTGCATATATATATATCTGTAAACATACACTTAAAATAAATACCAAATAAATTAACAAATAAAATAACATCCATATAACCTATAAATTAACCCATTTTATAACATAAGGACACAATCCCTAACAGAACCAACCATTTTAACCCAAACAACTAGGTTGTAGGTCCGGAAGGTAAAGTCCGCATCACCATTACATCTCCAATCTTGACCAATACCGTCATGCCACCCTGGCCCCTAGCAGCACAGCACCACCTCAGGGGCTTACACCATTACCACTTAAAGGGAGAACCCACCAACTTGGGTGCCCCCCACCATAATTAACTAATTCTCAGTCCTTTTAACCTTTCTTCTCTCCACCCCCTTTTCTTCCGACCTGACCCTCTCTCTACCCCTCCACTTTCTGTAATTCAAACTTTAACCCTTTCCCCCTTCTCTTGGTCAGTCCGAGCAGGCCTGTCATGCAGCCCCTACGCATATTTCTTTGCTACGCGCCTCTCTTTATAATGGCGGTACCATCCCCTATTTTTTTCTCACCAAACACCTCCATCAAGGTGTACAAACTGCTGTAACTTTTACAATGATATACTATTAGTAATATGGAACTGCATCCATCCATAAAACTAGTAAATCTATTTAAAAGAGTTCTAAAACTGGAAAATTTAGGTATTCACATTTTATATTAAATTAATAAAAGAATCGTTTGAGAACTACATACTGTTAGAATTTAGCATGAAATTTTTGTAGCAAATTGGTTAAAAAAGGAGCACTTGGATACTGTATTATAAATTAATATTGTGCCAGGCAAAGAGAGAGCAAGAAACAAGGCAAAACACACACACCAGAAAATTACAGTGATTTTCTAAGAAGTTAATTGAATGTAGATTTCCAGCAAGAGAATAATTCGTAAGGACCATCCACAAACATTACACAGCTATTCCATTCTCAAGAAAATGCCTATTTTAGGGAACAGGAATGACTGTATAGAAATATCATTACTACAACACGTAAGAAAGAAATAGTTATGACACAAACATCCCTAGCATAGGAAACAGCCATTATGCTCACAGGCTGCAGTAAAACAGATGGAAAATTACAAAAGTATTAAGGTATTACTAGCAACTGCCCACGTTTTTGGCAAAGAGAACATTCCCTGTGCAGAAAATGTCCTGAAAAAGAAATGTAAAAGGCATGTCAAGTAGACAAACTACAAAAGTCTTCAAACTAAATATGTTATGTAATGCTGATTGTAATATGACTGCCTAAAATACAATTGTTGTGCAGAATAAAACATTTGGAGATCCTTTTTTATTGCAGTTTCCCATATGTAACTGCCTCCAGTCATGGCGCCAATGTGTGACTACCTTCGGGACTGCACATGTATAGTAAATTGTGTATGCTATAAATATCTCTGCTCATTTTTTTTCAGTTGACCATGCCTCATCTATTTTTCTAGCCTAACACCTTCAATTAATGAAAACCCTTTGTTTGATGTACAACCACGCCATTGAACCACCAATGGCCCAATCCCAAGCCATGGTCTGCAAACAGGTGAGCATTCTTATTGAAATCTAATTCTCTTGCAGAGGTCCTGGAAGACTAAAATAAGGAGGACCCTCTTCCCCTTTGAGGAACCCTGTTACTTTTTAATTAGTTAATTCTGCAGCTCAGTGTAAATTCTAAATAGGATGACTTTGTTGATTGCAAACTTGCAAGCCTAGTATGTCCCTTCTACAAATAAAAAGCCTGTCTGCTCGTAATTTTTTGATTTTTGGGTTTAGTTCCATTTTAAATCAAACATCTAGATATTAAGTAACAGTGATTCCAGCACTTGCTTGAATAAAAAAAAATCTTATTGTGAAACACACATGAACACATGCCCCATCTGCTGCCTGCTCTGTGCACCAACATCATTATTGTAATTCAGAGCCTGTCGTATTTCTCTGTTTTTGTTTAGTTTTGTGTTATATCACCAAAGAGCCAAGTATAAGTATTGTTTCTAATAAAAATTCTTGTCACTCTCCCATTCCAGCAAGAAGTAGTTCTGTTAAATCAATATCTCATTTGGTACAAGAATTCCTTTTGAACAGCTAACAATTTAGGTTAATACAGAATGTATATGCAGTAATCCATACCTCTCAAAGCCTTTTTGCACATACGTGTGCTTCTTGCTGTGGCCTGCCCACATATGATACTTAAATGCCTGGGTATCCTTCACTGCAATGATGTACAAACAGGAAAATATTAACAACCTAAATATTTTATGTATGTATTTCCATGTGTTCTTACACTCATTTTTTAAGGAAAATGTTCAAATATTCCATTTGATATTTGTTAGCAAATGTTTTCACTCCTGGACCAAATCCATTCAAGGTTTGATGGATCTTTACTGATGAAAGTGTATCTTCTCCAGCTTTGGAGAACGTTATTAAATCAGGCCCATAGAGAAGGAAAATCCAAAAAGTTGTCATCAGAATAGGCAAGAGAAGATGTTCCAAAGGTAGCACTTCTTCCCAGTCATCTCTCTGAGATGAACAATTTGTTCACTTTGGAGAGATTCCCTTAGTTTATACTCAGGTCACACCACTAGATGATGCTGTGTCCTCATGTACAGTGTATAACAAACTCGTGCTGTTTGAGACATGATTAGGGTTTGTTATACAATTTACATAAGGATACAGGGCCATCTACTGGTTGGCCAAGAATCATGCACAAAACATCATCTAAGTGTAAGTGACCTATCATAACCAACCCAAAAGCGCCAAATGCTTTTATTATCGGACTTAGCATGCAAAGCTGTGAGATTTGATCAATATAGTATATACCAGAGTATAGCTTGATGTATCATGATGATCCTGTCTGTTGTCATCTTTGAGATTTCTCTCAATTTCGGTGAAATGGCTTACCCTAAAAAGTATTCTCACTCTATGTTAGTGACATTGGACTATGAATATGGTTGGGACATTTGATTGTAAGCTTCTTTGATGAACAGTAACTTGAGTATGTACACGTTCCCTAAACTTTTAACATGGGGGAACCCTTAAAAATACAGGGAACCCCGGTAATAATTACTATATCCACAGCTCACAGTGCATTAGTGTTGTGGTCAGTGAGAAGAATGCCTCTTACATCGTTGCCCATCGGGAAGAATGTCACCCTTGAAGATAGCCAAAGAGATCAGTTACATTAACCTGAAATGCACAAATTGCTGTTCAAGGAACCCCTAGCAACTTCTGGAGGAACCCTACGGTTCTACACAACCTTGGTTAAGAAACACTGTATAGTATCCATAGTACCCTTTACATGTGCTGCGTAGTATGTCGGCCCTATATAAAAACATTATATTAATAGTATTAATTTCCATAGCAGTTACAGAACAGGAAATAAATTCAATTTTCCCAAATGGATCACAATAAAAAAATAAAAAGAGAATTACAAAGGTTTTTAACCCTTCCATATGCTGTTGAAAAAGTTTGGTTTTTAGATATACTTAAAATCTCCTTCCAAAGTAATCTAAACCAAAGAAGATAACGTTGAAATAGGTAATTTAAAACTTGCCTCAAGGTCATTCACTGGTACAGAGAAGGAGATAAAACCAAGGAAAGCCAAAAATAAAGACATAAAGAAAATAAATTGCAGTCAACCTAAAACCGGTGGTCTTTTTTTTGCAGCATTTGACTGAATGGTGAGTAATACATGGTATGTTTTCTGTCCATGTTAAAATAACCGCAGAATTCTTCATGTATGCTACCGTGCTAAGCACTGCATCAAGTAGTATTTAATGCATTATGACAGCTTGAACAGCAATCTGCTAGAACAAACATAAAAAAAGAATTTGGATATAATATTTTAAATGCCGGAATCTTTTGTACATCATTAATCACATAAAACAAAATATAATACTATAATAATTGTACTAAGATGTAAAATGATATAGAAACTAAACCAAAAGAATTTAACACAAACATGCCAAGCACAGATCGTTTTAAATAGGTTCCAGCAAGTCTGCAATTGATTTCTCCATTTTCCTCTCTTTCCTCTAAATGTACAATATGTGCCTGTGTTGTGTCTGTATTGCTTGCAATGAAAAAAGAAATCAGAATTGAAAAACAAAAGAACAAAAAGAAGAACCAAAATGGCGACACCCAACTGTTCTTTTGCCTGTGGCCCTTTATTATATTTTTTCTGATTTAGACCTGGTGATATCATATTATGTGGCAGGGGTCAGTTTAATGTTTCCTAGCTTCCTGAAAATATCACAGCACCAGACCTTTGTACTTCTTTAAAGAACACACAGTCTAGATGTTAGCAAAAGATCTACATAGAAGTCATGCAATGGTAACAATGCCTTGATAAGTGGATGTCAACTTGGAGATGTGTGGCATTTTTAGGTAGACTGAATTTGTATATAATAATAAATAAAAAGAAACACCCACATGTGATGCTGAACATCCACTATTAAATTAACTGAAATTAGTAGAAGAAGAAAGTAGAAGGGGCTGGCATGGCACAGTTTAGCTAAAGAAGTTTGACAATTGTAGCCCATGCTTTAGCCAGGATATGAAACAGGCCTTAACTGACTTGCTGCAGCTTCTATGACATTGGGCCTGATTTATCAAAACCCTCCAAGACTGGAGAATATAGACTTTCATGGGAGAACCTGGGTTACACATCCTAATTGCAAAAGATTTGGTTATGATTTTGCCTGGTTTATCTGTCCGGATGAATCTTGTGAGTAATGCATAAACTAAAAACAGCTGACAGGTCCAACTAAAGTTGGACTAAACCCTCCAAACTCTGACCTGGATAAAGTTCATGGCTTCTAATGATAATTCATGTAGAAGTTAGAAACTAACTTATATATTTTTTTAAATGCGTGGAGGTTAGAAAGGGTTATGTCAACATTGTCAATAAAAAACAAGAGTTCACATTGGCAAGCTTTGGTTGTTGGTCACCACATACCACTATCTATTTTCATTTTTTCTATATAGTTTTCCCATCAATAAGATTATGCTAAATTTGCTCACTCAACCCTTAATTATACAAGCTTACTTTTGTATAAAACTTTCTTTAAAGCATTACTGATCACTATGGTGATATGATATAAAATGTCCCTGTGACAGCAGTGCACATGTTTTCCAGGGCAATGGGATGCTGTGAGGCCACATGGTAATATGAGCCCTGCTTACCGAATCCGGCTAGCTACACTCCCAACGTTTTTTTATAACATCTGTTATGGGAAAAATTAAAGTAGTCTTGCTCACAATATGTTTTACAATTGCTTGCTTTGACATTCATCTGTTAATTCTATAACTATATATGTATAGTTCTTCTAGGAGAATTTCTGTGCCATAGTAAAAGCAGTTAGGTAAAAACTACTTGGACTTTTGGACTTTTACTTTAATTAACAAAATAATATCTACAAAATCCATAAAGCCTTCAAACACACTTCAATCAAATTTGTAAAAATTAAAAACCTGACCATACCACTTACAAGCTACAAGCTCCCCAAACCTACCTTTAGTCTCAAGTGGCAGTCCAACAAAGTATTGGTATTACTTAGTTTTTGGCAGCCCCCCTTCCCATGCCAATTCCTAAGTCAAGAAACTTGAGCACTGTATAAGGAATGTTATTTAATATTATTATCCAGAATTTATATTGAGGCAACATTTTACGCAGCACTTTACATGTCAATAGTCATATCACTAGCTGTCTCTCAAAAAGGCTCACAATTCCAATAGCCATATATCATTAACCTCTTTAGCGGTAAGTCTGAGTGTGACTTGGGGTAAAAAAACCTGCTGAAAGCGGAAGGGCGGAAGCGGTAGCTAAAAACATAAAAAATAAAGCCTTACCTGGTCCCATCGGCTTCCTCCGGCATCCTCCAGTGTCCTGCCATCCTCTGTCACCCGGCAAGTGCTCTGACGTGCCCCAGGAGTTCCCGGTGACGTTGGTGTGTACAGCCATCACTAGGGGCATGGCAGGAATTTTAAATTATTTTGTATTGCATTCAATACAAAATAAATGTATTGAATGCAATACACTGCATTTATGTCTAAAAGCGGTACATTGTCTTTCGAGAAAATTTATTTTACAGTATAATATAATATTATGAGTATAATAAAGTTTGAAACACAAAATCATGTCAAAGTTTATTAATAAATATATTAATACATTTTTTTTTTTTTAGTTTATTTAGTATTTTGACGTGAATTTGTGTTTCAAACTTTATTATACTTATACTATTATATTATACTGTAAAATAAATTTTCATGAAAGACAATGTACTGCTTTTAGACATATAAATTCACACAGAAATGGACCTCCCAGGAGGGTTATACAGTCTAAGGTCAAATCTTATTTTTTGGGTGGGGAAAGTCAGTTCACCTAATGTGTTGAATTATAAAATATTCAAAAGATACAGGGACGCAGTTCTAGTTTTTTGGGAAAGATTCTATTTTTAGTCTAGCAATTTTACCAATATAAAAGTCTTACCCGTAGTGTCTCATTACCCTTTAACTTCTATATGTTAACAAAAGAAAAATATAATTAAAACGATAATAAAGATAACATCTGAAAGATCCGC
Organism: Pyxicephalus adspersus; assembly: GCF_032062135.1. Taxonomy (NCBI): domain Eukaryota; kingdom Metazoa; phylum Chordata; class Amphibia; order Anura; family Pyxicephalidae; genus Pyxicephalus; species Pyxicephalus adspersus. The sequence continues at coordinate 22,908,726 of NC_092861.1, forward strand.
TACTTAGCAGTGAACCAAGCTGGTTATATTAAGGATGGTTTTGCTTTTTGCAATTTAATAAAAATGATTTATTGGTACTGAAATGATTCAAATGTTTTGCCAGTATGAAAAATAAACAGCTGCTATCATTGTCTTAGATTACAGAATACCATTCATTGGCTATGTTTAGAAAAAGTTTTAATTAAAATGAGCTTCCACAGAGCCTTAATTTCTTTCTGTGAGACAATAAAACACTGATCTGGAAGCAAATCTATACAACAGGTTTTTTCCCTCCTTCAGGTGTCAAAATTAATCTAGACAGGGCTCCCCTTTATCCTTTTTATTATAATACATCTGTATATTGGGTATTTATACTGCAAATTGCAGTTCATATTTTTTTTAAATAACATTGTCATTGGAATTTGCACCCTTTGAATTTTGTATAACTGTCTCTCAAATGTAAAGTTTTTTTTTCTATTTCTTGAGACTTTGCTCAACCAGTCCTTAAATCAAGAAATCCTATAAACATTTAGTTATGAATATAAGTGACTCCTGCATCATAATATACTACTAATCTCATAGTGTTATTTTACAAAGATAGTAAAGTTCTTCTTTAATAGGGATGAGGGAGCGAGTTTTTAAAACTCGATCTCGCGGCAAATTCAGCCATTCTTGACCAAAATTGTATGCGGGAATGGCCGGTGTATATTCGCCAGTCGAGCTCTAATTTACAAAAAAAAATTTTTACAAAAGAAAAAAAAGATTGCAGACTGCGCTAACTAATGCATGGAGCACCAGTTGCATTAATTGATCAGCTCAGTGTGTGATCCCCGGCACTAGAGGTTAAATGGGTTACAAGTTTCCCCATTCAAAACCTCTAGTGCTCTCTGATTGGGAGCACTAGAGGTTTAAATTGGGGATACTTATCCTTATTTAACCTCTAGTGCCGGGGATCGCAAACAGGATTCCCAGGGCTGCAAGAATGATTGCAGCTCTGAGAATCCTATGCGATCCCGGGGCACTAGAGGTTCTTTAACCTCTAGTGCCCGTGGATCTTTTTAATGAATGTGGCCGTGGCTGCATTCATCGAAAACAGTGTGTGATCCCCGGCACTAGAGTTTAATTAACCCCTAGTGCCCCGGGGATCCAAACAAGCGGATTCCCAGGGAATCCTGTAAATCCTCCTGTTATTATTTCCTCGATCTTCCGATGGTTTCGCGAAATCGGTTGGCCGAAATTTTGCTGAACCATTGGAAGTTCGAGGAAATTTTCGCAAGAATGCCAGAGGCATTCTCGCTCATTCCTATTCTTTATTGATCAATATGTTTCTTGATTAAATGGCATCCAGATGCTTTCTGTGAGCCTCTACTTTATTGGTAATTCATTCTTCTATAGAATATTTAACAGAATCATTATTCAAACCTGGAATTTCCCACCTTTTCTGAACTGAAATAATCTAAATATAATCTAGATTACTGTCTCTCAACCTTCATACAATGAGGGAACCCTTTAAAATACTTCCAGGGACCCCTTCTATAGGTATTATCTGCACACCTGACAGTATATAGGCATGGTGGTCAATAGGTTTAGTTTTTAGCTACCTGTAGGCATGGTAAACTGATTAAGGGTCTCAGGGAGCATTCACTGTGCAGAGAGTTACGACTAACTATCCCCCCATGGGTGGCGGGTAGATGGTACATAAGCACCCCCCTTGCCCTCCCATCATTTGCTTCTGGGAACAAGAGGTGCCCGAGGCCCTGTTGTCCATTTACATTAAGCATTAGGCTTTGGGGGAGCACCCCTTTTTGTAGGAACTGCTCAATACTGAAGGGCATACAAGCTAAGATCGACTTAGCAGGGGGCTGCATGCTTGTTGCTCCCTTGCAGATTTTGCTGTTGACATAAAGCTATGGCCTGCAGAGTTACCAGTATTTTTCTTTGCTACTGTACATCTAAGACTTTAAATACAAACCTGTATTAACCGTACCGTAGCATGACCTGGAAACACCTCAGGCCCCTGTTCTATAGATAGATAAAGGAGTTACCTGCTGCAGAAAATAAAATAGTATTTGTTAGCTATCAGATGGTTACTAATATGGTGCGATGGATTGCTAATTGACATAATTGAACTCTTGTGCTGATGCTAGACTTTTCAAACAATCAATCTGGCATAACAAAAGTCTAGCAACTGTGTGGAACTTTAGACAATTGTCGCTGCAACAAGTAGTGCCCCAGTAGTAGCAACTCTTTTTGTTTTTGGATTTTCCCTCTATTTTGGTGTCATTGCTATCAGGACAAATATGAATCAAATACATCTTTATCTGGGATATAAACAGGAATAAAATTATTTTATCTGAGTTAGAAAAACAAAGAAACATTTGCTTTTAATATATTTTAACCTAAAAATTATAGTACAGTGAGCCGTAGTTTGCCTTTAATAGAAATCGAAGCCATTGCATCATATTCTGGTGTATATTACACAACATCCTGTTTGCATATGTACTGGGGCTGTGCAGTTTTTGGGCACACTTCACAGATATCATTTGACAAGTGCCTCAGAGAGTATAGTGCTACTTTTGGCAATTGCTTTAAACTTGGCAGCATTGCAAATGGGCACTCATGCATGCTAAACCACAGTGCCATCCAGAATTAATTAATCCCAAAACATCTTATATAAAATCTGTATTTTTCTAGCTTTCGTATACTTATGCTAATGATCTAATTCTAGCCAAATCTTCTGCATACTATTTTGTAAAACTACATAAATGGTAACATGAACGTTTATATCTTCTCTTTATTTTTAATGCTTCTCCTGCAGTATTTTTATGAATTGCCTGTGCAACCTGGACACCTAGCTAAATGATACTGAAAGTACACTGCACATGAAAACTGTAACAATAAAACTCAAGGGAGTCTTTTTATAAAGCAGCAAATCTGACATTCACATTACCTGGTGGAGAATAAATTACTGCAATTACAACACATGTACCTGGAAGATTCTCCACCAAAAAAAATTTCAGTAAATGTCAGATTCACTGCGTTAGAAATAGACCATAATGAATAAACCTTAGAACTTAAAACTCTGCTTGCAAAGTCCTAAAAAACGCAGGTATAGTAATACTTGCAATGATACTAGGGGCTCAAAACACTTCTGCAATGCAGTGAATTACCACAATATATGCTATATTGTGCTGTAGTGTTGTAAATTCATCCATTCTAAAGGGCATCCACAGCACGTGTTGTAATATAGTACTGTGCATTGTGTAGAAAAATGCTGCATATATTGTACATCGGGAACCCATTTAGAATGAATAGGCTGGCCGAATGCTGCACATGTTGTTCATGTCATAAAGCTAATATTGTGCACGCTTCAATACCTACAATACCTTTATAGCACCTCTAATGCAGGAAAAAGCACAGAGCAAAACACATTGAGCTTGATTTATTAAAGCTCTCCAAGGCTGGAGAGGATACACTTTAATCAGTGAAGCTGGGTGTTCCTGCAAACCTGGAATAGATCTGGTCCATGATTCAAAACATTTGCTAGCAGATAGCAAATGACTTTGAAGAAATCCATTCCAGATTTTCTGGATCTCCCAGCTGATGAAAGTGTATCCTCTCCAGCCTTGGAGAGCTTTTTTAAATCATGCCCATTGTCAGGAAGTGTGTATGAAACCACGAAGAGAAAGGTTTGGTTTTCAGTAACTCCACCTCATAATATAACTCCACCTTATAATATAAAATGGTAAAATTATTTTATTGAATAATTTTCATGGATAATACTAGCTTCATTTAGTCCACAAATACAACTAACATTAAAGTACAGTTCTTTAGTCACTTCAATGTGATGCCCCTATAAAATGTAAAGGTTCAGTAACTCTGCAACGGAATAAGAAAAGAGATATATATACTTTTGTATACAGTAATAGTTCATTAAATGTTGCACCCAAAGAATGATACTCACTTAGCAAGCTTTGTGTAGTTTGGTAAGTGTAGTGTTTCTTGAATGTAATGAACTTTAACATTTACAAGCTTGGATAAAGGAAAAAACTGTGGCTAATTTAATAAAGGATTTTCTTTTCATGTGAATAGATAACAGAAATGAATCTTCACATTTTATTGGATAACAAATGTTGGTTACACTGATTCTGAAAATACTTATCAAAAGGAACAGACAATCTATACTCGACCCTGAGTAGGCATTCTAATCAGAAGTTCTGAATCCACTTCTCTAACTGCATGCCTATTCCAGGGTGTGATTCAGAAGACAGCAGCCAGACAACAAACATATAGAAAAAAGTTATCAAAGATAGCAAATAATAAAGTAGTTGTGCATTGTCTTGAAATGGCCCCTGGTTACCAAACCATTTTCATTTCATAACTCATATTTTCTACAATTCCAATTGCTTTCGTTCCTTTTATTTTTACTTTATTTTTTTTTTTACTTTCTTCCATGGCCGTTATGTAAATAGTAAATACCCAAATGTGAAAACAATCTTTTCACGCTATACTCTATACTTAAAAAGTTTACACTTTTGTGCAGAAAATATATCTTCTTTTCCTGCCGAACAAAGGAATGTCAGGCTTTATTGAGCATGTCAGTAACAATGTATCCAGCGTTAAACGTTCTATTTTGTAACTGTTGCTGTATATTTTGCTGTGATTATCACCCTTTAGATCTACATCCTATAAAAAGATTTTATTCTGTTTGCTTAATTATAAAGCTCCTTATGAACAGGCTTGGCTGTAAATAGCTTGTTGCAGCTGAAATAGAAATATAATTATAATGAAAGCAGATGTTTGTGATCCACTTTTCATGAAACTTGATTTGAATTTACCAAGTGAAAAGTGTCTTTGTGCAGCCAACTGTTTCTCTCTTCTGTCGAAGAGGGTGATATTTATCCCCGCGACCTTCTGCGCACTGCGGAACGATTAAAGATACTATAAAATGTATAGTAAATCAGGTTGAATGAAAACAATAAATAGGACAAATACATTTACAAGTAATGTTTCAGTGACAGATGATTTAAAAAAGTAGAATATTTGAATTAATTCTGGTATTAAATGTCATCATAAAGGTCAAAAAAGAACTTCGATCAACTAGAAAAGCAGGATACTGTTTACATTTTGGAACTGGTAAAATGCTTGAATATAGGCTTGCTAGTAAAAAGAAAGTATCATATATGAAACTTTTTTAAAGTAAAGATCAGTATTTTCAGCGTTTCCTAATGCTTTTAACATGCAGAGCTCTTAAAATAACTGTCACGTCTTAAGGAAACCACTTCTAAATTACTACATTCACGGGATATAAGTGTGAGGGTGAGAAGGATATAATACCTTTTACATTGATGGATATTGGGAATAATGTCACCCTTGCAGATAGCCAAAAAGTTCTTTGGGTTCACCTCAACTGAAAAATTGCATATTGCTCAGGGAACCCCCAGGGTTCTGTGGAACCTTGGTTGAGAAACATTGAGTTATTCCATTTGGAGTTTCCAATTTTTAATATAGGTTTAAAGCACAGTGTGGCAACCAAAGCATACTGCATGATGTTGCCAGAGCATGTATTCCAGTACTCTGGCACCAGTTGGGGTCCCTAATGGTGGCTCAGTGTTTCGCCAGAGTAAATAAGCGAGAGTATAATAAGAGTAATAGAGGACCTTTGCTTTAAGGGGGATGGCGGAGGCATGCCGCAACCTGTGGCATTTCTAGATGATGTTTGTTTTCTCTGATAACTATTTGGAATGTCTGTGAGTTGGTCTATGCAGCTCAGCCTTTTGTGAGACTAGTGTGGGGATTGGGCCTTTGACTGGCAGCTTACTTCTTACCATCTCCCTTCTCTCCCCTTCCCCCTCTTTATCTTTTTTACACTTTCGCCTAGCTTTTTTTTTTTTTTTTGAATAATTTCATTTGTCAAAAACTTTGGACCCATAAGGGGGTTTCCTAGTTGGGTCTTATTAAGTATAATCTTTCAGGAAATGATACCATGCACCTAACAGAGGGACGCTTTCTTTTATTTTTGATGCCGTGAATATATTGTAACTTGCTTTACACTGTTGATGTATTTGAACATAAATTTTTAAGTGTGTTGTTTGTTCATTATCTTCTGTATTGCCTCATTGGGTTCTACTAATAAAGCTCTAATAGAAAAGAAACTACCGTATTTTTCGGGCCATAAGACGCACTTTTTTCCCCCTAAAGTGGGGGGAAAATCAGGGTGCGTCTTATGGTCCGAATGCATATTTTTGCGTCTTATAGTCCGGAGCGTCTAATGGTCCGAAAAATACGGTATTTGTTTTCACTTTTTTTCATACTTTGCTGCATCCATTGCAACTTTTTCGGTTAATTCCTGCCTACATGTTTGGTAATCAGTGATGGCTTCATGGTTAAGGTTCTAAAGGTGTTGGCTTCATTGCTTGCATTCTCCAGTTGGTGACCGTGGGACGATGTTGCATGGCAAGAACAGAACACTTTCTCCCTCTACCAGAAATGCCTGAACAAGAATCTTTATAGCAGGCCACCAGCTAATATTTGACTGAAAGCAGTAGAATTAAAAAGATTGAAATTACTTTTAAAATTAATCTAATATTTTTAAAATGTGTAGGAGAATACAGTAATTTGGTTTACATGTACTTTTAAACCTTTAAGTCTACATCTGAGACATTAGGGCCTAATTATAAAGGACCAAACAGGCTATTTCCCGCAATTTAAAAAAAAAGTGAATTACTAATACACAAATAATGACATTTTCATGTTCCCTCTATATATAAAAATGGTGATAAGCTAAAAAGAAATTTGGACAGGACAACAACTTTTAGAAATAGCCATCAGCTTTGAAAGTAAGTGGGGATCAGCAATCAGTCTAGTTGACATTTTATAGATCACCTGAAAAAAGGCAATGGTGGAACCCACCAGTGGCCCCAATGCCAATGGAGATCAGTGTTTTTTTTAATATTTTTTTTTCATATACCCTTATTCCCACTTTTCCTGTTGTTGTAATGAAATTAGTGAATGCTGCTTGAAAAAGTGGTGATCAGCTGCTGTATTCAAGTGAATTAAGCTTCTGATCCTTCGTTCAAAGTAAAATACAGTATGATGGTCAAAGCATTGATAGCTAGAGTGTAAAATTGTATCACTTTTTATAAATAGTGATCAGGATAAATATAGGTAACCTGTTATCTAATTTCTTCTTCTTTAGAAATAGGCCCAATAGACCTGCTTCTCAGATCTTCAGCATTAATCACAGGTACCGCTGCAGTAATGTCTGCATTAGTCCATATCTTTGGTAGATAAGGACATCACATTCCATTATTAGCTAGTCAATCAGAGTGAAACTTGTAACCTGAAAGCTTACAACTGAGTGCAAATGTAAACCATTTTGTCTTGCACATGATTCTTGCTTCTGACCACTCTAGTAATGCAACTCATACGAATATGAATACAATGCTAGTACTTTTCAACATTTCCACCAATAAAATCTTGGCCCATTAGGTAATCAGCTAAAGGGATAGGCTGTTCACTTCATTTAATAAATAAAGTAAAGCTGTGTTTAATTAATCATGTGCATTTTCCATGCACATAATCCGGTATTCCAAAATGTAGCTGCATAAAAATACCAAATAGGCAGCCTATTGGTATTTATGCCTCTATACAAACCTATATATTCCATGATATGGTTACCATTGGACACCACAACTTTTTGTATTTTAGAGCTGCTGTTCTTCATCATGCGACTCAAATTTTGTAATAAGGAATAATCAACTAAACTAAGTATATTCCTAGACATTGGACTCTCATTTACATAAAGCTATAATTTAGTAAAAATAAGGGTCCTTATACTGGTATTTAATTTTCATGAATAATTACTTTTTTTTATACACCAAGATATGTTCTTTTTAGAAATGCCTTTAGTTGAGATTTTCTGTTGTAAAAAAACATTTCTTATTTGAAGAGACCGGACTGCTCTTATACAGCCGCTGCTGAGTATGGTGTGTTATTTATTGTGCTCACACATTTTACATTTACCATGCACAACACTTAATGTATACATACTGTACATGCTAATGAATAAAATGTGTTATGCCACTCTAGCTGTCAGTTTCCCAATATGGTACATAGCTAGCTGTCTCAGTATATATCAAGAAGAAGGTATTTTAAAACATGTTAAGTCACATTGGAGCTGGTTAAAATGGAGCTTTGAAAGTATGTACTTGTTTTAAAGTGGAAGTCTGGCAAGTGTTTCTAATGCTGAGTATTAGGCGTTCCGTGGTATTTGGAAACAAAGAGAGCCAAAAGGGATTGCAATAAAAGTGCTACTACACACAAATATAGATGCAGTTAGATGACTCCTTTAAAAGTCCCATAGCAAAATATTGGCCCCCTACAACCGTGTTGAAAACAAATAGGAGAAATCAACTACATAGGCTAAAATAATTCATCTTGTCATAATTTATATTTTTAACATTTTTATTATTTTGTATGGAAGAATGAAACAGAAATTATATTAAACAACTCACGCAATGCACAACCACCAGCAAAAACAAATTTCAAAAGAACAGGACCAGTGTCATACCCCTACAAATCAACATAACGCCATCAGATCAATACAAACGACCTAATCCTGCATAAGGACAGACAATCTGAACACACATAACACATAGCCCCCACGATTCCGGATCGCTAATACGAATGCGCGACCGATAATCCGATTCTGCTTGATGAATCAGGGGCATAGTGACTGCAGTCTCCTATGCCTTCTACTCCTTGGAGATACTTGTAGGATAGTTTCCCTGTCTTTCCAAAACAGATTAGGCATTCTTTGCTTAAGGAGAAAAAATAACCCCTAAAATCAAATTACCAAATGTGGCTATATGAGGTTCCAGGCCTTGTGCCATACCCAGAGCACCAATCTCATCACCAGGTTAATATTTAAATGCAGAGCTAACTTGAAGAATGGAGTCCTAGAAATAACATAACACCTCTAATTGACTAAAAATGAAGGGATGGAAAGACAGAGAAGAAACATCTTAGGAGATAGGTAATAGGGTAAGTGAGGAGCAACATTCTTGACCATACACTCTGGATACATAATCTGAACACCTTAGAAGGGTTGTTGATCAACTTTTCACAAAGCCTTACCAGACTGCAGTCCTCTCTCCAGATTAATACTTGGAATGTTTTACCTTTTCTGTTATATCCAGGTATTTTAAATGTTAAGATATATGAGGATAATTGAATGGAAAAAGGTAAAAAAAGGGGGGGGGGGAGTGAGGGGAAAGAGGAGGAAATGGGAGGGGGGTAACAAAGGAGGGTGGAGGAATTAGAAAAAATAGAAGGAAAGTCAGGACATGGACAAAGATGGAGGGTCAGAGACAGTGGGATGACCAATAAAAGTAAAAGGCCAAGCATAGTCCCTGGTGTTATCGACACTGGTAATAACCTACTTGGATGAAGGAACTTAACATCATGCGGATCAGAGAAACCTATCACTTCCCAGGATTTTGCTTAACAAAGTAAAGACATGTTAATGGGCCAAGCTACATTATGATCAAAGCATAGAGACAGCTTTGGCACCTAAAAATCTGTGTGTGT
>NC_092861.1:22918301-23038394 GCF_032062135.1 Pyxicephalus adspersus
GTGTGTGTATATATATATATATATATATATATATATATATATATATATATATATAAATGATTAGATAGAGGAAGCTACTTCCTATCTAACCCTAAGGAATGAATCCCCCACCCCCATGCACATCATATTATTCCTAAATATGTCCCCCCAAAACAGAATAAAGTCCATTATGGTGGGACACATAAGTATAAATGACTGTCCAGATGGGTGTCCTATGAAGGGGAGCACAGTGGGGTTCTGCTTATTGTCCTCTCTCCTCCCTTCTCTATAGAGCAGACCAACACAGTGTGTACAGCTCCTATTCATCTGCTACAGCTGACTGTTATAGTAAAATGAAGCAGTAATTAAAGAAAATGTTAGTTAGGCTTTTGAAAACTAATAATTTTTTTATCCATAAAAAGTAACCCACGTTGTCACATATTAGTCTAACTTATCCTATCTTGGAGTGATCTGACAATTCAAAGCAGATTTGTTTGGATGCAATGGAATGTTTACAAATAATATACAATTTTCAATATTTCGGGTCTGAAAGAGGTAAAACTATAATCAGGCCTGAAAACAATCAAATTTCCTGCACATCATTGGACTTTCTTCGCAAAGTACATTTTATCATAGCCTATTCATTATTAATTTTAATAATTAAAATTATTAAGTGCCCGTGTCCACCATGTGGTGTAATAATGGGTATATACCAACACCACATACAATTAAAAGTAAAATAATAATAAAAAAATAGAATGAAAAAAAATTGGTTTAATCCCTTTAGCATGGATCATTTGATTAAAAATGAACTTGACAAACTGCTCCTTAATGAAATCTATTGAATTTCCAGGCAAATGAATCAATTCAGCATGATAAAACCTATACAATTTAATTGCTAGAGAAAATAAAAGCAGTGTATTTGAGCTGATCGCTGCTCTTTTAGCTTTTAAAGGGTGTAATGATGAGATGGCAGAAATGTGATCAAAAGTGCTTCTATGTAATTTTGTGAAACATCTAATTTATTTTCTCGGCATGCTTAATTTAATTTTGCCAGCATTACTTTACATTACGAGTCTATTTGATACTTAATTTACCAAACCTCCAGCTTAACACAGCCAACTATTTAAATAAGCATTTGATCAGATTTTAATGGGTATTTTTTCGGCATCATATTAAACACATACTATTTCAGTTATTTAACTTGGAAAATAATATAGTTGTACATCCCAGCCTGCAAATTATAGTAATATCGACATTTAGTGTAATGCACAAATTTCAGAAGCTATTTTCAGAAAAACACCATTGGTTTTATGTATATGGGGAGTTCTGTAAAGGGTCTGTAACAAGAGTTTGTACCTGGGATTTAATGGTTTTAATTCCCCCCCGGTAGGTCAACTCAGCTACAGTGTTAAATACTTGTTTGGAGCTTCTCATTGCACTGAGGAAATGAACAGCTTTGGATTTTGCTGGTATCAACAGGCCAATCAAAATGTTCTGTCTACAGAAGTAGACCGAAACAACTGTAGATTTTATTATATGGATTTTTTTTTTCCTTTTTAACTTCCTATGGTTTCCTTCTCAATTACATACCCCAATTTAAAATTGGTTTTCAAAAAGATGCAAATCCACAAGGGCAGACTAGTAAAGCTTTATTACTAAGGTCTTCTAAGGGGGCTTGGATGCCTGAGGTATAAATGTATTATAGATTTTATTGCTTTTCAGTCTCCACCTGAATTGAGATGCCAAGATAAACTACCTCCATGGGCCATCCATCCTCTCTACTATATGCAGGTGACCCATTACTGTAAATCACGGGTCCTGACGCATTTCGTAGACATCAAAATGAATAAAGGGCATAAACATTGGAATAACTCTACTATATGCAGGTGACCCATTACTGTAAATCACGGGTCCTGACGCATTTCGTAGACATCAAAATGAATAAAGGGCATAAACATTGGAATAACATTTGCTTGTTAGCAGAAGGTCAATCATGTCCACATGGATTCTTTTACAACTACCTACCCTAGCTGTGGTAACTAGTTCATTAGGCAGGGTATGCTAGAGATTGGTTTAAGGTACATAACACTGATGCCAATGATGTCACAAGGTTTTTCCAGAAGTGGCATGCCTATATCTGCAAAGTGTTACCCAGCACTGAAAGGTTGAACATCCATGAGACCTTTTAAATGATCTTTGTGGTACATTATCACTGTTGAATATAGTTATTCATTTATGATATCTATAATGCTTAGGTTACAGTTATCGGGTTTGAGAGACATTATTTGTTTGCAATAGTTAAATGTTTTTTTTATCTTTTTCATTTTTGTTTATATTGGCATGATTTTTTATGTATGTTTTTCCATTATTTACGTTTACTATACCTTGATCATATTGCTTGTCTGTATTCTTCCTGCCTATGCAAAACCCAATAAAGTATTGTAAAAAAAAGATGCAAGAATTAAAATCACAGAGAGTGGGAGAGGCAAGATTACCTTTCTTGGGGGGCACCTTAAAAGTTTTTTTTTATTTTCAGCATTCGATAAAAAAAGAAAATAATAAATCAATTAACATTTCCAAAGGTTACAAAAAATATGTCAATCCGTGCATGGCTAGCCTAAAATTACGGTATATACAAATATATAGGGGAGGAGACCACTAAGATTACCTGGTCATTTGGCATTTCTCCACTAATCATGGAGAAGACACCATAGCAGTAAATGTAATAGAGAAAATGGTGTTACCCCTCTGACTAGGTACTGGGGCATATCAAAAATTTGGCTAAACAGATTCAGAAATTGTAAAGGGGCCAAAATATATTTTAAAAGAATATTAGGAGTTTATCAGTAAATGCATGACTATGCAGCTATTGTGAAAGAGTTAGAAGGGTCAGAAATTGCTAGTGCCAATGAGTTATTATTTCTCAACTTTTTGGCAATCTGGTCAAATAAGACAAATATCATCTGGGACAGTTTCAAAAAGGGTGTTACATATTATTTCCTCCATGTATACAATGCCACACATTGCACAGTTGTTGGTGCCAACATTTGTCCCACAGTTTATCATCTGAAGTTCATGCAACGCTTACATAAACAAATATAAAATAGATTGTTTGGTCAGAAACCAGATCTAAATGATTTTTTTTTAGTTATTGGAGGAAACTAGAGCACTGACAGTAAATCCATTAAAAGGCGATAGAAAATTAATTTACAAGACAAACAAAGTTAAACATGATACATAGCCATTGAAGCAGTAGAAGGTATAGGGTCAACATAGAATTTGAAATTACTCCTATATCTTAAAACTCCTATTTCCTGAACATTACCAGGGTTCTCCCCAGAAATGTTTTTAAGCCGGGTGGCAAGAAGCTGTAGGCAGTTGGCAGCCCGTGTATTGTGACCCAACTTTTCAGTAACAACGTTTGGGTGGTTACTGAAAACTGCACCCACTGGTGCACTTGGCTTCAAGGAACTTAAGAGAACTATTTCTTATAAACTTTTATTCGGGAAGAAAAATATCTCTATGTACATTACATGGGTTAAATCAAGTAGCATCCTCTGGATTTGGGATTCTTCAGCTTTTTCAAGATCTTGCTGGATGCACCAGGACATCACCTATGGCTAGGTTCAGTGGGCAGAAGCTGTTTTACGGAATAAAAAATGTACAACTTTTTTTAACTATATATATTCATTTTTTATCAATGGATGACAAGGTTTTTGGCTTGGTGGGGTAGGCTAGTACACAACAGACAAACTTATTGTCTGGGTGTAAGATCTGATTTATTATATCTGTGCATACAATTACGGAGACTTATTTTAAAATTTCCAAACTCTTTTGACTTTAATCAAAGCTCTAAAACAAGTTTATCTGTCATATTGACTGAGACAGATGTCACATGGCATATGTGTCGCTGGCATATGCGAGGTGACATCACAGTGCTAGAATGGTAAGGTTTCAACTCTGTGACATGACTTTTATTAACACAGCAAGGACCAAGAAAGACGTGTCAAACATTTGGTGTGCAAAGCTCTGGCAGATATTCCATTAACTTATTTTCATATGATTTTTTTTTCATTTCATGGTTCTTGAAATAAATATTAGCATTCAGACATCTTTATATTTCTATGTAAATGCCAATTTTACAGTATGAATATATTTTCTGTCAAATAATGGTATCCACTTAAAGCTGTATGCTTTATTTTTAGTGTTAAATATTATAGTTGTAGAAAAGCATAGAGGAAACAATAAAAGATTTATGTTAGGTTTATTTTGGCATAGAGTGGGAAAATATTAAAATGTCTGGTTTTGATTTTTTGTATGTGACCCCAATGGAATTTTTTCCACTGTCCTTGAGCCACCCTTATAAGAAATGTGTTTAGGGGGCACTTCTTGTCAGAGACAGGTTTGCCAGAGTAACATATTTCAAAAATGTAAAGTAAAAATGTTAATAACAAGTTGTTTAAAATTGCTGCAGTAAAACCGCCTGTATGTAACGTAAGCATCCTAAACTTAAAGAAAAAGAATTGTAAGAACTATAAACCTAAATAAAATTAACAGAAGGGATACATGATTGGAATAAGGACTAGACTTCGAGCTAAAGAGTGTGCAATTAGAAACAAAACACCTAACTTGATTGGATGTTCAAAGTCAGGTGGCAAAGAGGAATCACTGTGGCACATGAGTCTGTATAAGCTGCTGGGAGGTTATTTTAGAAAATCAAGGGTGGAACTTGGTCAAACCCTTTGGCTTTCCAAATATCAGCTCTAATATACAACTATAGTTATGTTATTTATTGATATGATATGAGCTTAGTTTTATGTTTTTTTCCCCTTTTACAGTTTAAAGGAATATACATTTGAGTTGGATATGATTGTGCATGGTTGTTGGTTACCAGTAGATGGTGCTGTGTCCAAATGTGAAATGTGTAACAAATTCATGTATTATGTATTAAATCCCCAACGGCAAGAGTTTGTTACACACTTACAGAAGGACACAGTGCCGTTTTGTGGTCTGACACAAGTATAAACCAAGATTTTTTTTTGTGATGGCATTTTAAGGGCAAAAAAAACATATTTAAAGGGTGACTTCATTGCTATCATATGCCATAACATATGATGTTAAAGGTACTCTGTTATCCTTAAGAATATCTCATCACCTACTCTAACATTTCAGATTTTCTATCACTGTCTGGTCACATGGTCAGTAGAACAAATATTATTAATAAACAGTATTTATATAGCACTAACATATTACACAGCTCTGTACAGTTGTTGCAGATGACAGACAGATACAGACAGTGACACAGGAGGAAGAGAGGACCCTGCATACAAAGGAAGACTCTCCGAATGGGGAAATAATTTATTAACATGTGTTACATAATATTTTTCATTTTTATACTTTTGTTTTATTTTTGACTGCCTGCAGGAAAAATAATTAGCAGCATTGCACATTTGTATCAAAGTGTAAAACTCAATTTTCAGCCTGTGTACATTTTAAAATGTTCCCCTATGTCGAACTTCGCAAGCTCATTACAATTCAGAACTTCTACACACAGCAAAGCTGTAAAGTCTCTCCAGCAGCAAACGCGGATAGCGACTTGAATGCGGCAGCAGTGTCATTTTATGGCCTTTTATGTCCTTGGTTTTTTATATTTCAAGCTAAGTCCACTGTCATCTGGTAGAAATATTTACCATTTGGATCAAAATAGACCGAGAAATAGTGAGAACACATCTGGAGTCTAGACTGAGCGGCTCTATGGGCAGGGTCATATCTCTGTGCTACATCAGGCCTAGTGCTTATTTCTGTTTACATAGGTGGTATGCCGCATCATCTGTTTCAGCTGTCAGACATGCTGGGCCCATTACATCCCTTCTTGCTGGAAAACCACCAATGAATAGGCCTCCTCCCATTCTCACTAGTCTGAAATCCCAATAGTATCAGCCATGTTCGGGCTACACGGGTCTTCTGGCACACACACACCAGCAATAACACAACGCTATAAATTTTAAGTCGTCACTTAACATCAAAGCTCGTGCAACACATGTCATTAATTTAAAGTGGAATCATACACGATCGCTGATTGCTATAAATGAATCAGCTTATAATGTACACACACTTAAGTGGGAAAGTAACTGAAACATGGGAAAGCATTTCAGAAATGATGGACTGTGAGAAAGTACACGCATACCAAACTGAAAACTCTTTTGACCTACAAAATACTGAAGTGATAAATTTCATTTCTATATTTATGAGACTTATATTCTACAGAGAACAGTGCAGGGTGACAACAAACATTCTAAATGTGTCTTTGTGTAAAGTTCAGCATCATAACATAGGAAGGATAAATACTGGCATTTTGTCTCAGCTACCTGAGAAGTAAAGGTAATGGATGAATTATGATTATTGAAAAAACTGTTTTTACAAAAAAAAAACTCTTCTTGGCATTGTCCTGTGTAGAAATTCCTTTAAAACTAGAAGACTAACAATGTTAGTGCTAGGTGTCATGGGCCACCCAGCAATAAAGGACCTATGTCACAAACAGGCTTCTAAAAACAGTGAAATTAAAAAGCACACTGATCAATGTCTAGTGGGAGGTAGTTGTGCTACGGGGGGGACAGGTTAGAGCCTGAAAATCACATATAGGTCTCTATTTATAAAACAGGGATTCAGACATTTGTTCAAACTTTCCCTAGTGATAATCTTACAGGTCCGTGTGTTTTTTGTTTTTTTTTATACAGTAATTGATTCCCACTAGGGGATGTTTGGGGGAATGTCAATTTTCTTTTAAAAAAAAGAGGCCCTAGGGACCATTGTTGTATGTGATTTTTACAGAACTATGGAAGATGTCAGCTTGTGACCCCGTTGCCATACTATTAACTATATATTTTCTTATAAAATTACATGTGCATCAAATGTATTTGATATATATTATTTATCAGTAAATCCTCTCTCTAAACATCCAAAAGCCCTAAGATTGCTGCTGGATGCCGTCATACTGTATGTGATGCCAGAAGATGTTTCCAATGCAGAGCTGTTTGCTCCTTTGCAGAATAAAAGTTTTTGGGAAAGATTAGATTTCCTCCTTTAAGCGAAGAAGAAGTTATAGAAAAAAATGTAAAAAAACAGACATATATATATATATATATATATATATATAAACATAAGTAGAGTAAAGGTTATGGCCCTGATTTATGAAAGCTCTCCAAGGCTGGAGAGAATACAATTTCAGAAGTGAACTGGGTGATCCAGAAAACATGAAATGGATTTTTAAAAATCATTTTCTATTTGCTAGCAAATGTTTTGAATCCTGGACCAGATCAATTCCATGTTTTCTGGATCACCCAGTTCACTTCTGAAAGTGTATTCCTCCAGGCTTGGAGAGCTTTCATAAACCAGGGTCTATGTATCGATAGGCAGTGATATCAGCTGATGGTCATATTATGGCTGTATGATCATTATAGTTCTGTTAATGAGAGATGTGAACTAGGGCACCCATTAGATCAGCCTTTATCATTTTTTTTTTATCCAGAGGAGCCTTTGAAATAAATTTTGGATCTCAGAGAACACGTGATAAAATAAATTAATTTAGGTTAATTTAGGGTCAGTGGTAATGCCCCATTATGTTGATAATTGGGAAAGAATGCCCTTTATAGTTTTAGACACCCATCTAGACAGCTAAAAGATCACCGCTGTCAACCTAATGGCTCTGCCCAATGGTGGGCACCATCAGATGGGAGGTCAATCAACCAAAGCTTAGGGAACCTCTAACAACCACTGGAGGAACCTTTAAGTTCAGTGGAATCCTGGGGATCTTTAAGATGATGGCTGTCTGTTCTATTCATTCGTAATCCATTATCCAAAGCATGTTTCACCATCTTTTTCAGAAAGGTAGCTAAATATTTATAAAAGCTTGCATCTAAAAATATTCCAACAGATTCAACCTGCAGATTGTACATACTACTAATATTGCTAAATAGGCCATTTTAGTTTATTGAATTTATTTAGCTAAAACACAGTGTATCATAAACAATAGCCCTTTATTTTAGTGACACTTGTCTTTGTAGCCTCGTTGCAGCTATTTCTTGTTTTTATGCTCTGGCTGGCCGGATAAAATTTGGAAGCTCCTGTGATAGGGTTGAAATTCAGGGACATCCCTGGAAGACAGAAAGAGAACTTTTACAACCTTTACAGGGTGAACTTTTTTGGTAGGGTCAACATGTATAGTTTAAAGTTTATCTTCAGATTGAAAATTTGAAAATTACTTTTGGAACAGTGTAGGAAACTACTCCAGCATTTATGTGTGGATTAAGGCGTTTTTGCTGTGTCTATAAATGTTGGGGTATTTCCTGCACTAGTAAAACTGATAAAGACGTTTGGAGAGCCGTGAAACATCTTTAAAATTACAGAAACAAGTCTAGATGAATGTGATCAACTATGACTAGTCAGCATTGTGAGTGATCTAAAAGGAAATTACAGTTTATGGGACAATTTCCCAGAATCGAAGCAGAGTTTGGTGGAGCCAGTGGTGGTAATATGTACTGTCTTCTTTTTCAGATATCTCTGATCTGAGAAAGTTTAGTATAATACCAGGGTCACTTTAAACAAATAGATTTGTTTTTGTTAATATGACTTTTAGTTTTTTATTATTTCCTATTTTAAGATCACATTTATGATTGCACAATGGTTATTAAATTGTAGTCCATGATGTTTAAATTACCTTAGTCTGACAGAATACTAAAAGATGGTTCTCTGGGGTTAAATGATTACAAAAGGCATATGTTTCACCATCTTTTTTTCTCTAGGCAAAGAATAAAAGTTGTATATCAAACGGATCCTGGGTTTGGCAAACACTACAGTTTTTATTGGCCAATTTAACTGGAGTCTTTATTTCTGGAGATAAATGGTAACTTAAGTAAGCATCACAAAAACCAGAAGCATAGCTCAATACAAATAATAATTATGGTCGAAGCTACAGTCGGGGAACAATACATTTCAAATTAGTAGTAATATGCTTTTTTAAAGCACTCCCAGTGCCTATTGTGGGGAGCTGAGAGTTTTCAGATGGCAGAAAAAAGTTCAAATGCAGTTGTGCATTTAATATAAACACAAGTGTGGAGCATATGTAGCTTCAGATTCAATCAAATTTAAAGGCAGCAGGGATTATTATATATTTAATGTTTTACAATCCCAGAAGGATTGCAAAAAATATATCTGGGGTGAAGATGTTCTGAGTTTGGTTTTACTATTATACTAGAGAAAAACATGGACGTGCTCATTAGCTATTTGCAAGTATGGCTTCAGTATGGAGTTTTTTTAAATGGACCTCCCGATAATACAAGTCTGCATGAATACATTCCTGATGTGTCAGAATATCCAGTAAGAAAATCAAGATGTCATTGATCTCCAGCAAAATGAAGCATTTCTTTAGTTTTCTTTCCTTCTGTGATGATCATGAAATGTTCAAGCCACCATCACATGGCTATCCAAGGAAGATGTCTCAACACATATGGCTTTGTCCTTATAGGACATTGTGGCCCAATTCCTCACCCCACTTGGGGGTGTTTTTCATATGCTTTGAACAGTTGTACAGGATCATCTCCTCTACTGAAATTGTTTACTCTGATTTCAGCCCACACTGTGCTCTTCTAACATTGTACAGAAGCTGTGCTCATAATTTCCAGAGTGTGTGTCCCCCATTTCCTATTTCATAAATGGTCCTCTGGAATCTAATTTGTCAAAATAGAAGGGACAAAAAGTCTTTAGCCCCCTTCCCTTTAGGCAAAACTCAGACCAAACTCAGGTGGACAGAGCTTCCGTCATTGGATTGGATGGATGTAAACAATAATGTGAGCTCCAACTACATCGATACAAATTCTTTCATTGGGTTCAACCATCACTGTTAGGGACAGCTGTCCTCACCTCAGATAGGATGGACAAATGCAAAAAATGATGCAGTTCACAACAAAAATCTAAACCAGTGTATACCAACTTTTAACATTGGGGAACCTTTTGAAATAACTTTCAGGTCTTTAGAGAACCCCTGCTAATTATCATATCCATAACTCACAGTACATCAGTGTGATGGTCAGTGGGAAGAATATCTCCTATATTACTGGCCATCAGGAAAAATGTTACCCTCACCTAAAAAGATCATTGGTATCAGTTAAAATGACTTGAGAGGCACAAACTGCTCATTGCTCAAGAGACCCCTAGCAATCTCTGGAGAAACCCTAAGGTTCAACCGAACTCTGCTCTAAACAATGGTGACAACATTTTTTACTGCTAGTCTAAATTTACCCTACAACACATAAAAATACTTTGGACAAAAATAAAAAATCATTTTTTTAAAGTTTTTTTTTTTATTTTTACTATTGCTTTTTTATTTCAGGGCAAAATATTCCAGCAACATTTTTTAAAATTTGCATTCGTCAATTTTTGTTTTAGTAAAATGCAACAGGAATTAAATAATATAGAACAATATTTAAAAGGTGTAAAACGGAATTAAGTTTTACATTTATGGCAAAACTATTCTTTTTATACATTTTATAATTATTTGTCAGTCTTCCTCTAAATCAATTACTATGTTAACCAGGCTGTCAGCTCTAATTTAGTGTGAGGTCAGTTTTTCTAAAACAGTTTCATTATCTGCCTACAACATTGAATACAGTCATGAATTTAATTTTTATCTATTTGTTACAATCAAACTTTTAGCAAAAAGGGAATTTGTACAAGGTCCAGAAGAAGTTTGATAGAGTTATGAAAACTATCAATATAAAGATTGGGTGTAGTTTTAAGATACTAGATTAAATGAATATATTATTTGTGTTCAATATTGTTGTGTGTAGTGTTGGTCGAATACTGAGATATTGTTGGGGTGATAGAATGCCGAATTCAAACTCCAGTTAGGGTCTATTAAGCTTTAATAGTTGTATGTTCTTGAATAGAGTTGGATAGAGTAGAGTGTTCTTTGATAGAGTCCTGTGTTCTTGAAAAGAAAAACTCTATCCAGGAACACATACTACAGGGCTGCAACTGCGATCCTGCTTGCTGTTGCTCCCCTGTACTAGTTGTACCTGTTCTTGTTTAAAGTTTCGCTATCCAAGAACACAGGGCACTAGACGTGATGAATGGGGAAACTTGTCCCCATTCAACTTCTGGTGCCCGGGGATCGCCTGCAGTCACAGCTGTGACCGCAAAGTTTCCACGGTCATGTGACCGTGGAAACTGAACTGCAGATGAACTCTGCAGTTCCCACTACGATCCCCAGAGCACTAAGTGTTAAATAACCTGTAGTGCCCCGGGGATCGCACACTCTTCTCAATGATTGCAGACTCAGCTGCAATCATTGAGAAGATGCCCGGCTGGCAAGTATCTCTTACTCTGTAACACGCACCGTAATATGATAGATTTGTTACATTTTTCACATAGTGGATAAAAGAAAAATGTAACAAATGTATCAGAATATTTCTGTGCTGGAGAGTGTGTTACAGAGTAAGAGATATCATCAATAAACACAAACACTCAAAAAATTAATTTAACATTAATTTTTATTTTTTTCACATTTTTTTTACATTTTTTTAATCCGTATTTTTACAGTCGAATCTCGTTTTTATCGGGTCGGGTCTACACGAATTCAAACAGCCTTTTTCGGGTCGAATATAAGGACAACTCTAATTCGAACACCAACACTAGTTGTGTGAATTTTAGGATAGAAATTAGAATGCTGTTCAGTTAAAAAATCATTTGGTAAAGCTGATGTTATTATATTTTTTCCCAACTCCTTTACTAAGTTTACAAACATATTTTACCTGATTGAATTTATTTTCAATTTTTGTGAATGCTCAGAATGTGATTTTGTTATTTAAACTATTAATATATGCTTTTTATGGAGCTCTAAAATGTTCCGATCTGTGTCAAAATATTTAGTTGTTTTCTGCATTTTCTATTCTCTTACTAAATTAAAATTCGCCTGTTACATTATCATCATTTCAAAATGCATGAAGGCTAATTAGATAATGTGTAGCATTGTCCCCACACTTTCTTATAATTAAAGCTGGATTATGGCTGACAATATAAACACTATTGGCTCTATTTATAAAACTAACATCTGACATTCCCTCGAATACATTCCCTTCTAGGTCCATGTGTTTCAATGACAGTAATTGATTCCCATCAGGGAATGTCAGATCCCCTGTTTTATAAACAGAGTCCTTAAAATCTAGTTCAGTATTCATTTTTCAAGTTTTTTTCTTCATTTTAAGTTTTTTTTTCCATTGCCACTAATGTAAGAGCAAACACAAGACTATCCTATTTAAAAAAAAAAAATTTACTGCAAAAGTTAGCAGCTTCTACTTTTCACCTAAATCAACCCTAAAGAGTTACCTACATATAACCAACAAACAAGAAGTTATGGAAACATGTTAATCCTTTAATAAAATCTTAACAGCACCAATGAGTTTTAAATGTTCCTACAATTATGTGATATATTCAAAAGTTATTTTTTCAAGTATATTTTTTTATTTTTCATTGAGGAAAATGTCCAAGTATATTAAGATTGAAAAAAAGGAATTATAACACAACAGAACATAACATATAAACATATACAAAAAGAGAAAAATGTGGGGTAAAATGAACTAATACAATGAAAGAAAAAAGAAGGGAGAAGAATAAAGGTAATGGGTAACTAATACTGTACGCAGCAGCATGAATAAACACAGGTTTATCATAATTTATAAGTAGCCTCCACTCCTTAAGTAAATTAACGAACCACCTTCATATAAACCAGTAAACAAAGGATTTCCTAAACCCTTAAAATAACTTTATCAGCACCAATCAATGGTTTATAAATGTCCCAGAAAAGAGAACAACAAAAAAATGATAAATAATAAAATAATAATTTACTGTAGAATAATGCAGACCCCCATTAACTAAAGCAAGAAATAGGAGCAATCACATATCATCCTAGCCACATATCAAATCACATTTAGACAACCAAAAACTAAAATTCATGATGCTGAATTCACAGAACCAGAACACCAGAATATAAATCTTTATTTTAAAAATCAATGACCAATTATTTTTAGTTGAGTCCAATAAAATTTGAATATTACAGTGAGATGGTTGAAAAGTATATTTATTTGTTTAATTCATTCTAAATTAAGCCTCCAGTATTTTTTTTCAAATTATAACTGCATAATACAACAAAGGAAAAAGTTCTGCTATAAACTCTTGGAATAAATAATACCTATGAAAGCATGGCTTCAGTCTTTAAAAGTGAAGGTTCTGTTTTTTGTCTGTAAGTTTATGAATGAAAGACAAATATTATGCTTCAATGAACTCTCTTGGATCCATGCTAATAAAATGCATGACCAGACCCACCTCAGTATTCTTTCAAAACTTAACAATCCCTGTGGAGGACAGATGACAGCGGGCACACATCTTGACAGCAAATGTGAGACGTTACTGTACTTTGAAAGCCAATATGTCTGCTGATTATTTTTCTCCTGAACTCTGACAATCACTAAGTTCTCTTTTGTGGCTCTAGTGCTTTTCTAAGAAGAAGCGTACCAGATTTTACTCCTGAAAATAGAATCTTGATGTTTCTACCCCCTGTAATCCTTCACAGATGGCATAGCACTAATTTGCTAATGCCTGTTAACTTATTACATTTATAAATGCTATATGAGTCGATGGTGTAGAAATGATAAACACATGGATACTATGTATATTTTTTATCTTCTTATAGGTATTTTTTTTAGAAGTAAATATTAATTATTAGGTTGATGTACTGAAGTTTCTGTTGAAGCTTGGTTGTAAAATTTTTATCCAAGCATTGTAGTAGAATAAATTGGAATATAAAAATATTATTCAGGGCACGGGAGACCAAGATCTAACACATATTAGGAGTAGACCAATATTTTTAGGCAGTACGTTCAGCAAAACAAAATAAACAGACATAAGCCTAAAACAAGTAAGGCAAAAGAAAAAAAGAGGGCTTAGGCTACGTACACGTTAGATTTTTGTGGTTGAAAAGGATCTTTGTCCAATCACAATGACAAAAGACTGAAAGATGCATAAACGAGTGCTGTACATACAACACCATTCTGTTCTATGGAGAGGGGAGGGGGAGAACGAATGAGCGTCACCCACTTTGCTCTCTACCCTTTACTTGCATTACAGTCTTTCGCTGTATGTCGTTTTTAGATCTGCCAGAATGGATCTTTGAACGACGTCAGATGAGTGCTGTACACGCGTCAGATGTCTGATACTAGCCCTGAAGCGATATTTGGATGAGAATCATCTGGCGTATGTATGTAGCCTAACTTTGCTCATGAACACAGTCCAAGAGGTGGTTCCCTGGTTATCATGAACGACTTTTACTACAGGACTGAAGAGAACCTGGGTGATCCAGTAATTTGCTATTAGCTGGTAAATCTGTTCCGGGTTTGCTAAATCACCCAGATTCCTCAATAATAGTCTATCATCTCTAGTCTTTAGAGCTCCAATAAATCAGCCCCAATGTGTGGTAGTAATAAATTTATATAAGGTATATAAATAAGTATATAGGTTTATATAAGGTATGTAAAAAATATGTTTTTAGAAACTATTTCTTTATGTTTTTCATTCATTCATACCTTGTTGTCAGGAAACTTTTTTCCACTGGGAAGAAAAAAAAAAACAAGAAAAAATGGCTCATCCAATCAAGATGGCTGTGGATCGTCTCTGGGAAAAAGAAAAAGATGGTGGCACCCTGCGATGGCACAGGTGAGTGAACCCACTTTCCATTGATCTTTTAAAGGTGAACTCTGGCCTAAAATTCAGTATTGAACAGTTGCACAGGCTCATCTCCTGTACTGAAGCTGTTTATTCTGATTTCACTGTAAAATGTAAAAAGCTTCTTGATGTTTTACAGCCCATCTCATTTCCTGGCTGGAGGACAACCAGAATCATTGATCCCAACCTTATTGTTTCTAGTCTGTCCCTTTCAATCTTTGAACTTGAAACCCTGGGGGCTCAACATCACATTGGGTGTTTTTTAGGTTGGCCTGCATAGGAATGCTTACTCCTATAGACGTTTTACCTCCCATAAAGACAAATTTAATATGTACCCTTCCTAATACCCAACCCACTGCTTACATCAATTTTGAGGGCTTTTGGAAGAAATACTAAAATACTAAAATAGGGTTCTGTGATGTTTTTAGTAGGCTACATGTCTGCCATCCCCTTACACCATTATCTGCCTATATTGCAAAGAAAAGCACAGGGTCAGAAAGACAAAGAAAGAGTGATAATGGGGTAGGGAGGTACCAGAAAAGGTAAATATCTGCAGTACAAACAATGTTAAGAATATATGTTTCTTTGGAGTAAATTTGGTACTGTAGGTAGTACATATGCACACATATCATCTACTGTTCTGCCTGTTTTTTTCATTTAATTTTTCTTCTGTTAAAGGAAAATCTACAATTTGCTTTAGAATGTTTGTATAAGTGCAGAAGTCTAACAGATAATGTTCATAAAAATCTTAATAACGTGAAAAATAAATAATAAGTGCCTGGTACCCCTATATATGACTGATGTGCGAATTGCAGGTTGCAGTACTCTATCCTTGGTTGTAGTTATTAAAACAAAAAATGTATAAAGTGACCCTTAATAAGGGTTGTATTTCATTACATGTGAAAAATGAATTATAAATAGACATTTGTCACAAGTGTTCTTGTTACATTTTATTTCTGTCTATATTATGCTTCAGATAAGAAAGCCCAGCAATACATCATTACAGTCTCTCTAAAAGCAAAAATACAAATTGTGTCTTAACAGAAAAAGGATTGGGACTTTCCCTCTTGTGACATTTGCTGCCTTTATGTGCTGAGAACAGATCTCACCAGCAGTACACTAACTGCTGGTGGAATCTGTTAGCAGTAGACTAACTGAACCTAGAAAACAAATACATTTGCATATTTGCTTTGAAATACAACAGCTATTTTCAGTGCACCATAAACTCTGAGCCTGCTGAAAATGATGGGTTGCCTATTCAGCCTGTCATTTTAGGTGCTAAAAATGTTAAACATGCAAACATAGAAAAGTCAAGTTTTATTTTAAAATTAGAATAGGGTGATGCCACATGTCAATTTTAAAATAAATTCGTACCTAGTGGAGTTTATCTTTTACTTGATTATATTTTTTTACATTACCCCACACAGATCAGGATTGACTCCCTAGCAATCCCTCTTTTAAGCATGTGTAGTTAAAATAACCTTTACTTTGACTCTTTTGGAACGCTGTAACGCTGATTGTTTTCTGTATTCTTATACACTGGGTAATAAAACAAGGAGTGCACAAGTGCAACATAAGAGGTAGCCTTTCATGTACACGTCAGAGGGAAAATAACTGGTTAGAGGAAGAAGGTAAGTATTACTCAGAAAAGTCTGCACACAGGTGTTGGTGGGGGGTAATAAAGAAAAAGTTGGTATTTTAAGTTGAATATATTACCTAAAATTCTAAGACTCGAGAATAAACCTAGGGCACAAAATACAGCCATCACTGCTACATTCAAAACAGTGATCAATAGAAATGCAAATAAAATTAATATGAATAAATACACCCATGTTGTGTTATATTTAAAACATTATTAAAAAGGAAAAAAGCAAAATCACATTATATCTTTTTCTCCTTTTTTTTAAAGTATTTTATACTTTTGTGTTGGTTATGATGGATTGTTTGCTCTTAAATTATCTTTTGTACATTGTTGTTGGCCAACAATAGATGGAACTCTGTCCTCATGTAAAGTGTGTAACAAACTCTTTAATGTATGTGACGGCAAGTGTTTGTTGCACAAATTACATGAGGACACAGTGCCATCTACTGGTGTGACTCATTGGCCACTTTATTAGGTACACCTGTTTTTTCATTTTTTAATAAAAATATCTAATGAGCCAATCACCTAACAGCACCTCACTGCATTTAGGCATGCAGACATTGTCAACACAATCTGATGAAGTTCATGCTGAGCATCAGAATGGGAAAAAGGAGGGTTTGAACATAGGTGTGGGTATGTTATAATGTATAAGATATGTTAGAAACTGCTGATGTGCTGGGATTATCAATCGTAACCATCTCTAGGGTTTACAAAAGGAAAAATAGAAATATATCCTGTAAGTGACAGTTCTCTGAGCTCAAATGCCTTGGTAATGCCAGAGGTCAAAAGAGAAGGGACAGACTGCTTCAAGCTGATAGAAAGGCAACAGTAACACAAATAACCACTTCTTACAATCAAGAAGAGCATCTCTGAATGAATGACACATAAATTAAATGCAAATCGGCTACAGCAGCTAGAGACCACACTGGGTGTCACTTCTGCATGCCAAGAACAACACAGACTCCCCAAAATTGGACAAAGGAAGACATGGGAAAATTGCCTGGTCTCATGTATCACAAATTCTGCTGCAGGTCGTTGGGTCAAAATTTGGAATCGACAACAAGGAAGCATTGGTCCATCCTGCCTTGTTCAAGCTGGGGGGGTAATAATGTGGAAGATGATTTATTAGCATGCTTTGGGCCCCTTAGTACCAGATGAGTATTGTTTAAATAATCTCATACTTCCTTAGTATTGCTGCTGACCATGCCATCTCTTTATAACCGAAGTGTGCCCATCTTCTGAGCAGGATAATGGGCTATGTCACAAAGTTCAAATCATCTTAAAATGGTTTCTTGAACATGACAATGAGTTTACTGTACTCTAATTGCCTCCAAAGTCCCAAGATTTCAATTCAATAAGCCACCTTCGGGACGAGGTGGAATGGAAGATGTGCAGTCGATTATCCTGCAGCAACTGCATGATACTATTATGTGAATATGGATCAAAATCCCTGAGAAATGTTTTCAGCACTATGTTGAGTCTATGTCATGTAGAATTACTGTAGTTCTTAGTGAAAAAGGACTAGCAAGGTGTACCTAATAAAATGGCCAATGTGAATATAACACTGAACACGGATACTAAGGACAGAACTGCAGATCCTTTGGCAGTTCACATATATATTTTTTTACAGTCTATTCAACTGTTTAACTGTTTGCTTTACATTCATATATTTAAACAATTAATAAATCTTGAAATCCTTCTTAGTACAAACTGTAATCAAACACATTACTTTATTATAATGTTTTTCTTTCTATTGCAGTGTGCCTAGCCGTATATATTAACTGTGCTCTGTTTTTCCTAAAATCCATCATATATATCATTCCAGAGGAAATTTGCTATTAAAATATTTTTCTTTAGCAGTAAATCAGTAATAAAGCATTTTGTGAGAAGTAAACCACATTTCAATTACTAACTTTATGTCCTTAGGTAGCTGCTTTTAATTCTTTTTTGTAAACTCTCTGTAAACATTTTTTCTTTTAATTAAAAATGTCTATCACAGCACGGTATATTTAGAGACAGTAAAAGCAATTTATTTCACTGTTCCGTCATATCAGGCGCTTTGTAAAGGATTTTTAGGTAAACACGGTGCCACAGACAGGAGATTGAATATAAACAAACACAGTGTGATTTTGTTTTCATCGAATGACAGAAAAGGTATGCTGTATGTCTGTTTCATATAAATAGCCACATTTTCTATGTGATTGCACAAGCATGCCCAGCATACATAAGTACTGTTTAAACAGAAGCAAATGCCTAAGCAGACCTGCTATGGCCCTCTATAAAAATACATCAGGAAATGTAAAGGGGAAAAGATAAATGATCATGCAAAGATGTCTAGTGGTCAGCAAGATGCCAGACAATGGTTAGCTGTTGTCTCTTGCACAAGTTTGATTAATCAATCTGAAAGCTAAAGATCAGATCCAGATTACTGCAGATAACACTCAATTACAGATTTTTAAGTTCAATGCTAAATGTGAAATAATAGAGCGCAAAAATACTCACACAAGCAGGGAGAGTTTTAGACAAAATGGGACAATGGGAAAATATGAAGTGATGGCCATAAAAGCACAACATTCCAGCTCCCTGTACCCCTGCCATTCTGACAATTGGGACCCTGAAGAAGGTGGGGGCCCTGGGCATTTGCCCAGCCTACTATAAAACTAACCCTGCCTAAAGGGTTCTATTTGTAATGAAAAGGTGATTCATTCTTTTTCACATTACACTTCACATCACTCTTTTATCACACTGGATTTTTAAATGGGTGATCAGTTTTTAGGAGGTGCTCTGTAATGAAGGAAAAGGGCCAAAATTGTGTATCCTCATTTTCTTTTCACCAAATCTAGAGCCCCATTTGCCCCAATTGTGGCAAGTGCTATTGTTAGGAGAGAGAGACTAATCCTCAGAATGTGTTGTGGTTCTCTGCAGGCAGCGAGCTAATTAAAATCTAGAAGCCTTTTTCATAAGGAGGCCCCCAGATATTCATCCAATCATCAAGCTAAATAAATGCAGGTGTACATAGTACTCTATCTATTTAAAAACAATGTTGCTCCCTGCTAAATGATCTTAAATAGACTTATTTGGTCCAATGTAATCATATTTTGGAAGCAGTTTTGGGTGTAACCTCTGATCATATTAATACAGCTAAAATTTCTACACCTGAAATTGTGAATCTACATGATATAAAACAAAATGTTACCCACTGGCAACTACCTTCCAGGGCTGTAGAACTTTTTACGATAATTTTAGGTTATTGCACGCTAGTGGCGATGAGATCTGGCATTACTATACCTGTTGTTGGTGTCATCCAAAGATAACTTTCATTGTCAGCCAAGCCGTTCTGCCATAATTCGGTGGCTAGGTTGAGCAGTCTGTAAATAACAGGTATAGTAGAGATGTCTGGCCACAAGACACTGACAGTTGTCTTTGTCCATTAGGCCAGATTGGCTGAGCTGTTCGACACCTGTCATTGATAGGTATAGTAAAAAACAAAGGATGTTCCCCTCCTCACTTCGGGATCGATATTGCGGAGCCACCTCTAAATAATTTGACAAGATCTGTGAAAAGCAAACAAGAATGATGTTTGAGGCTCACTTGTTTTCGGTAAAGTCTTAATTATGTATTTTTTTACACATTTGATCAATACATAATTACATAAAGCATAAATTCAGGATTTTACCCTAGTCCTGTTCACACTTCACAGGACATTGATATTTCAAACTATACATAAGTACTTTACTTGTAAAAAGTACAATTTCACTGTATTTGTTGTATACGCACCAATGCGTTTCGCCACGATTAGGCTTCCTCAGGGATGTGATAGTAAACAAGCTTTACAGTGTATAAACAATGAAAATTTTACCTAATTTTTACAGTTATGAGAACAGATTTTCATTTATTAGGGACAGGACATAGCCTTCTAATTCTCTTGTACTTAATCTGAAATGTTGATGCCAGGAGCCGCAGGCAGAGTCACGAGATGTAACAGATAGCCGAGAGGGCCTTGAACTTTTTACAAGTAGAGTACTTATGTAAAGTTTGAAATACCAGAGTCCTGTTAAGTGTGAACAGGACTAGGGTAAAATTGTGAATATATGCTTATTGTATTTATGTATTGATCGAATGTGAAAAAATACATAATTAGGATTATACCTAAAACAAGTGAGCCTCAAACCTCTTTCTTTTTTGCTCTCCACAAATATTGATAGGTATAGTATAGATATTCAAAATTTCTGAATTTATTCAAAATGTTACTGTTCCAAGCACCTCTATTGCACAATTAAAATAATATTTTAGCTCAGCTGCACAGTGGGAGCGGATCCTGGTGTGGATACACAAGTCCTCATTTAGAAGTAGATACCAAGAATTGGGCTACAAGTTTGTGTTGATTTGGTACCACACTCCAGACAAATTGCATCTGCTTTTCCCCTAACACATGTTAAAGATGCCAGGCGGGGATGGGTACATTTCTGTATTTGTTTTGGAAGATAGTGAGAGAATAGTTTCACAACAACCTACTGACAAGCATATATCTAATGATTCAGCATTATTTACAACTCCTTCTCACCTAAAATGTATTGGAATTCTGAAATCCAGCATTTGGTGACATCAGCCAAATCATACATATCAGCTTATTGGAGGAAACAGGAGCCTCCCCCAGTATGGTTGTGCTTTCAGGGAGTAAATTAAATTACGTGCATGCAGGACCTCACCTCGGCGATAGGGTAACAGGTAAGAAACGCTTTAACCCTTGGTTTTATTGCATCAATTTCTCTTGTCTCTGGAATATGAGTCTGGCCTGTCTTAGATACCTTAAGGCTATGGTAGCTGGTTGCGATTGTCTAGCACTCCTCCCATAGTCATTTCTTATTGCAATAGGAGACTAGGTTCCTCTACCCCCTTTTCCCCTTCTTTCTCGTACTTCTGTTTTCTACCTCTTTCCTTGTATACCTAACTTTGTTGTTTGTCCAAGATGGTGTTTTGGATCCAAACATGTTATCCATCAGACCTGAAGTGGGTTTTTATTCATAATATAATATTTTTATGTGCCTAGATTAACTCACATTAGTTACTACTAGCCTTAGTCGTAGATTTGTTGTTATCCCCTTCGCGGTATACATATTGTTATCTGCATATGTTTCTCCTGTATCAGACTGTCTGTGTTTATGTTTGGCCTCCTATTTGTTGTATTGTTACTTGATTTATATTTTTCACAAATAAAGACTGTTAAAAAAAATGTTAGACTTCAGTCTCAAAGTGTTAAATATATAAATCTGTAGTTCACTGCAGCACATAAATAATTATCAATAAAATGACCAACACTGATATTAAAACAAATAATGGAACCACATCATAAAAACAAGACTGAGTTAGTTAAGACCTTCGTGTGGACGACCACAGTCTCCTTATCCACCCACCAATACCTAGAATAAAGACAACTGTGATCTATGGCCATTTATTAGCACATTCTTCTTGTTCTTATAAGTAAGATAAACAACTTCACACATACTCATTTCCCACCTCTCTTTCTGATCAGTGTAAACAACAAACAGGTTGCAGGTTTTCAAAGGCATTCTTTATTAAACTATCATAAACTTCAGAGCTGCACCCTATTGATATTGTTAGTTTCAAGCCTACTGACTCGGCAACAATATCAATGACCGTTCAACTATTCCCATGCCCCATTTTAAATTTTTTTGTTATAATTTTACCATTTAGGAGACCCCATATCGAGGATGTCTCTCCACCAACTTCATAGCCTTATAAACATTGTGCCCCTGAGGACCTCAAACCCACATGCCTTAACAACCACCCTAAACCCAACCCCCCCACTCACATATTTCAATAGAGATAGGGCGGGAAACTTTTAACCTGTCATCCCAACCTTGACCCCTCTTCCTGTTCTCAACCACATATCTTACCTTTTATCCACCCCCATTTTCAATCTCACCAATCCCAAACCCCTTTCTCTGACCTCCCCTCCTAAACCTAGTTAAACCTATCCTACACGCTCTGCCCTACCACCTAGTCATGTTAGCCCTATGCCTAGCTCCCTCCTTTTCTCTGGCTACTGGCGCTACTGGGACATAAAATATTTTTTTTAATAATCAGAGTTACAATAGGTTAGAAAAAAGTTTTAATAATGCATTACAAAATTAAGATAGATCTGAAATCTGGAAACTGTACATACTTCTTGATTTAACACCACTATAAGAAGCAATGAAAGAAAGGCATGGTTAGGTCTACACAGATATCACAGAACATATGTTGATACTGACTGATAAAAAATGCATCATGCTAAAACAAAAATCTTCAGAAGACTATAGTAAAGAGAACTTCAAAAGCCTCCTTATTTCTATCAAGGTTTTAAAGTGGATACGAATGAGTATCAAGAAAACATTAAAATCCCTTGTGCACTTAGAAGTCTTTATTGAAGAAGACTGTAAGAGGGCACTTAATACTTTTACCACTATACTACAACAAGATACACTGGAGTGGATCATTCAAGAAATACATTAAAAAATTGAAAAGGTTATGTGTATGTAACACAGCGAACATTCTGGGGTTGACTGTCGGAAATACATTATGGGCTATATTTATAAAATAGAAAATCTGACATCGCCTCAAATATTCCTCAGTTACTGCCATTGTAACCCATAGACCTAGGAGATTACCTAGGGAGAGTTTGAGAGATTTAAAAAAATTATATCACAGTCAAAGCTCCCACATGCAAGATAATATTTCTCAAATAACTACGTGCAATGTTCTCCTCGAACTTTGATGCAATTCATGTGCTATCTCCTTTCCTTTCCATAATGTGGCTTAAAGCAACCATGTTGTAAAGGAGTATTCCCTGAATATCCAGTTGGGTTTTGTAGTACCTACTTGTATCTACCTCCAGAACATACAATTTGGGATAGTTTTCTATGTAATTTTGTATTCTTGTAATTGTAAGTCTTGTAAACTTGTATTTTTCAATTTAATTTGTCAATCTGCATTTGTCAATCTCATTTTCATTTGCTAGTGTATCTCACAGGTAACATCTGCTAGTTCTAAATAGGGGATCATGCCTGGGAAACATTTATATACAGATTGTGGGCAAAAATTGGTTGGTTTCCACATCTTCTAGTCTAGTTTCTAGACTATATATGGAAACCATGTTACTTTATTTCTAATATAACAACCATGTTCTTGTTTATCTATTTCTAACATTATATCATTCTTCAATGTAACTATATTAATTCTAGTCAGAATGGACCCCTGGACTTTTTCTCGTTGTACATCATCATGTATCCTCAGGTTCACAGCTGATAAATTTGTCATGGGACTATTATTTAGGTATACAGTGTGCACAGTACACACAGTTCTTATTGGTGGGTGGTTGTCAAGTGCAGTTCTCCCCTTGCCCATCGTAAACCAATAGGAACACAGTTCGCCATGTTTTTTTAAGCAGTACCCCGGTAGCTAGATGTTGACAACCATCGTCTATGAACGCGTTATTAGAGAACACAGCAGGCAGCAGTTACTTTCTGCATACTCTAACAAAGCAAAATCAATTTAAGTGAATTTCAGGGTTATTTGGTCTGATATTAGGGTCAATTCTGTAATTTTGCTTAAACCTGCAAAACAACATAATGAGCCTGATTTATTAAAATTCTACAAGACTGGAGAGGATAGACTATCATAGGAGAACCTGGATGATCTAGCAAACCTGTAATAGGTCTTGTCCAAGACTGAACACATTTGCAATAGCGAATGATTTTTTAAACATCCATTCCAGGTAGAACAGTGTTGTGCTTATTTAATAAATTAACCCCAACCACCATCAATGTACATTACACACACATATTTATTATACATACATCAGGACCACAATTGTATCTCTACAAAAGTGTTATGAATTCATTTGCAGCAATTATCCAGGTTTTATCAGAGAGGGGCTCCACTGCAACATTTTGAAACATTTTCATCTGAAAATCCAAAGTAATTTCATTTTGGTTTGTAATATATTGTTAATGCAAAGATGCAAATTCAGAAATCTCCCCCTAAAAAAAATGACAATAACTTACAGTGATGTAGTGTGTATGGTAATTGTGCTATTGAGCCTCATCACAATAACATATGGTACATCCGAGGAAACAACAGCTATTTCCAGCTTTTTATACAGTCATTTGTCTAATTAACAGCTGATGAAAGCACAGTAGAAACAAACAGTTTTCCCTAACTAATCTAATTAAATTCCTGATTATGTCAGTTTGATGAGGTAATGACTATCCATGCAATAAAAATCCATAACTTTTCATTTGCTGTGTCAAGTGCTTTCATTAAAGTAGTGCCATTGGCTCTATATGCACCCTATAGAGGGGTCACAGTGTAGTTATTTGCAGAAATTTTCAATGAAATATTGATTTAGAGAACATCGCACTTAGTTTTATTTTACAAAAAAATATAACTTTTTTGTGCAATATATTCAAATGAAAATTACGTTAAGTTCAATTATTGAATTTATATTATTAAAAACATTCAAACATGTTTGTCACAACTGATAATTGAGTGTTACATGTTGCGTTTCCAAAACGAAACAATGGAAAAAAAAGCATCACAATGCTGCTGCCTATTACTGCTTGTCAAATAAAGGATAATGAATAGACCCATTTAGTCCTGGTGTCTAGTCCATGCTGGAAAAGAAGGAAGATGGGACAGCACGGGACTCACTGGACAAGGATCGCAAAGGAATTGACAGCTTAACACCTATAAAGGTAAGTGGTATTTCGTTTTATTTAACCAGCACTGGATCTCTGGTAAGATCCAAAGATTTATATTCACTTTGCAAACAGATAAAAGCAGAACAGATGTGTTGGTATTTTTAACACAGAAAGAGAGAGCAAATAGGAGAAGTTCATTGTTAGGGTTATTTCACATTTTAGTGGTACACTTTGACATCAATTTTCAGGCTGTTTAGAAACCGGGAAAAGGTAGGCAATACCCATGTCAGCATAAATGTTTATAAAAAATTGTGCAATCACCCTTACTACTATATGTCATACAAATGGCGCGTCAGACATGTGGTTAGTATCACAATAGAATTGGGACTGCATGCTTGCAGCTTCCTTGTTATGGGGATAAAAAGGTGGGTTGTTCAAGGTGGGAGAGGGGGTGCACTAGTTTTGTGCCCTAGATTTATACTCGAGTAAATGTATTTTCCAGTTTATTCAGATAAAAGTATGTATCTTGGTTTATATTTGGATTAAGGAGGAGCAAAAATTTCCTTGAACTTCAAGGAAATTCAAGCAGCATAATGCAGCCCTGGAAATCCTTTGGTTCGGTGGGAGCTTCCACCTCTTGGCGAATCAGAAGGCCATTCTCGATTACCTTTTGGTAGGAAAGAAAGGCCCGATTCGCCGCGAGATCGAACCTAACATTCTTACTCGCTTATCCCTAATTTGGATTAGTTCTTATTTAAACCCTAGACCCTAGTCTAAAATGGCCAGAATTTCATAACAGTATCCCCCTCTCCCCCATAGGCTTTTCCCTTTTCTAGGTTTGCAGTATTCAAACAACACTGGCCAAACCCTTGGCATATTGAAATTGGGCAGAATGTCAATGCTCCATACAGCTGTAGACTGTGTGAGCCCTGGCAGTTTCACCTATCGCTACTCCAGAAAAAAAAAATATTTGGTTTCCAAAAAATGCCCCTTAACCATAACTGGATTGAAAGAATAGAAGCCTTTATTGTTAAATAAATGTCTAATAAATAAATGTGAAATTAGGATATAGCAGCAGTATACTCATGGGTCCATATAATCAAGATCTAAAATAATCAACCTGAGCAAAGGTACACTATATGGTCAAATGTGTGGAAACTATTAGATCTATATGGTGTTTCTGGACAGCTCAGTTCCAAAAAGTATTTAAATTATTATTCTAGTTATATAGTCTTCCCTGTTTTGGGAAGACCCTTGCACAAGATGCTGGACTGTGTTGGAATTTAGCCAAAAGAACATTTGTGGGGTCAGATACTAATTAGAAGACTTACTTCACAATCAGTGTTCCAATTTATCCCAAAGGTATTTAATAAGGTTGAGATCAGAGTTCTGTGCAGGTCACCCATGTTCCTCTACATCGGACAAAATCATTGTTGTTTATAAAACCAGGACAGACAGCAATGATGATGACTAAATTACAGTAACCTTGTATATTGGTTTCAATTGAATGTAGATATAATGATAAAATATTCATTCTGTCTGTCTGTAAAATATAAATTACATTTCCTTATAAATAAATATATTGATAATGTTTATAATTTATATAGGTGCAATAACTCCTTTAATTAAAAACACCATTTTGGTGAATATGTTATGAAAAGAGGATTATGCAAAGTTTAGGCTATTTCCTTCACAAGTTTAGGCAGCGATAGTATAAACTCCAGTAAAAAATTATCATCAGAAAGCAATGAAAATGATTATGAGGAATAAAACGTTCAATAGAAATATAAATGATTATACCATTGGGGAATCATTTCTCCTGGAATTAATCCAAGGCAAGTCATAAAGTTAATGATTATGAAAAGCATCTAAAAGAAAATCAAATCAACAGACGATTAGATTGGAAAGGTGATTTTGACTATAACAATAAACAAAGAAAATATGTTGAGTTCCTCTAGAATACACCTCATAAGTTTAAAATGTTTGCAGATACAATTAATAATTACACTGTGGATTGAAGCCAGTAAAATAACTCACTTAAAACTCTCTGGGATGCCTGTAGAAAGTAGTGATAGGGAAAATTGGAAAATATATACACATTATTGCAAAAATATTCACAAAACTTCAGCTCAACTATAGTTAATTGAAAAGCCCCTGAACCCGGAGCTGGGGAAAGGGGGGAGAGATTCAGGAGGAGCTGTGGGAAAATGTTCCTAAAGTGAAAATAATGTAAAAATAATGTGTCTCCTGGCCTTAAAAATGCATGCTTTTGTTTTCTTTCACTTGGAGCATATTCTCATGGAACATGTAGTGACAATACTATGTTCATTGGCCATACAATGAAGTCAAGAACTAAAAACTAAACTAAACTAAAAATGTGTTTTCCATGCTATATATGCTATATTTTACATTTAAAACTTAATATATGTTTGCTTTTGGCATGTTATCATTGATCCAGTTTATTTTTAAGCAACATTAAAGCTAGTGGGGGCTTTAAAATCATGTTTTCCAAAATATAACTTTAACTTACAGAAAAATGTTCAGAAAATTATGCAGAAAAAATCACTAGGGACATTCTCCCACAGCTATTCCTAAACAACCACAGCAATTTTGATGACAGTTTAGGGGCTTTGGAAATATATCAGTCAATGTAGAAGGTAAATGTAGAAATAACGTGATTTTTGATAGGAGATAATTATCTGGCCAGCGATCCTGTGCAGTAAGCCATCAGAGGTCAGCACACCCTATTTATTTTCATACAGCAGCAAGGGAGATCAAGCAAATAGCTGCTCTGGTCTGCAGTATGTGACATCCCCAGTCTTCCTTTAGCTGTGAATGGTCTCTTGGCATCCCCTGCTCTTGGACTGTGTGTAGCTGAGAATTTACAGTTGTGCTGCAGCCAATGGGCAGGGTGGTGCCTGTACCCAATTCTTTGCTGCCATTGGCTGCTGGGAGTTTATAGCCTCTCTGCTCCCAGTCACCAGTGCCTGTTGTACGATTAGCCGGGCTGACCTGCTGCTGGTGTATGATTTCGTTAGATGTTGTTATTGCTGGCTTTGCCAGTTCCTTGGATTGTGTGCTGTCTGGACAGGCCTGTGGACCTTGTATCTGCTGGAATCTTGGTAATGCATTATCTGTGGGCTTCTGGTCCTCTGTAAGTTCTTCTTCTGGCACAATATCATGCACACAGAAGTCCTGAGAGCAATCGTGTGATGGTGCAACCAGCCTCCCAAGGCTAAGCGGGGCCTTGCTATAGGTGAAGAGGGTAACGTTAAATTGGGGGACCGGTGTCTGGTAAGCACTGGTGCTCAACCAGAAACCTACAATTTTCATAACAATTTCTATATCATACTTTTCAACAAACTACACAATGTAAAACGAATTTGATATTTTAAGTTAGATATGTGAATAGGTAAATTAGTCCTTCCTGCTAAATGTTAATTACAAGTTATTAACAAAACAATATACAAATATATACAACACAACAAATATAAATATATATATATATGTATATATAATTACTGTATATCTCAAAAACATGTTTTCAGTCAGTAAAATCCATCCTCAATCAAACAAGGCATTATTTTTTCGGAGTTGACTTTAGATTTACTGAGCTAATTTTATGCAAAATTAACATCAGTAATTCAAATAATTATAATATGCTTAATTAGTAAATGATTGTTAATGTCGGTAATTTCTAAACAACATGCATATATGCTAATAGTAACTAAGCTATCCTGTTTGTGTATGAAAACACTGCCTTACCAAATAAGTATCCACATATTTGTTTTCATAGTATATCTTTGTAAAACTGAAGACAAAAAGCAGGGAGAAAATGGAAAAACAAGTTTACCCATAAATTATATTTTCCTAAGTGTAAGTGGGCTAAATTATTAAATAATTGACCCAGGTAGCTGGTATGGTGTTTGAACAAACAACTCTCCACACTGGACTGGTGAAATGGCCACAAGGAGCCTTTTATTACATACCAAAAATAATAGCTTTTGATAAGACCAATAATAATATGACCATACACATCACCTTCTAATTCCTTCTCATAATTTTACCGTAACCATCTGGCTGCCAATTCTCGAAGGCATCCCCACACAATTTTAACTCCTGTGTGGCCCCCACTAATCATTGTTCCCAGCAGCACCACACCAACTCAGGGATGAAAACTTTTCCCCTGATTCTACCAGCCACCTAAATAACACCTCTTCCCAAATACCTTTTGAGACACCACACCTAGATGGGTCCCAACACTTCTTACCTGCCCCAAAGGATTTTGCCTCTGAGGATCTCACCTGCCCCCCTTCTAAAACCCCCTTTCTCTAAGGGTAGGAGCTCCTCACTCTCTACTGCTTGACCCCCCCCCCTTCTCTTCTGTCTCCACTTCCTTTAACCCTTCCTATTAACCACATGACCCCTCTTTACCCAACCCCCTCTCCTAATCTACCCCTCTACTCCTCCTACTTTTTTAACCCCCAGCTTCCCGCACCCCCCCTGCACCCGGACATCCATCCCTTCGCCTACTTCTTCCTACACTTGGCTCTGGTCCTTACTTTTCTGGGAATAAAACAGGAGATGTAAGACTCCACAGAAATGATGACAGAGTTCCAGGGACTACAAGATATATACAGATTTATTATTGGTATAACATAAACATATTATGTAGCACTGTACAATAAATTGGGGTTGCACATGACAAACCTGTATATTAGACTGGTACAAACAATACCACGGGAGGAGGAGCGGGCCCTGCCCAATAGAGCTTACATCTGTGTGGGAGATTGGTAAACAATAGGGAGGTTATCAAATGGTGTCTAATTAGTGATGGGTTAGGAGACAGATGAAGACAGGTAGGCAAATGAGTGGGTTTTAATGTTTTTTTTTAAATCTTTGGAAAGTAGGAACAATGCTAAAAAAACAAGAATGGGAGTTCAAGAGAGTGGGAAGTTCCAGTATTAGAGAAGTCTTGGAGCTGTCCATGTGAAGAAGTTATGAGTGAGGATGTCATTAGTAGGTCATTGGAGAAGCAGAGAGGGCAGCTGTAAGGATGTTTGGGATATATTGTCACAAATATAGGTTCAACACGAGCCGTGGAGTGATTTGAAAGCAAAATAAAGCAACTCAAATTTGATTCTGAAATGAAAGCTAGTGTAGAGATTTGCAAATAGAGGTGGCAGAAGAGAGGTGAGAAGGAAGGATAAGTATGCCTGCAGCAAAGAAGAGAGAGTCAGGTTAGTCGAATATCAAAGAAGAGGATATTGCATTAGTCAAGTCAGGATCCAGTTGATCCAGTTGAGTTTTAGAAGCCTGTCAGCTATCCATGATGGCATAACTCATTGGATTGATTGGATGGTAGCTAAAAAGTAAGGCTGGTTCTATGGAGGGTTTCTATATACTAAGAGGACAATTGCATGTTTGAAAGCTAAGGAGAAGATGCCAGTGGAAAAGAAAAGTCTTACAGATCACCCAGTGTAGGGAACTATGTATCTGAAGTTCAGCTTTGAGAAATTTAAAGTTCAACAAAAAAAAACTTATGAATGGTTTGCAGTCTTCCAACTTCCATACTCAGAATTTTGCATAGAAATTATGATTTTTTTCAGCGACTGCATGGAGGTGATGTTGTCCATGTAGTCATATTTCATGCAATAGTGTTTTGGGGGTCAGTATTTTGTAAACATGACTTGAAATTATAAAAATGCACAAAGGATATACAACTGGCAGAGAGTCAGATACACTGAGCTGAGTCTTTTTAAAGAAGTGAACATACTGAAAGCTTACAGTGTGAGTTATTTTATTTTGTATGATGAGATCACTGTTCTCTGGTGCCTGTGTCAATAACCAATTCTGTGAACAATTCCAGCTCTGTAGCTTTGATGATGGCTTGCGCACCGCTATGCCTGTCTTTGAGCTGTCAACGCATAATGAGAGGGATGGACAGAAGTGCTTGGGAGAACAGATGTTAACACTGAAAACTAGAATTTAAGGACTCTCAACTGGTGGGTTAGGGAAGCCCAGCTGGGAGAAGAAGACAATCTGCATTCAAAGAGCCCGCTCTGGGATGTGTGCCCCATGCAGGTATGCTTCTATTGAGAGACAGGAAGATACAACGCCAGTGCACACAAATCACCCACTGAGAGATCAGCGGTCTGTACAGAAATGTCATGCTTGGCAGCTGGTGTAAGAACCCTCCCACTAGGTCTGGCACACACATTCTCAAAGTGCTTAGGGAAAAAAAGATGCCTACAATGGGCTTTTTCAAATGAGATTGCATTAAAGAGAATAATTTGGCCTCTGTCAGCATTATCACATTAACATTAATCTAGCAGTTTATTTGTTAAATGAATCCTCTGATCATTTTAAATGTACAGTATAATGCATTGAATATAAATGTACGGACACAAAGGATATATGTCATTCCTTGAGTTATTTTTGTATTTTGTTGCTTGTAGAAGAGTAATTTGAAAACATCAAGAGAACCCCTCATGCATTCAAATCAGCAAATGAGATATGGAAGAGTTTGGTTTTCATGAGAAAGGTTTCATGAGCAAGCGACTGTATTGATTAAATAGATAGAAAGCTTGTGCTGTGCTGAGAAATCAAACAGGCTGAATATTTTATTGCAGAAAGAGGCATATGAGAGCAGTTCAATTACATTCTTGCTCCTTAAAAAATCTAATGACTAGAGAATAAAATAATTCTAATAAACTTTTTTAGTTTTTCATTTTTCAGCAATAATGTTTAAATCTCTAGCAGTAGCAATGGTATAGGAATGGTAACCTTACATGTATATTTCAATGGCCTTATAGCTTTTTCTTTCAGGTTGAAAAGGTTAAACTCCTGATGTGTTCCTGTACTAGTTGATTTTAGGCATTGTCCCATTTAGCAGATTGGTAGGGTTATGATTACATTAAATTTGCAAATTAATGTAATTAAATTTTTTTAGGTCTTTTATTAATATTAGTTCCAACCCCCCCCCAATATTCTTTTTTTTAATTGTGCTATACGTACCTTTAATCTTCTGATTTTATGCCCAAAAAAGGAGGTGTGTTGCAATGCATGGCAATGTTAACCAATGTTAGGAAAGTATGCTCCAGGAAATAGCTCTGTTCTTACGATATTATTGAATCTTCCCTAGAAATTCCATGGGCCCTTCCTTGTCTACGCCAGTGGTGTTAGTGAGCTGTCTTAATGATGTGTATTCACCGCTATCCAGGGCTGCTGTGAGCTCAGTTTGTATGATAGTGAGTGTAATGAAAGATTTAGGGCCCAGAGCCATGCAGGTTTTATAATAAATACACATGGATGTTTGAAGTTTCTGTATTATGAATTATATTCCCTGTATTATGGCTGGTACACTATTCCTGTTCTGGTGGTTGCTCAAAATTTTAATTTATCAACTTTCTAAATTTAATTGCCAATGGTTGCCAGAACAAATAATGAGACTGAATCTCCGCAGCAAATACACAGCCAGCCAAAGAAAGAAATTGGGAGTTGCATCATTTCAGCTGGGCCAATCAAAATGGCTAAAGATCCTGAACCTGGAAGAAAACTGGGTGAAGTTAAAACAGAAAGAAAAGTTGAGTAAGATTAAAAAAAAATTGTGATCAGGCAGATAAGTTTATTTTATTGAAAAAGAAAAAAAGCTGGTTTCTTCTGCAATAAAGAACCTGCTTACAGTGATTTATTTTTAAGATAAGTTCCACTTTAAATGTATGTATAAAGCTATTTTATTTTTTTTGGGACAGAGTGTGGAAGAGTTTTGTCAAGTTTTGTCCTTTGCTGGCTGTGTTAGTGTTGTGAAGATTCAGTCTCCTCATTTACCCTGGAAACCATTGTCACTGAAACCGAAAATTGAAAAACTCAAAGAGTTACCACCAGAAGAGGATTAGTTTACACAGCCTAAACATTGTTAAGTAAACCTGTGCCCAGAATAAACACAATAGCCCCTATAATGGACATAATGGATTCAATTAGGATTTCACAATACACCATTTGCTATCTTCATGAATGCTAAAATTTGAGGTGCCCAGTTATGCAGCTACTTCTCTCAGTCAAGCTGTAAGACACCCCTTCTTTCTTCACTTTACAATTGGACAGCATTGGACCAAACGGAAGCTAAGGAAGTTGGGATGAGACAGGTCATAACTCAGTCTTGGGAACTTAAATAAATATGCTATAACTGTAAGATCCAGGCTTTTTAGGCTAGCAGGGTGTCCATGGGCACATGTACTAGTACCTGAAGATAGCTTCTAAGAGTTTCAATTTGGTAATTCTGAGAAGATGGTATGGAAAATGGCAAAAACATTTGCTCCAACTCTCAATGATCACATATATTTGCAGCAAGGAGAAGGTTAACAAACTCCCTTCTTGGCTTAGGGATCCTGTGCTCTAACACTTCTTGTTATAGCATGCAGCAGTTATTTATGTGGTGCAGAGAATGAAGCAGGCACCCAACATAGCAGAAACCCTTCATTATGAATATAGGATAAACAATACTTCAATTTACCTAAAATACATAACAATAAAGGAGCTTTTTTTAAAGGTTTCCGGAAAAGGCTTTTTATTGACATTTGTAGCATTTCCAATTTTCTATTTTCCCTTTTTTGAAATATATTGCTATTTATACCATTACTATGCCCTACAGGCAACGAATATTCATATTTGAAATTTTGCCAAAGTCTATCTTTATGTTTAGGATAGAACAGGGAGGTTTCAGAGCCTCTCACATTGGGCCTTATTTATTGAAGCTCTCCAGGGCTGGAGAGGATACATTTTCATCAGTAAAGCTGAGTGATCCATTGCATATTCCGTTCTGTTCTGGAAAAAAATGAAAGGCTACTTTCAAGGAACTTTTTCATCAGGGGCACAAACTACAATACAAATCTATTACAGGCTTTGGAATCAGGAAAAAGTTATCCCAACTCCCTGGTAGGCAACTGTCATAAGGTTTGAGCTTATCACCATCTTGGGGTATATAGAACTTGTGTAGCTTGCCAACTGCTTGGTTGGCATGATAAACATCAGTGGAAAACCAATGTTAGGGTAAACAGGAGGGAGCCTGGAAGGACTGCCTTTGGCTGGTGTCAGGTGCACTTCCAGACAAACCCAGATAGAACCCAACCTGGGAAGATTTGCTCATTACTGGTTAAAAATGTTAACTCAAAGACACAAATACAGAGCCCAACTGAAGTTCCTTTTGTCTCCAGGTACAAAAGCGTAAACCTTTTTCCAGGGATTGCATATACAGATATTCCTCGTTTTATGACTTACCTGCTTACCAACCACCCGCCCTTACGACCGCCTCCTCCAACGAGTCCACTGTACAAAACTGTACAGTGTACATCCATGCTGCGTCTCTTCTTTGGCCCTTTGTCTTCCTCCTCTGCATTCCTCTCATGCCCTGGTCCACATGGTCACAGCACTACAGACCGGGTCTATCCTTTGCTACTCATGTAAAGGCGAATTGGCTTAACGACTAGGTCTCAGGAACGGAACCTGGTTGTTAAGCGAGGAGCATCTGTATTGCAATATGAAACAATATTAGACTGTGATTAAGACTGAGAATAGAAGAAATGTATCTCCTAAAACTGCTTATCTATAGTCTAAAGAAAAGTTTTATATCCCTGATTTTCAGTGAAAATTCAATAAAAACATTCTTGGGTCTGTAATAAAAACAAAATATTGGAGATAGGGAAATAATATGGCTTGAACATGTATCTAGATAAGTATTAATACAAGAAAATGCCTTAAGGAGCCTACACAGATGGTATATTACCCTAAGTCAACTGGCAAAATTTAATAAACTTAGCCCAGTTTCTGCTTTAGAGAATACACAATGGATGGAACACTGATTCACATTTTATGGTTTTGTGATATTGTAATCCAATCTTTTGAATAAAGTATTTTCTTTAGTTGATCAACTGTTAAATTTTAATATGCTGAAATTAAAATACCAATCTGGATGGGGAAACAGGGAAAATATTGGTAAAAGGAATGCTATTGACTGCTAGAATTCCTACAACCTAAATTATTAATTCAGGAAA
This sequence comes from Pyxicephalus adspersus, assembly GCF_032062135.1. NCBI lineage: Eukaryota > Metazoa > Chordata > Amphibia > Anura > Pyxicephalidae > Pyxicephalus > Pyxicephalus adspersus. The sequence goes on from NC_092861.1 coordinate 22,953,452, forward strand.
AATAAAATAGTATATTAACACCTACACTTGGTTACTCGTTAAAATCTACTAAATAAAACATATCAATTACATTTTAAATAAAGGACCTGTTTGGAAAAAAGTGGGAATCAGGTACTTTGTTCTACTTTTATGCTTCTTTGCTGATCATTACTTTTATAAGGGAAGATTTTTATTAGTATTATTTTCAACCTTTCTATCAACATTAACACAGCGCTGAATGATTCAATCTTTTAACATTGTCACTGGTGATCTTTTCAAATTGACAATTCTCTTTTCTGCTAATTGCGACCTATGCAATCAAAGTGGGGAACTGAAAATGGTATGATCTTTGTACATCTTTGATACTTGGTACATTTTATTACAAAAAATTATTTATTTGTGTTTGTAATGGTTTGCAAGTGCCTTTTTATTTAATTTTATGCCCTTTGTCTGAGCCTACATGGGCAGGGTAAGTAAAGACAATTAAATAGGTAAATATATATCTTTTATAGGTTTATTTGTGTGATTTAAGATGGAATATTCATAACATATATTATGACTGATTGTCTTTAAACATTATTTAACATTATAAAGCTATAAAGCTATTTAGTTTAAAAATACTAAAAATGTTTTGATTTGTATGCATGAAATATATATATATATATATATATATATATATATATATATATATATATAACATAATGATTATAATTAGATAGAAAGGAAATGTGCAGGCTCCTGGGTTAGAGGTAGGTACATATTTATATGCTATTGGGGTCCTGGTCTTAAAGAGAACCACAAACCCTTACCAGTCACAGAAAACACTTTTGCATGATGCTTGCTTTAACAACATTCATGCTTTATACTGTCTAGGGAGAATACATTTGGGGGAGTCAGAAATGGAAAAGGATCTGGGGGTTCTGGTAGATCATAGACTTAATAACAGCATACAATGCCAAGCTGCAATATCTAAAGCTAGTAAAGTACTTTCTTGTAATAAAAGAGGAATAGACTGCAGAGATGGAGACATTATCCTGCCCCTGTACAAAGTATTGGTCAGACCACATCTGGAATATGCAGTCCAGTTTTGGGGGCCAGTTCACAAAAAGGACATTGTGGAATTGGAGAGAGTGTAGAGAAGGGCAACTAAACTAATAAAAGGAATGGAGGAGCTCAGCTATGAGGAGAGATTAGCTGAACTGAATCTGTTCTCCCTTGAGAAGAGATGTATAAGGGGGGATATGATCACCCTGTATAAATATATAAATGGTCCATATAGAGAACTTTCTTCTCAATTGTTCACTTTGAGATCATTACAAAGAACAAGAGGGCACTCTTTGCGTCTGGAGGAAAAGAAGTTTAAGCTCCGGATAAGGAAGGGATTCTTCACTGTAAGGTCTGTGAAAATGTGGAATCGGCTCCCTCAGGAAGTAGTTTCAGCAACTACTATAGATTGCTTTAGGAAAAAACTGGATGTTTTTCTAGAAGCACAGAATATAACTGGGTATTAGGGCTTTAAAGTAAAGATAACAGAGACCGCTGATCCAGGGAACATCCGATTGCCTCATGGAATCAGGAAGGAATTTTTTTTTCCTGTTGAAGCAAATTGTACCAGGGTTTTTTTGCCTTCCTCTGGACCATCTATGCCTTATAGGGTTTTATATCCGGGATATGTTTATTTCCTTAGTGGTTGAACCAGTTAGTGATTGGATTTATGTATTTTTTCAACCTGACTTAATATGTAACTATGCATGGCCACTCTGTTGGTCACTGTTTCTCATAGCAAATATGATTAAAAAAAACAATTCTACGGTTTTAGGCCAATAGGACATTTTGTAAAGAAGATGGAGGTGCCTAGAACTAGGAGCTGCCTTTCTTCAGGCACTTCAGAGGTTCATATTAAGTCATATTAAGTTCATATTAACGTAAGGGTGACAATATATTTTGTGCATGCTGCTTGACTGGGCCAAAATCTTAATTTTTGTTTAAACCTACATCTTCTACTGCATGCAATAGTTTATGATGATGGAAATTGAAGGAAATATATATTTATTCGGTGCCATATGGTGTATAGTATTTTTCTGATAATATATAAATCACCATTTCACCATCAGTTTTATAGTTGCCATAAAGCAAATTTTCTTGCGCTGGGAAAAATCAGCTGTTTTATCACATCAATTGCTAATGACATAAAGGAGGCGATTATGTTCGGTTTTATATTTGTTTTTATTTTATCTTTGACAGCCAGTTTTTGCTAATAAAGATTTATGTGGAATTCAACAATATGTAAAAATACAAAAAGAAAAAGCTTCTGCCAAGTGTAAAATAAAGAAATTGCCTCTTAGTGGCTGTAAAATAGAATTTTGTTCTAGATCCCAAAACACACACAGCGCACAATAGTATTTAATTACACAGATGTGATCATGTTGTAATATATTAGATAGGTTAGGTAAATACACTTAAACCACACAATAAAGTAATTGAGAAAAGACACATCATTTTAAAATTTGTATTGTTTTTTGTCCTAGATTAAATATGTTGGAAAGAATATTAATACATTTTCATTTTTTTTTTACAGAACTCACCCAACACTTTTTTGGGGTATCCAAAGTGAGCAACCTGTAATTTTTTAGGAAAGCAACCCCAATATACACCAAAGATGTTGGATGGTGATGTTGGTGAAAATGGCCGAAATTACAAAACAGAATAGTTTAAACAGCAACAAGACAAAGAAGATAATTACGCCATTTGTTACAACCTTTCCGAGGCATTACTATTTAATTTTTTTATATTTGTCTTTGAGGAATTTGAGGAAAACAGCAATTATTTGTTTCCCAACAGCAACATTTAGGTAGTAACAGGTAAATGTGGTTAGCTTCTGCTGGATAAAAGCATAGAAAGGACCAGGAAACCAGCAAAGAACCTCTTAATGTTGTTTCTCATACTTCTGAATTCTCTCTCTGTTATGAACCTTGATAATAAACTGCTCCTACACATAATGCCTGTGAACATAGCAATGATGAAATCTCCAAAGTTGGGTCACTGGAAGAAATTAGAAGAATGGAATCACCAAGGTCTGCAGATATTAGTGGAAGATACTGAAGCAGAATGCACAGCACTATTATAAATAGTAACAAAGGATTTCAGCAGCACTGGAAGATTGTAGAGAACTCAAAACACATGGAGCTTGTGTCCTATGGAACAATCTATTCTGGCTGGCAGGAACAGGAAAATGGTGCGGTTTCCACATTCTTTCAGTGGCTTTGTTTTCCTTGTAGCTTAGTGCCTTCTCTGTTGCGAAAACTGAGTTCTGGTTATTCAGTAGCAAACTGAACTGGGGAAAGAGAAACATGTCTGAAATAAACATTGGTGTACGATATCACTTTAGAAGTATATTCATTTTAGGAGATCAAAATTTCTGTTTACTGTGTAATGAATAGAGTTCCAGGGTTCACAACTCATGTATACAGGAAATTACTTTTAGGAGTGTACAGATGCAAGTTTTCATGGATCAATGTTGTGGTTTAAGTTGAAAGAATGAATGAAAATCCATATTTCATTTTTTTGGTGGTATCTCAAAGAATTAGACCAAAGGCTTTTTTAAATGCTCTATATCTGCATTTGTCACTGCTTGGGTACCCCTAGCTTGACTTAAAATGCCACCCTTTTATCTTTATAAGCCTGGTAATATAATTAAGGGAAATCATTAAGCAGGGCTTTCAGGAGCTTCCCAAACCATTTTGTGTATTTTTGCATTATTTGCTCTCAGTAACATTTATGGTATTTTTAGTTCAGGAGGTCAGAATTTATGAGAATAGTACAAAAAGTTTGGGCAAACTAAAGCTAATCAAACGTTTAAGTTTGCTAGTCCATAGCTTAGTTTATTATGTTGGTGCCAGGGGTAAAAAAAAATAACTTGCCTAAATAGATTTGCCTATTTTACTTATGTCTGTTTGTACTATATAGAAGTTCAAACTCTTTACTATGGTGTTCATGTGGACTTTTTATAGTGTCCAATTTCGCCTTTAGTATGATGTCCTGTGCGCTCTTTCCCATAGTTTCCCATAGTTTTTATATCCTATGCAGAATGGCTGTGCGAGATTTTGGAGGAAGCTATGTATACTTTTACAGCTTCTGCACTCTGTCACGATAGCACACAATATCAAGGAAATCAATGGCTAGAATATCAAGCATAAAGGCCACTAACTGTTTAGGAAGCCTTGAGGTGTTGTAGATTCAGTGCTGGGCTGTTCCATTACCTTCTATGGGGCACCTATATTCAATCTGGGGAGATCAGTGTTGCACAACTCAGAAAAGCTCCAAATCCAACTAATCCCAAAGGTTTGTATAAAGCAAACACATAACTCGTTTTCTCATTTCACTATCTTACCAAGCTCTATATTGGTTTTTGATAAAACTTTAGGATTAGCTTTGTATTTTGAAAAACCAGGCAACCTTCCTTTTTTTCTGTTGCCACAATATTTTGAGGTAATCAACTATAACATTAAGACATGCTAGTATATGTATGATCTCATTTAAGCATTTCACTTATTATTCACATGTGCAGCCAGAAAATTCCTATTGAGGTATGAACTCTGTTGGTGGAGGCTTAGGTAATTCTTTTACCAAGCGGGTGGCACGGCACCACAGTAGTCTAAAACTTGTTGGACTGGTTACAAAAAGGGCTGTAAGTCACTTATAACATGTTGGCTTTATATCTTAAACACTCATTGTAACAGGCCTCAACTTTTTCTTTAAAAAAAATACCATTTGATGTTTTATTTACTAACCTAAGCCAACCATCTGCCCCTCATTGATGCCACCTCCCTGAGTAACAACCAATGATACAGTGCTGTAGTCTGTGCCCATGCCAATTAGTTACTCCTTTGTGATGTCCATATGCCATGCAGTCCTCTGGTACGTATAAGGACATAGAGTAAATGTCCACATTATCCAGACAGACATATGGAAACCAGAAGAAGGACCTCCGCCTCTACAGCGAAGAAGGTGAAAGAATTGAGACCAAAGATTTGCAAGGATTTTGAAGCTAAATAAGTGATTAGTCAAAGGAAGAGAGTTGGGAGACACAAGGTTTTTGGAGTTAATGTTCAGAGTTCAGGTATAATAATTTACTTTTGACCCATGTAGATAAGCAGAAGATCTTACTCCTACAATAAACAATCTGGACTTGTAACATCATTCACAGTGACAGTTTAGATTCCCTTCCACGTGTTTTGCAAACTACATAGCCTAATATATTATCTCTAATGGTAAATTAAACTATTTCCTCCTTAATTCCTTCGTTCTTGGTTCAGATTATTTAACAGAATATTTCTGTTGATAGTCCCATGGTACACTATAATCACCTTTGTTTACCTGCTATTTCTTTTTTAATTAACTGACATCCTATTAGCATACACTTTTTCACCCATGTGTATTAATTATACATAATTGATATCAGAAGCATGTAATTCTTATTAGAAGGATGAATAAAACATTTACCTACTGATCGTTACCTGAAAACAACATTTAAATACATAAATTCCCTAACAGAAAAACTCGCCTGAGATGTGCAAATTACATTTTTTTTTATTTTTATCTCTATTTATAATAAAAGTATATTACATGAGAAGGGACTTTGTAAAGTGCTGTGTAATATGTCAGTGCTATATAAATAAGGATAATAATATAAATAAATAATATTTACAAGTAATCAACAGCTAGACTGGGATTTTAGTTATAAGAGATATAAATAATAATAAATATTAAAGAAATAAATGAGTCGATATGAACTGTTGACCTGTTGGTGTCAGTAGTCTTTAAAAAGTATATTGAAGCTGGAAATCTGTAAATGATCGCACTCTTTTACTTTTCTTTCTTTTTGGCACTTGGATGAATAAACACATTTTTACTATCTAAGTCCTTTTCACTATGGAGGAATCCTTGAGATAATTTTTAGGTTTAGGGAACACCTGTTATATTTACTATATCCACAGCTCACAGAACATTAAAAAAATGTACTTGTTATGCAACTGATGACTTACCTCAGTAGGTAAAATGTATCTTACATTGTTAGTCTATAAGAAGAATGTCAACCTTACAATAGCCAAAAAATTACTGGTGTCACCTAAACTAACCACAAACTGCTCATTACCCAAGGAACCCCTTCTGTCACGATAGCACACAATATCAAGGAAATCAATGGCTAGAATATCAAGCATAAAGGCCACTAACTGTTTAGGAAGCCTTGAGGTGTTGTAGATTCAGTGCTGGGCTGTTCCATTACCTTCTATGGGGCACCTATATTCAATTTGGGGAGATCAGTGTTGCACAACTCAGAAAAGCTCCAAATCCAACTAATCCCAAAGGTTTGTATAAAGCAAACACATAACTCGTTTTCTCATTTCACTATCTTACCAAGCTCTATATTGGTTTTTGATAAAACTTTAGGATTAGCTTTGTATTTTGAAAAACCAGGCAACCTTCCTTTTTTTCTGTTGCCACAATATTTTGAGGTAATCAACTATAACATTAAGACATGCTAGTATATGTATGATCTCATTTAAGCATTTCACTTATTATTCACATGTGCAGCCAGAAAATTCCTATTGAGGTATGAACTCTGTTGGTGGAGGCTTAGGTAATTCTTTTACCAAGCGGGTGGCACGGCACCACAGTAGTCTAAAACTTGTTGGACTGGTTACAAAAAGGGCTGTAAGTCACTTATAACATGTTGGCTTTATATCTTAAACACTCATTGTAACAGGCCTCAACTTTTTCTTTAAAAAAAATACCATTTGATGTTTTATTTACTAACCTAAGCCAACCATCTGCCCCTCATTGATGCCACCTCCCTGAGTAACAACCAATGATACAGTGCTGTAGTCTGTGCCCATGCCAATTAGTTACTCCTTTGTGATGTCCATATGCCATGCAGTCCTCTGGTACGTATAAGGACATAGAGTAAATGTCCACATTATCAAGACAGACATATGGAAACCAGAAGAAGGACCTCCGCCTCTACAGCGAAGAAGGTGAAAGAATTGAGACCAAAGATTTGCAAGGATTTTGAAGCTAAATAAGTGATTAGTCAAAGGAAGAGAGTTGGGAGACACAAGGTTTTTGGAGTTAATGTTCAGAGTTCAGGTATAATAATTTACTTTTGACCCATGTAGATAAGCAGAAGATCTTACTCCTACAATAAACAATCTGGACTCGTAACATCATTCACAGTGACAGTTTAGATTCCCTTCCACGTGTTTTGCAAACTACATAGCCTAATATATTATCTCTAATGGTAAATTAAACTATTTCCTCCTTAATTCCTTCGTTCTTGGTTCAGATTATTTAACAGAATATTTCTGTTGATAGTCCCATGGTACACTATAATCACCTTTGTTTACCTGCTATTTCTTTTTTAATTAACTGACATCCTATTAGCATACACTTTTTCACCCATGTGTATTAATTATACATAATTGATATCAGAAGCATGTAATTCTTATTAGAAGGATGAATAAAACATTTACCTACTGATCGTTACCTGAAAACAACATTTAAATACATAAATTCCCTAACAGAAAAACTCGCCTGAGATGTGCAAATTACATTTTTTTTTATTTTTATCTCTATTTATAATAAAAGTATATTACATGAGAAGGGACTTTGTAAAGTGCTGTGTAATATGTCAGTGCTATATAAATAAGGATAATAATATAAATAAATAATATTTACAAGTAATCAACAGCTAGACTGGGATTTTAGTTATAAGAGATATAAATAATAATAAATATTAAAGAAATAAATGAGTCGATATGAACTGTTGACCTGTTGGTGTCAGTAGTCTTTAAAAAGTATATTGAAGCTGGAAATCTGTAAATGATCGCACTCTTTTACTTTTCTTTCTTTTTGGCACTTGGATGAATAAACACATTTTTACTATCTAAGTCCTTTTCACTATGGAGGAATCCTTGAGATAATTTTTAGGTTTAGGGAACACCTGTTATATTTACTATATCCACAGCTCACAGAACATTAAAAAAATGTACTTGTTATGCAACTGATGACTTACCTCAGTAGGTAAAATGTATCTTACATTGTTAGTCTATAAGAAGAATGTCAACCTTACAATAGCCAAAAAATTACTGGTGTCACCTAAACTAACCACAAACTGCTCATTACCCAAGGAACCCCTGGCAAATTCTGGAGGAACCCTTAGGGTTCCACGAAACCTTGGTTGGGAAACACTGCTCTAAGCGAATGTTTGTTATGTTTGATAAATAGTCTTCACTCACCCACTGGGGTTAATTTACTAAAAACAATAATAGTTTACTAAGCTACTAATGTAAATAAAGTTGCTCTAAGGTCAATTAACTAATGTGCCAGTAATCCTATTTTCCCCTTGCACATGAACAGAAACAGTCTCTACTCTTTAATGCTATGATAATTAAAAATCTAGTGCATGTTCCCTGATTTCATTTATTGATCAATCCTGGGAGGACACAGGCTGATTGGGCAGAGATGACTATTGTCTTTCCTATGAAAGAAGGACCCAGCGGGGTGCCACAAGCTTCTACTCCTCCTCTTACTGGAAATGATCAGGAAAGATTGCTTCCAGTGACATATATGTAATATGTGAACATAGCATTAATAGATCCACCACAACAAGTCTTGACTCATTAAAAACAAATGTACTTGCTATGATGACTAAATGCAACTGATGACCTCAACAGTTGCTTTATATATAAAAGATATTGATGCACAATGAAAATAAAGACCCTTATTCTGATAGCTACTGGACTGCTAGATGATGATGGAACTCTTCATTGATTTTCCCAAACAAGTACTTAGCACAGAGGGACAGATTTATTAAATCTCTCCAAGACTAAAGATATGCTATCCTGGAAGAACCTGGGTGATCCAACAGACCAGGGATGAATTTGGTACAGGATTAAAAGCATTTGCCATCAGATTAATAAAAAATTAATTCAAGGTTTGGCAGATCACCCACATTCACTCATGATAGTCTATCTTCTTCAGTCTGTAAAGATTTTTTTCAAATAATATGCCCAAAGTATCCATAAAGGTGAATGCAGTAAAGTGTGCCTTTTCCAGGCACATGCAAAATAGGGACATTGACTTGGCCATGTTCAGTGAAATGTAAGCCATACTTTATAAATAAAACACAGGTGAGATTTATTCAATACCAATTAAAAGGAACAAAATGCTAACTTTAAACCACAGTACTATTAACAACAAATCATCTTCTTCTGGATTAGGTTAAAAAATTGATTTCTGATTGGTTGATATCAGTTACTGAACTAGGCACTTCTGGTACACTTTATTGACTTTAGATAGTGGCCTTTATAAATGGTAATAACATAAATTTATGAAAAAAATGTCTGGAATGTATTTGCACTGTAAATATTTGGGGTAATGGGAGTAGTATAAAGGATGAATTTTTTTCTACATGCAGTCAATAAGTAATTGGATGTAGGCGTAAGCCCCAACCCCTGAGCGACTTGTGATTAATACCGCGTTCCATTGCTTATTCTAACACTTTTCTTCAGCATGTTACCAGAATCAGATTCTTTTTCACATGCAATGGATAAGCACGCTCATTGTTTCTTAATGACTTATTTATTTTCATAGCTGCTAATGAAGATTACTGTAAATGTGTGAAACTGAATGGGATTCCATTCAAAAGGTTTCTCTGAACAACATCACTTCCACAATGATCTATTCTAGATCATAATAAGTAGTAAATATTGCTCATATTTTATGCTAATCTACTAATTGTATAAACAATGCTCATTTTATCTCATGAATTGCTAGGAAGGAATTAATACATCATGTTTAAATAATACGGATTTTTCCCATAGTAGAAGAAAGAAAATTTGCAGTAACTAGACATCTGTGATTGCTGTCAAAGGCAGGCTTTACAAGTAATATTTTGATTGCAGAATAAACCTGGTTATGCAGCATGTAATGTATTATCAGAACTACTGCAAGTGAGTAAGCTGTATATTATATCGCATTGGATGGGGCCCCACTATTTTCTCTACCTCTACTGTACCTGATCATTTATTGGGGAAATCTACATTTTATTGGCTTCTATCTGGAGATAAAAAATTAGAACAGTTCACTGGAAGCTTTCCTGTGCCCAGGAACAGATGTGGAAGCTAACAAATCAGATGTAAAAAGCTGCGGAAAGGACAGGTAAAACATAGGGCAAGCCAAAAGAGTTTTGTTGGAGTGCACAACATGATTTGTAAAAAATCAGCACTTATGCATATTCCATTTCAAATGATAGGTTCAATATGACTGTTGGTGAGCCCTAATGGGGGTTGCCTTTAAAATGTCAATGAGGACAACTCTAGCAGGATGACTCCAGATGGGGTTTTGATTCTGGAAGAAAAGATATCACCTTCTTGAACAGGAAGATCATACCATACCAGGTGGGAGGTATTGGGGTTGTGCATGGAAGCATCTACTTCAAAGACTTCTCCAATCATCCGGTCTGGTGTATAAACATACCTGCTATATGATGACCCCCAAAGAGCCTGAACTAGCTGGTCAGCTGAGACAGAGGACTTGCCCCCAATGCAACAGTGATGCCTACTGGAGAATATCAGCGGGCACCTGTAAGCAGTGTATTTCCGGAAGTAGGAGGACACCAGAGTAAGGGGTGGATGTATGGTGTGGCTGAATGTGTCCAGGGGTCCTGCAGATGTATAAGAAGGGACAACAGCCACAAATCATTCTCTTATATCACTGATATCTCTTATATTCCTCCTTTGACTCTTATACCCCTTATACTTCATATACCTCCTATTGCTCTTACACCTTCTATTGCCTCTCTCCTACTCTCTCTCTTTTTCTCCCTCCAATCTTTTTGGAACCCAGCCAAGGTGCAGGGTACAGAGGACAAATTCTTTGTGTAGTGTTTTTCATCATTTTTCTTTGTCTATGTGATCATTTTTTAGTTTATTTGGAATAGTTGTTGATTATTTGTTAATCCTTTTCTCTGTTAAAAAATATCTTGTTATTTAATATCTGTGTGATTAAGCTAATAGAGACTGCTATAAAGATTCTGCTTTCCAGAAATGGGATAACATAAAGGAAACAGGAAATTTGTCCTTTATTATTGACACCCCAGAACATTTTCTTTCAGGTTTCCTTTAGTTTTAGTGATAGAATGAAGAATGAGGAATCAGGTCCTCTTTAGGGTTTCATTATTGAGATTTCCTCCCATTTAGGGCCTGATTTATTAAAGATCTCCAAGGATAGAGGGATACACTTTAATCAGTGAAGGTTGGTGATCCAGCAAAATTGGAGTGGAATTTTTCAAAATCTCCTAAACTGATTGTGTAATACCTTACCCCTAATCATCAGAGGATATTAGTCAAATAAAAAGGAAATAAATAATTGACCATTGTATACATTCCATTCGTGGTCATGATATCATGACATCAAATAGGTGTATTGGTGGAATACAAATTTTATTAAGTGGAGTAATAAACTTTAGTGACTGACTAGCAGTTGATGATTTCAAAATTTACCAAGTTGAGCAAGATTTTAGGTTTGGCCTGTCATTATGTTGGGACATCAGAATTATCCACATTCACAGGTCCCAACCTACTGCAAAGCATAATGTATTAAATATTAAATTGGAATGTTGCATTTTTCACTCTAGGCCAATGACCAAAAATAACGCTCTTCAGTTACCATACAATATGTTCCACTGACATGTAATATTCCACCATCAAAAATCTTGAGATTTAATGATCAATATCGGCGATTTGCCTTGGCATCGACACATTCAATGATACCACTCAGAAATCCTTAGTGTAACAATAACTAAGGTTATTTAAATAGCAAGTACTATAAACACCCGTAGATAAACACTAAAAATATTAAATTGTGCACACAGAGATTATGCAGATTATATGTTTAAATGCATGAACAATCCTAATCATCTTTTACAATGTAATCAAATACAAAGACTGAACAAACATCATTTTCAACAGTCACAACTACAAATTCTATGTATATTAATAACATAAAGATATAAAGTATATTACATACAGCTAAGACTAGCAGTCAAGCAGGAATGGACACACAAGGTAAAAAGACAACATTTCTGGTTCATGTTTGCACCTTTAAAATTAGCCAAAGCACATGTCATCTTACCCATCTTAATATCAATTGAAATATGCAATTACAATCACTGTCTCTGCTATATATATATTGAACTAACTATAGCATTGTTGCACTGAAATTCTGTGCCCTGGTGAATGCCAGTTAGGACCATTGTTATTATTTATCATTCCTTATAATCCTTTTAATTTAAACTAGACATTTATTTAGGTATGCAGCCTGGGTGGCCAGAAAAGAAAGGGTCAGGGAGCGAAGCTTCACCTCATTTTGGGGTCTAGGTGTGTAGAAGAGGTCCTGTCCTATAAAATTGTTACCCCCCTCATGTTTAAGAGTCTGGTTTGGTAGGGATCAACTAAACCTAATAAACTAAACTAATTAAAAACATTGTGGGTCATATTGGAACCTCATCCCTGGTGACACCAAATGTGTTTCATTTTGGCAAGTAAAGGTTTTCAATACTGTGTCATTTAAATAGGAACCACAGTTAATATGGCTTTTTTTAATTTTGGAAAGAATAGGCCGATTCAAAAAATCAGATCAAAAATATTCAGGTTGGTATTTTTGTTTGGGTCCCTTATGGGCGATTGTTCCTTTACTTGTTCTGATGACAGCAAGTAAGAGGAAATATTACTAACAGCCACACAAAAGTACTAAAAATCATAGGTAGTAGTAGTAGGAGGTAGTAGTAGGTAAAACTAAACCTTCTAAAAAAAATGTTATAATAACAATTTATTCATGGTCATGTTTTTTTGGAGAAAGACAGTCGGAGAGAGTGAAAGAGAGAGAAAGAGAGATGGTGAGTGTTTGTGTGCTCTGCTCACATGTTCAGCTTTTCTTTTTGAGCTTTTTCTTTCACTGCTGGGAAAGAGGAACACAAACATAGGCACAGTTAAGATGGAATAAAAGGATGTTTAAATTATTTCTAAATGGATCGTAAGTGTGGCAGCATTAATGGTTTGCAAAAGACCTCTCCTTATGAGGTCTACGTAATATCAGGAATTAGAGCCTCAGACTCTGCAGGTGTAGAACTAGTTCTTTCATTACCAGTAAATGGAGACCGCAACCGTCTTTGAAAACTGAAAAAAAAGCACAATCTCCGATCCCTGGGGCAGGCAGAATGATGTTGCTGAGATACTGATTTCTGTATGCAGAATTACAATGGTTACATAGTAAACAGCACCTGGAAGTTTACTAATGGTTTTTACAATTAACAGCAGTAGAGTGGTCTGATTATTCTGTCCTTCCTATCTTTGAAAGGAAAGAATAGGAGCAGATGTTGAGTTGAGTCGTGCTATTTTTTTTTCTCTTTTAATATAATTGGAAGTATTATTTTTCACCTGGAGGACTAAAACAGACACGTAAATAGCTTAAAATATCATCTGAGGACATTGGATGGGCTTAGCGTAGCTGCCCATCACAGAATTGGCATTTATCAGTCAAAAGAAAAGGATGTAGGTTAAGCTTTTGTTAAAGTAAATGAATTACTGATTATATACATACATTCATCATTAAACACAACATAGTGACTTTCTATTTTGCGGGCTTACATTTTAATCACTGCGGTCTGTGTAGTTACCCATCTGGGATATCTTTAAAGGGAATTTATACAAAAAGATAACAGGTCTGCAGTCCTCTGCCATGGTAGTTAAAGGTCTAGTAGAGCCAAAAACTATGCCCCTTTTTGTCTTTTTGTTTGTATATGGGGTCGGTATATTACGGAATGCTTTACCGAGATGCCCAAATTTGTGCCCATGTATTTGTAGCTAAACTTTTTTTATTCATATTCTACAATGTGAAAATAGAAAACATTATGACTATGTCACACATCTGTGTTTTAAATAGTTGCCTGCACCCACTTCAATTGACAATATTGATGCCTCTGTGATCATTTGATTAGGAGTTAGATTTATTAAGCTTATTCCAGTGTCTATGGCCATGGTAAAACTACAATTCTCAGTAAGCTCTGCCATTCTGCCATAAATTTGCAAATCAGACTGGGATGTGGGATTGTATTATAGGGATGGGTTTGGAGGGGCAATTATATATATATAATTTATCTATAATCTATATATCTTGAATGACATTTAGAAACTGGAGTAATAAAAGTAATTTCCATCTATTATTCACTAACTTGATAATTGCTGAAGCAATAAAGCTCTTTGTCATTTTGTTGATTATGTTTTTCTATCCTCTTTCCCTCAGTTTTGTGTTGCTATTTCCCCTTCAAATTCTTTCTCAGACATTTTGATCTACATTCTACCCCTTTTTTGTAATTAAGGGCCTTTCCTAAAGTGTTTTACTCCATGCAGTTTACAGCCTTTGATTGCACAACAGTCCCAAGTTCTATATGTAACTTTACCTGTTTGTATAGTAGTGGCTATGGCCACAGAGTGAGTTTTCAAACAAAAACTACATGCCCAAAAGTTGGAAACAATGCCTCAATCTGCCGCAGCCATGTGCAGCTGCATGCAACAAAAATGGCTGCTCCTATTCAATTGAATGGGAGAGGTTGGAAAGACTGAGCCTGCAATAGGACATCACAGCTCACTGTGAGTCTGAAATGGCCCTTAAAAGTTTTGGTAAAGTTTGTGTGGGTGTAGGGATTGGTTAAACAAACTCGGTTTTGTTTCTAAGATTTTACCTTGCTTGTATTGTAGTTCTTGCCTAGCATTCTGGTTTCTTTTCTTGAGCCCTATGTAACCACACTGAGTGCTAAGGTAGATCTTCCAGCTAATACTTCCAGGAGTGTTGGATACAGAAAAATGCTTAAGATTGGGTAGGGTTTGACAGCAGAGGAAATGGCAGCAAGAGGAGGGTTGACCATCGTGCCAGGCAGGCCCTTTGCTGCAAAAGGGAAAGGCAAGGTCCCCTGTAGAAAAAAATAAACTTACCTGCCTGATCAAAATTTCTTTTTTACACTCAGCTGTTCTTGATTTGTTGCACTTCGGTATGCGGCATACCCAGCACATCCTGGCATCCTACATGAAGAAAATAAAGATTATGAACGGGCAGGTATGTGTGTTATATTGCATAGAGACATTGTCTTTCCCTTCTGCAATAAAAATCCTGCCTGCTCACAATTTTTGGTTCTATGAACTATGATTCTGCTTTAAGTTTTATTCTACTCCTAAAGTAGCAAAACTTGCTTTAGGTTTTCAGATTACACTATTAGGAATACAATGAGCAGTCAGAAACATAACAGAAAGTAGCTAATAATAAAATAGCCTCCATAGGTTTTTGTATTTTTATTTAGGATTCATAATTAATAGCAATACAAAAAAGCCGTGGATCCACAAGAATTCCCTGACGCAGCTTGAATTGCTCTTGAAATGTGAATTCCATCATGTCTGATTTCTGCTACATAAAGTTAAATGTGACATTAAAACCAAGGCTGAGAGCAGACAATGATATCTGCAGGACACATATACAGGAGAACGCTTCCACATTTCATCTCCTGTCCAAGCGTTTATTCTTTTGCTTTTTGGCAATTATAGTTCTTCAAACACCTTTGTTACATTTGGTTTATCACTGACAAAACACGGAGTCTTCCCTATGTTTATCTGACAGTCCAGAAGCGAGCTATTTCCCGACAATGCCTACTTCAAACACCAGAATGCCAAGGTAACAGAAAAAGAAACAAAAAGAAAAAGGAAAGAAAACTGTTTTTTTTTTGGTACAATTTTGATGCATAAGAGATGTTTGCATAATAATTCATGAAAAAATATATTAAGTTTAAAAATGAACACAGAATAGGAAAAGCTGTGCATGACCCGGTGTTTAGGTGTTTCAGATTGTTTCAGATTTATACTGCTGGTGCATGAAGATCATAAACAATTTTAACAAAGAGCATTATATATGTATAAACTAACTATAGCTTAGCACATTTTTTGGTGTGGAAAGGGTATTGTTCATGGGTTGCTTGCTTAACTACCATTCAGATACAAATTGCAAAACAAGGTAAAAAAGGGAAAATGTTTGTTTTTCCTAAACCTTCCCATAGCACCTTTTTGAAACAGTTCTACTGCAAAAAAATCAGCCCAGTACTGTCACCCTGTAGACGTGGTAGCTGGATCCCCGATCTTTAGATAAAACAGAGTCCCTCACTCACACCTGATTGTCATCCCATTAATTGAAAACACCAGACTCTGATTTCACCTTAAAATTACATGATAATCCTGAAGATTTATTTGCTTTTACCACACCCAGATATGGTATTGGATCATATTTTGATAAGCAAACGCTGGTCATATAAGTATAACTATGGGGGTCAAAAAACATACTGTCACTTAGCCCTGACTGTATTTAGGGCTATGCGCAGACTGCCCATGAGGTTGCGGTACGATTACTGCATGCCAGTTCTTAATGCCAGTGAACGGCTCAATAGAAAATGAATGGGGGCAGGAGAGTGATTCAGTACTTCTCACTGCCACCTGTTGGCAAATGCTCCTTAAGAACCAGTGATGTGGTGCGAAAACCAGTGATGTGGTGCGAGAGACTGAGCAGCTGGCAGGGTGCCAGTGTCTGGTGAATGCATGAGTTTGCTTGAACCCACTTCAAGTCTGAACCTGCCTCAAAGTGCACCTGTATCCAGAATATGAACATTAAGCATTACCAAAAAAAAGTAAAACAGTAAAGAAATATCAACAAGCTCAAAGTACTGAAATATCACAACAAAGACTCTAGAAATGGTTTCTAAGGGCTCATTCCCACTAATGCATGGGTAGGTTGTATTGTAATTCATTTCTATTGGAATCCCAAATGCACCTTACTGATGCACTGCAGTCCAACACATTACTGTACATATCCGTGCCCTGCACTTTCAAGAGTGGCACATGCATTACTTTGATACCAGAACCCGTCCACTTGCCCATCGCAGGTCTGAGCCTGTGATAGGAGAGTGGGTGTGTTCTGTTCAGAGAGACAACCTGCCCACCACCCTGAGCCTGCAATTCTATACGGGAGACATGGTCTGCGGCTGTGGCCGGTGCCCCCCACAGCGGGGTCCTTTTCCTGACACTGCGAGGTGGGTGGACCAGCCAGAGCCACAGACCACCAAAGAATTTGTTGCAAAATAAAAGTGGGCACGCATTCCCAAAAAGGTTGGGGCATAGCATTACCCCCCATGAACGCCCCAGCTTTGCACAACTACATTGAAAGGGGCAACAGCTTATTAACACAGCCAGTTTAACATTAGAGGGCTGTCACGCTGCTAAGATTCTGGTTCAAAAGATATTAAGAGGAAAAATGATAACATTTCAAGGCTTGTTTTGTGAACCTAATAAAGTAATTTTTCCACAATGCTCATAGGTACAGAGCTAAATGAAGGCTTGTTTTAATGTATACCTAAACTATGTTCAGTTTCGTGGCGGACCAGAGAGTTCCGTGCAGCTTCCAGAGACTGGTACCCTGCCAGCCACTGAGCTACCTGCACTGTGCCAGACTGAGCTTCTCACTGCCATTCATTTACTACTGAGCTGCCGCAGGTAGATGGTACATGTAGCATGTCTCTCAAGGCAACAGTTCACTGGCATGAGGAAGCAGTAACTATACAGCACCCTCACTGTCAGTCTGAACATAGCCTTTTTTAGCCATGTTTAGACTTACGGTGAGACCAGGCAATTTTGTGCGACCACCAGCAGTTGCCACCTTGCCAGCAGCTCGACCACTGGCAACGTAGTTCTTAATAAACCAGCATTTGCACACGCAGCAGCAGGTGGTACTAAACCACTTATTCCTGCTCCTATTCATTCCTAATGAGCAGTTCAGGAGTGTGAAGAAGTTGTATCCTCTTTAATGTATGCGATCAGAGCACATATTCACTTTTATTCAGATTCTTCCATGTTACAAACTTAAGGCAACTTCTCTTTTTTACAATGTATTATTATCATTATTACAATATATTATTGTCATTTTTGCTGGTGATTCTACATTACCATAGACAGGCTTTGTTCTTATTGTCAATTATAACAAGAGAATGAAATCCCATGAAAGATGTTTTAGGTGGCAAGAAATACATGAGAGGTTCAGCATTTTTAAACCCTTTTAGCATCAGTACTTAATGCAGATTTTGTAATAAAAGGAAAATAAAAAAGAAGTGCCATTGGCACAGTGAACTGAAAGATTCTACTTTTCTTCCAAGAAGGAAATAGCACATTGTGATATATCATATAAGTTGCCTTATATGTATAAAATGGAGACTTCTATTGATTATTATACAAACAAAATCACTGCGTTGCTATTGTTATCTCTGAAAAAAAAAACATTATAACGCTACAGCTGGCAGCCTCCTTTTTTTTTTCTTTGCATTTAATAATAGAATTAATTGCTGTGCAGAAAGCCTACAGCCCTTTCTCTTTCTACAATGCCCTCAGCTATCATTATGAATAGATAATAAAATCCACGCCAATTACATTTCAGCCTGTTTGGAAGATATAAATTTGTGCTACTGGAAATTGTACATATGATTCAAGGAAAATAATTGGATATTCAATATGATTTTATGCAATAAAAACTGAGAAATAAATTAAATATAATTTTTCCTTATTATTAAGGCAAAACATTGGAACAAAAACACAGAGATATAAACAATGTCTTTATTTGTGGAGTTTTATAAAAGGTGTCAGGGATAGGCTTAGATGGGCTTATTATTATTTCTGAAAAGAATGCTTTGTGGTGCTTAGTGACTAACAACAACAGCCCAACAATGGATAGCAGAAAGATAATAGGGTAACAACAATAGCCCAATACCAATAGATAGAAAGATATTGTTCCTTTGATAATTGAAATCTCACTTATGATCTTTGCATTAAAAAAATGTAAAAATGCATTTTTTTCTGTACACAAGAATGTTGCTTTCTGCTCCCCTGTTGCAGTGATCTGTGTTGGTATAAATGAGTAGTAAATACACTCCTGAGCATAAGCCCCTTACATTGACTTATACTGCAAAAAAAAATTGAATGTCCATCAAACCAGCTCTGTTACTGACAGAATATTACTAAAAAATACATAAGTTCATAAAGTTCATCTAATAGAGAAACATACTACAAACCAGCATAAAAACCTATAGACATAGTTGATCAAGAGGAAGGCACAAAAACCTTATTAATAAATTTCATAGTTTTATTTAGACAAAACCCAGTGCTATGACGCTAACATAAACTGAGTTTATACAATAGTTGTCTGCATATTTACCACTGACATTTTAATTTCACTTTAATATAGACTCTATACACACAAATGTCTGCTTGGATTCCCCCTTTTGGCTTTGTTTTGGAGAGGCAAACCGGACATTGGCAGTATGATTGGTTAAGTAGTTAACACTCTGGCCTTTGCCGCACCAGGTCACAGGTTGGTATCCCGGCCAGTACTATATCTGCGAGGAGTTTGTTCTCCCCGTGTCTGTGTGAGTTTCCTCCGGGTACTCTGGTTTCTTCCTACATCCCAAATAAACATGCAATTAGGTTATTCGGCTTTATTAAAGACATGACTATGACACTAGATTTTGAGTTAGTGATATGACTATGGATTTTGTAAAGCACTGCATAACATGTTGGCGCTATACTAGTTAATTATAATTAACTGATAGTAAGTTATTTTTAGTGAATCTAAAGCTTTGCAGGTTCTTCCACAACAGTTTATATTCTCCAGGTTCATTGTCTGAGTGGTTTTGTACATTTATAGAATATGAATTCAATTGGTGTTTGAAGATTTTCACGCAGTGCAAATCTGATTTTCCTCTCCGGAGTGCCCATCAGTAGTTTGCTGTGTACTTGAGAGCTGCCAACCAACCACAAGTGTGAGTACACATACGTCTTATGTGGTGTAATGGGGGTCATATTATTTAAACACACAGCTAATGACCTGCTCATACGATACAACAAAACTATCGAATTGTATTTTACTATGTTGCCTTACATGGCAGCTAATATATAAAGAGGTAAAAAAATGTACAAGAAAGTTATCATGTCATTTAAAATAATAAAAAAATGTTGCACATATATGATTAACTTTACATACATATTTATGTCAGTATTTAAAAGCTCGTGGACATTATGATACTTCAAATCAGGCTTAGTAGAAGAAGGCACTGATATTTTAAATCTTAATCACTAAATTGTTGTTTGTAATTCAGTGTTATAGAAAGCTGCATGCATTGACCTTCCTCTCTTATTTACATGGTAGAGAATATTAGTAAATAGGATCTCATTCAGTGTATTGACATGCCCTTCTCTAATCTTCTTTGAAAGTTAAACATGAAATGTATTTATTTTGGTAGAGGATACTTAATTTTCCCATTGATTAAACAGATTCTCATTTGTGCAGATGGAAAATGCTTATTATGCTAATAGTGTTCTGCATTGTTAACAAAGATTATTAAACAGAATTGTTGAAATGCCTCCAGTGGAATCACATAGGTGACAAGATAAAAGAATGAGAGAAATGATAATTAGGATTCTGGGATCTGATAAGTTGAAATGAAAAGTATAAAAGGAAGAAGACAAAGGACTGACATATAATGGATTCAAAAGTTAACCAATGGTAACTAATTGAAATGCTTTGTCCTGATTGTGCCCTAAAAACACACAGAGAAAAAAAGATGCATTGTGTTAGCCAAAAATAAAGACACAAGAAACAAAGCAAAAGGTATCATCAGAGGGATGAATAATAATGAAGTCTGAAAAAAGATACAGGCCTATTGGGTTAGGACACACACACACATTGAGGTTCATTTACTAAAGGAGTTATGGCTGTTCACTCTAAAAGGAATTCATTCAAGTGGTAAACACTTTGTAAAAAATTAATTTTATACAAGAAAAAAAATAGTTTCAGTTTGCACTTGATTGAATGACTAAAGTTTCACTTCAATCACATTCATAGTAAAAATTTGAAGAATCTAGTAAAAAAAAAATGTAAAGCATGGTCCAAATTGCTAAAATATATCAAAAAGGGCTTTGTGATTCGTAAATGCAGGTAATTGCTATATCAGCATGTGCTAATAAAGTTGTGATGTCCTTCATTGTTCCATCATGGTCACTGTAATCTTCACCTGATATTCTTCTTGAGCTGGGATTTTTTGGCCATTTTCATTGATCTAGTGGGGATGAGGTAGCTCATCAGATAGTTGGATCATAAAGTGGAGGTCCAAATGTGATCACAAATAGAGGGTCAGGCTATCATTTGTGGAGTTGCAAGGAGAGGAGGCACCTCCAAATCCAAAAAGAGAAAAAGTAAATAGGAACAAGAACTGAGGAGATAAACCACACAAAGGGAAAAGTTGTGGAGGGTAACCCAGAAGCATGGAGCTCAAATCCTAATATGCACCTGTCTTTATTTTACATCTAATGTGTAGGTTTACCTCTACATGTGGAAGGTCTTCTTTGAGTGAGGGCTCTAAAAATGTAGAATAGACTTTCTAAGTAGGTAATTTTAGCCAGTTTGGTTGATTGTTCTGGATGCATTTGTAAGTTATAAATGGTTTAAATATAGGTTATCATTGATCCAGGGAATCTCTCATTATTTTAGAGGATTGGGAAATTGAAGCAAATTGGACCATGCCTTCTTAAACTGCGTACACACCTGCAAATTTTGTCGTTAGAAAGGTGATATGTATATGTACATACAGCACCGTTCATGCTCTATGGAGAGGGGAGGGGGGGGAGCGACGGAGCGGCACCCTGCTGCGCGCTCTCCCCTTCCCTTTCATTANGATCGGNTGTCGTCCATCGTCCGTGGATCCGGCAGGACGGTCTTTCGGACGATGGACGACAACGACTGTACACATGGCAGATTTTCGCCCAATAATTGGCCGATGCCGATTATCGGGCGATAAAATCTGACGTGTGTACGTAGCTTAAGAAGGCTTTTTGTCTTTCTTTAGATCAACTTTGGATTTAGGGTTCTGTGTGTGCAGGTTTTCATTTCATTTCTCTGTTGGTTCAAATTGATAAACTTTTTTTCAACCTGACTAACTATCTAACTATAAATAATGACCCAAGAATGTGTGTGTGCAGCTACATTCTATGCTAGCCTTTCTTAACCTTTTTACCCATTAGGAATTTAAATGACCCGTGGGGAACTTCAAATAATTTTCAAGTGTAGGGGAACCCCTGCTAAAATCAGTCAATGGGAAAAATGCTTTTGCATTGGCTGCCATTTGTAAGTATGCCCCCCTTCTCATACATTCGTTATCAGAATGGTAACTCTACTGACAGCAAAAATAGTTGAGCTTTATACTTATGCAGGAATCATCCGCAACTCAATGACCCCAAGCAACTTCTGGAGGAACTCTGGGGTTCAACAAAACACTGATTGAGAATGTATGCCCTAAAGCTTTGTATTTGTTCTTTTTTATTCATCATATATGTGATATATTTTTTCTACATTTTTTATATTTTAAAATTACTTCTATTTACAAGGTTTTCAAGCTACCTATGTTATTGTATTTGTTTTGTAACAGGTTCTCTAAATGGAGATATTCGAGGTCTATTAGAAACCAAATGCCTCCTCTGTGCACCATTAAAGCCAACTGCGTGCAAACTGTACTCCGTCAGCTGTTTTTGCAGCCCCGCTGATCAGAATCTGACAACAATAAACCAGGGGGTACTAAAAGAAAACTTTCTAGGCCCTATTTTGCTCACCATCCTAAAGCTGAATTTTGGCATTCCATGCACCCAAAGCATCCAGATGAATTAGATGCACTTGGTAAAGTGCACTGTGTTTCTTAAACAATTTCCTTTTTTTTTGGTTTATCTCAGTACAGCTGATCCCCTACAGCCTCTGTGCATGATCTACATACATAGGCATCAATGGGGGGCTTTATCCCCCCACAAGTACCTTCATTGTGGGATCACTGGTTTTTGTTTTAATGAAGTCCAAAAAACTGAAAAAGATTGAAAACTCTTTTTTGAATGGCAATACAAGGATAAAGGTTAATACAAATTTAGTGACTGGGCTTTTTTGGTTTCAGCTTAAGGTAATTTTACAAACTTTCTCAATGATACATTGCTGTATGTTACCCTAATTTGATTTCATAGGAACTGTTTGGTCCAAGTTGGCCACTTACTACTCACATTAACATTGCAGCTCAATAAACTTGATTTATTAAAGCTCTCCAAGGTGGAGAGGATATACGTTCATCAGTGAAGCTAGGTGATCCTGCAAACCTTGAATGGATCTGTTCCAGGATTTAAAGCATTTGCTAGCAAATGTCTTTTAGGAATTCCATTTCAGATTTGCTAGATCACCGAGCTTCAAATGAAAGTGTATCTTCTCAAGCCTTGGAGAGCTTCAATAAATCGGGCCCTCTAAGGGCAACCCTTTCCAGCAATAAACAATCTCAGGGAGAGATAGGATTGGCTACAATTCATAGTCAATATAAGGGCCCCTGTGTATTTATGAGGTTTTAAACAAATGACTGGTGCTTTCATCATGGAATTCCCCCCCTTGGAAGTATTATTATTTCTTCCTGTAATTTAGAGATAAAATATGAGACTTTTTATATCATGATTGATGAACTCTATTGAAAAGTTTGAATCAGGATACTTCTTGAGACTTTTAAAGCCTCTGAAATTGCCTGCCATTTTTCTGCACGAAATATTAAATTGTGGGAATCTGAACTGATTTATTTTTCACAATCCCGGCAGAGTGAAGCAGGGCTCTTTATTTGCAGTGTTATCAATCACCCGTAGCAGCATACACTTGCCTATATTTGGTAACACAAAGCTTGCCTTTCCCGACAGTATTTCCTTCAGCAGCCTGTGGTCCTTCAACATTTCTTGTGAAGTCTGCACAGTTTCAGTGTAAAACAATAAGGCCTTGAAGAAATAGGACTAACTTGGCAGCTCACCACTTCCAGATAACAACTGACACTGGGACTAATTTGGTAATATAAATGATTAAAACATGACATTTACTGTATCTCCAAATGTAATTGATACAAAACACGTGTCCGTTCTTGGCTTTCTACAGTCTTTGCAAAGTGTCATCTTAAAAGAGTGAACTGCTCATCTGTTAGTTTCTGTATAGATTGCTGCAGCTTGTCAAGCCAGCCCTCACATTCTATAAACAGAGAGATACTTTCTTCTGTAGCTTGGGTAACATGTCCGTGTGGTTTCTGATAAAACATATCAGCTCCCTGTCTTCTCCTGCTAACCAGAAGGCCCGAACACACATTTTTCCCTTGAGAACAAATGTGCTAATGTCTGAGAACAATTTGAAAAATGGCAGATTTATCATAATTAATGCTTATAAGGATGACATGAATCTATTATAATTTCCCTTACTCACATAAAAAGCCTTGATAGAGCTATACTTATTGGCTCACCTAATCTTTTGTGACCAGGGGTTGGTAAAGTCTGGTTGCCCAGAATCAGAATGTGTCTTTGGATTTGACAAGAA
This sequence comes from Pyxicephalus adspersus, assembly GCF_032062135.1. Lineage (NCBI taxonomy): Eukaryota > Metazoa > Chordata > Amphibia > Anura > Pyxicephalidae > Pyxicephalus > Pyxicephalus adspersus. Next base: position 22,977,986 of record NC_092861.1, read on the forward strand.
CTTTATAACTCAAACAATTTTATATCATATAAGGCCTATTAAATCAAAACTAAACTGAAAAAAAATCCCTTACTTTTACTTCCACAGATCCCTCTATCCCTCCAGAGCTTTTTTGGATTGGGTCCTGTGCCATCCAGGAATCTCCCTTCATCCTGGAGCGGAGAAAGTGCCAGGCGACGGGATCTTCTTCTCTCTCTTTCTTCTTCTGGCTACTTCCCCTGATTTCACAATCCCAAGGCATGAGATTGGCATTTTGTTTTTCATATTTAGGAAAAAGCCCCTTCTGTGCGATTGGGCATGACCAGGAGTAGCAGACAGAAGAAGTTCTGATGTGGGTATTCCAGAAGGCTCTGCCCTCCCATTCTGTCTTTACTGCTGCAACGGTAAAGGCTTTTTTAACTGCCTTGGCGGTATTTCTGAGTGTGGCTCCGGGTGAATTTTCTGTACCAAAAGCGGTAACACGGAGCCACACTCGGGGTAGCAAAAAAAAAAATCCAACCTGCTCCCCACGATCCGGCTGCATCCTCCAGCGGTCTCGGCTGACTTCGCATCTTCGGTTGATCGATGTGATGCGTGAAGCATTGGTAAACTGGGAAGGCGTGGCCTGGTGGGAAATTTAAAGCAGATTACATTGTAATTTGTCGTCCTTTTATGTAAAGTAAAAATTTTGGTCATTGCTCAGAGTTTAAAAAAAATAAAGACTTAAAGCTTTTTCTTTAAAATCATATTAAGGCATAAGGGACAGGTGATGTCCATTCTGTAAAAAAATAACCTTACTTGGTCACAGTTTTTAAACTAAACTTGCCTTTCTCTGCCCCCATCTACTTTTTTCTCCTCTTTCTTGTTTTAATCTTTGGTCATAGAAATTTAGAAGCAAAGATCACCCAGGTTCTCCCATGATTGTCTCTTTTCTCCCATCATGAAGAGCTTTAATAAATCAGGCCCCTGCGTTTTCTGACTTGGCATGATGTGTTGGGGTTGGGTGAATATTTTTCCCACACATTACTGCATCACATAGTAAATACTCCTGTTCCACAACATGCACAAATTGTCCGAGCTCATTCTACCAAGATGTAAATACTTTGTTTTTATTTACCAACAGTTAGATGATATGGCTGTTAAAAATCCTTTCCTAGAACATCAGCTGATATTCACTTATATCCACCAAGCAAATCGGAGACGGAGTAGATTTATTTTTGCTCATTCCAATTTCATCATCCTTTCATGTCTGGGGAAAATTGAAACCTTTGTGACCAGACCACATTTTGCACTTTTGGATTGTATCAGTTTTCTTGGCTTCAAACTGCTTTGCATTCCAATTTAATTTTCACACCATTTTTCAAGACATAAAAGCATTTTATTTGGTATCATTTTTGTTAAATTAAAAACATAGTTTTTAAAATAGATAAATCCAATAACAAACAAAATTGGAAGTAATCATGGACTTTTAAATTGTTTAATTCAATATATATTTAAAATGCTACAAGCAATGCAAGCACATTTATTAAGGTATGCACAATTTTAAATTTTATATATATATTATCTATCATGTGTGCAAGATCTGGTTACATTTAGGTGAATATATAAAAAATCTATTGAGAAATATTGTTTTCAATACAAGAAGATATATTTATCGTTTATTGGTATCAGTTTTTTTTTAGCTCCCTGTGACCAAATAAAAATGTCAATTCTAAGAAAAGCTGAATTTGAAGTTGAATTGAATTTGAGTTATATTTATTGCACTTGGGTAAATATCCAGCATTTAACGTTAAGATAATTTCCTTGTGTTTAGGAATAAAATAAAAGTTTTATATCCATGTACATCTCATAGGGCCTACCTCTGTGTCTGCAGTATCCCTGTGTCTTCCGAGTCACCTGTGCCTCCTGTATTCCCTGTGTCTGCAGTGGCCCCTGTGTTACCGGTGTCTATTTCCTGGATTTCTGGTATTTGACCGCTGGCTTGTGACCTGGCCTCTCTTGCTTGCTGCCTGTATCAACCCTGGACTTCCTTGACAATTCTTCTACTTAGTGATTTGGTACTTTGTATCCTCCTGTCCATCTTGGTGTGCCCAAGGACCGCAACCTGGCAGTAACCAAAAGCGCAACATCCTCACCACTAGAGGCTCTGGAGATGACCTGGTTATTGCTTAGTCTCTGCACCTTGGCCTTTTCCAGGTCACACACAATTTCTGTGCAAGCACAATTTCCCCTAGTGACCCTGTCTCCCCAAGAGTGACAATAGATAAACAAAAATATTTCGAAGAGATTGATGAGGGATAGATAGATAGTATTTGCAAACCTTTGACTTGTCTCTCCAGTTATCACAAAGTGAATGCCCCAGAATACCCCAAATCAGTGTTTCTCATTGAAGGTTCCATGGAACTCTAGGGTTTCTTCAGAGTTTGCTAGGGGTTCCCTGAGCAATGAGCAAATTGTCCCTATCAGGTCAGTTACCAATGATGCCAATAATCTTTTTGGCTGTATCTGTAAGGGTGACTTTCTTGAACCAGTTCATAGCCACCAATGTAAAAGGCATTCTTCCCAGTGACCACCATGCTAATATACTGTGGGATGTGGCTATAGTAATTATAGATGAGGTTCCCTGAAGACCTGAAAATTATTTCAAGGGTGCCCCCATGTTTAAAAGGGCTGCCCTAAATGGTGTCAAGAGGAAATGATAGACTCATTCAGTATGTCTAAGTAGTGGTCAGGAATTACCAGCCCAGTTTTGTGACAGCAGGAGGTGACTAGAACTACATAGAGTGTACACAAACTACATGGAGTATTCATAAGCCCCTAATTCCCAGTTGGTCTTTTTTGCAGCTGCACAATTTGCTGAAATGGTTTACTGTTCCTGTCCCAAAACTATTCTGCCTGCCATAATGAAATAATCATATGTATTATGTTATATTTGGTATCATGCAAATATAATAGCGTTTTTGTGCATTGTAGTCCTTGTAGCTGTTACTATATGTATTAATACAAGTTTGATTTTTTAAACTAACTTTAGGTTCTTTTTTTTAAAGTTCTCTCACAAATCATTTCATTATTTTGGATACTTTGTTTTTCCCATCAATCTTTGGTGCAGCATTGTAAACCATCTGTTGTAATTATGCTTAAGGGCATCACATCTCGTTACTGTTTCATTTTAACTTTAGTTTATTGTTTTGTTTACTTTTCATTTTCCACTTCCACTTTTTACTTTCTTTTGATACATTCAAGAGCCAATCTGGTTGCTTAGGAACCAAGTTGGGAAGCTTCGACCCGATTTTTAAAGCAATATATGATGTGACCATTTGTTTTTGAGTGTGAACTTTATATTATACTGAAAATTGTAAATCAGTCAAAGTCTCAGCAATATGTTTAAAATTTCTATATTAGTGAATAAAACTAAACCTGATGAATATCTCGGCTTCTTTTTTTATTACAGTCACATGAGGTGTAACACAAATTTTTACCTACTAATTGGGGGGCATATGCCATTTTTATATTTTTGTGGACTACTATAACTATTTTGTACTTTATTAAAAGATAACATAAGATATAGATAACAAGGATGGAAATGTAAGAAAGTTGCTAATTTATTCCCAGAAATGGTATAAAAAGAAAGCTTGGGATGCGTGGGTTACCTCCTGGTACTCCAGTTTCCTCCCATACTCCAAAAACTTGAAGTTAGGTTAATTAGCTTTCCCCCAAAAATTGTCCTTAGATTGTATTAAAGACAAATGACCATGGTAGGGACATTGGATTGTGAGCCCCTTTGTGTGACAGCTAGTCACATGACTACTTACGTCCCATGAATACTGTGATCATGGGACGTGGCACATAATTAATGTAGATCCAATCTTCAAGACTTATCGGAATTAAAGCAACACTGCAAGATTCTAGCCTGAAGATCTGTACCATGGCTGCAGCCACATTAAAATCTTGTTGGCCGCTGTGCGTTTTTCTTCTTCTGGGCCACACAGCAGCAGTTTGACACTAAAGATCTGAATAGCTCCTTACTGTCTCATTCATCAGTGTTTTGAGTCACTGACCCAGCACAAAACATTGGAACACTGACCTGGGACAAACACCCAGCTGAGAAACATCAAAGTAAACTGCTGATTCTGACACATGTAAGTTATTGGGCCTGATTTATTAAAGCTGTCCTAGACTGGAGAGGATACACTTTTATCAGTGAACCTGGATGATCCAAAAGAAAACATGAAATAGATCTGGTCCAGGATTTGCTAACAAATAGCAAAGTACTTTAAAAACCCATTCCTGGTTTGCTGAGTCTCCCAGGTTCACTAATGAAAGTATATCCTCTCCAGACCTGGAGAGCTTTAATAAACCAGGCTCATTGTATCAGCTTGACAGCCCTGGAAGCTAGTATCTTTAAAATGAGAAGCCAGAATTTTCAGCCTCCTCAATACTTCCTTATTAATGATTTATTTTAAAGCTTACCACTTGAGTGTGTTCCTCATTGAAAGGGTCAATAGCTTGTTTTAAGGGATGATGTACCCGTACCATGAAGCCAGATATACCCATATGAAAGTAGACATCATTACTGTGATGTACATAGCTGCCGCAGAAAGAGAAAAAGTGGAAGGCATCCAGCATTACAGGGACATGGTGCTGCTTCACATTCTGCATTAGAAGGTGCAGCAAGGCAGATAGATTTCACCTTATTTCCTGTCTGAGGCACATACAGAATGATCTAGCTCTTTTCTTTTCAGCAATACTATCACTGTCCCACTCTAAAGATTATTTAAATTTCAGCTATTTTATTTACAGAAACTCAGCATCCACATGTGGGCATTACCCAGGAAAATCTACAGATACAACCTCCCTTGGACCGTCTAAGTATTCCACTGCAACACTCCCCAATCAAAGCATTTTCATATTTCTATAACTACCTCCAAGAACCTGAAAATTAAGGGCTCCAATAAGGAGCACTGAGACAAAATTGAGGCTTGGTGCTGTAATGTTTTTATGGAGCACCCTGAAAGCCCTCACACCACCCATGATCTGTCTGCATTGCATAAAGTGTCCATTGATGATATCACTAGGTTTTACTTCATCTTTCCAGTGCAGCTATTCTATGTAAAAAAATACACATTGTAGACAGGAAATGAAATCAGTTTAAAACTTGCCTGACTGATCACTGTAACTATAAGCAATGAGGAGAAATTCATTTTCAAATTTCACAAGAGAAACCCAGATTATCTCTACCTTTTTCAGTAGAACCATGGCCATCAGCCATCCTTCTAATGCAAACAAATGCCAGATGTTGCAAGTTGTTACAGGCGGACTAAAACCCAACTTCACTGTCTCTGCTGGGAGATTTTAGAATAAATTACTTCACATCACATGCATTAAATTAGGTCAGTAATGACTTCTTTAAAGCTCCTAAAATATTTATAGATAGATACTTTGATGTCCAAAGATTTGGTGCAAGCTCATTTAATGGACACATAATAAATGATGCCTTCTATAAATACCTGTCTGTAATAAATGAAGCCATTAAAAGGTATTCAGACAAGGAGCATTTTTAATGGAAGATTTAGGTAGCCTCCATATTAGAGGACCTAATTGAGCAATTTGCAAAGATATATGGGAGTGGAATGCCCTGTTATGCCCCTGAAATGTACAAGAGCAATGGAAATGTCTCACAGTAGTTATTAGAACCTTACAGGATGACTCAAGCATCAGAATAAATAAGTTATGCTGCATACCATTGTAGGTACAGCTGACCCCACTGAGGAAGTAGAGCCTGGAGATGGGTGGGGAGAGCAACATAGGCAGAAGACAGACAGGAAAGGGTGCTCAGATGAGCAGGCAATAAAGGGTTACATTGGTGTAGTAAGTTTGAGAAAAATATCAGTGGTGGAGCATTGGCTGCAGGATGGTGTGGAGAGGATTGAAGAGGAGTGAAAAGGGGGGAAAAGATAAAATGAGCTTATTTAGAACCAAGTTGACGGTCAAAAACGTAATGCCCACTCGCCTTGATGGGGTATCTTAGCCACCATTGAAATGAGGTCATTCAGAACCAAGTTTAGGGTCAAAAACGTATTGCCCACTCTCCTTGATGGGATATCTTGGCCACCATTGCTGGTTGGTTGAGGGGTTAACTGAGAAATGGACGATTCAAAGTCCTCAATGTCTGTAATCCATGATGGCGTCATTACAGTATGTAAGACCTGCATTAGGTGTAGTGTCTTCAAAATGGTAAGAGGAAGTGGTGTCTAGAAGAGTATTGATATAGTAAGACTGAGCAAGTGGCAGACCCTAAGTTAGACGGTGGATGAGAGGCCTTCAAGGATCTGAAACCTTTTGGGAAGTAAAAGCAAGTAGATTGCAGAACGTTCAAGGGAAGCTGAAGAAAAAGGAAAAGAAGAAAAGAAAAGGAAGAGAAGGTTTTCTCAACTGTGGATTTAGTTAATGAAATGGTGGTTATAAGGGTATTGTGATCATTTATTTCTATATTTGGTTATTAATAATTGTAATTAGGTTATTGACTAATAAAGGGGCAAGTATGGACATTCTCGCCCAGCTTTGTGCGTTTAACGTGTAGCAGTACAAAGAAAAGGGGAACAGGTAATAGGTTAGGCAACAAGGGGGAAGGATGTACACATCGGAGCTACCATAGTCATGGATTTGTTTTAGCAGATGTCACGCTACCTGCTTTAGTTGGGGTTTTCATTTTTATAGACTTGACTTTTTTTATTACAATTACTTTTTCTTTGAATGTAAAAAGATACAAACATTTTGACAATACAACAGGACAGATACATTAAAGTACAGAATACAAGACTCACAAATATTAAGTCTGTACAAGGTAGGAAAACCCATTCAGATTGATAAAAAATATAGAGGCTACAAATAAAGCATTCTCATCGCTTCATTTACCATAAATGGGAAACCAGCAGAAGCAGAACAGAAAAGTTAGTAATGATTACACATTTATTTATCTCAAAGTTGATAATTCTATTGCACTTTTATGTAGCCATCAAAATCAGAGTATGCACTTTATTTCCATCAGACCTATTTGTCAAAAAAGAGATGGGAAAAAGAAAATAAAAGACTTACCAACAAAACAGAGTTCACCAACAAAACAAAGAAAAAAGATAAAAAGGGACCCCAAGTTTAACCTCAATAGGGAAACAGGTATGCTGCATTGCTCTGGTACTATATGTAGGGTCATTGTAAACTATACGTAACTATAGTATGAGTTGGCGGGTAGCTCTAATGTGTCTCACAATTCATCTATTGATAGCAATTTACTAGTCCTGTGAATAACCTGTGGAAAGTGAAACGCCCCTTTTGCGTGCCATGGCGCAGTCATCTGTAGTTGTAAGCTGTCTGGCATGTGGAGCGTGTATACGGAGATTAAAGGGGATCTATCAGTGGTTAGGCAGAATTTTTGTTTACACTTATACCAGATTTGTAGTGATAAAGTTGATCTTCACAGCATGGCATTAAGGTGAGTTGGGAAATCTACAGTTGTTCCAACTCTGTTCATCTAATATAAGGGTTTGGTAGCCCATGATGCCAGTTAACAGGGATGAGCTGCATAATAGTATTAAAGAAAATTTGGCATACCTAATACCCCTTGATCCCTCCTGGAACAAAGGACCCATTTAGATAACCTCCTGTCTTATATGCCCATATAAAATTCAACACATCAGTTTGGAGATGCTTAAGAGCTGGAAGAGGGATGGAAACCTGTAGGGTTTCAAAAAAATATACAAAATCAAAATATCCAAAAACAAAAAAAAAATTTGAAGCTGTTTCCATTTAAGAAGAAGATTTTGCATTTCCCCAAATATCTTGGGAAAATTACACTTATATAGCATTTGGAATACAGGGGTGAGAAAAATTCCTAGATATTTGATCACCAACAGTTGGTCAGGTCACTGGATGGAGAAGTAGGAAAGAAGGATTGTAATTAGTGAGGAGAGTAGGAGGAAAAGTAATGAGCAACATTCCATCTAATGATTTTGTTTACGTGCCCATCTTGTATGCCTACAAGTGCAATGGAACAAGTGCACAGTCCAAAATTGAAGGGGAATAAAAGAACAGGCTAAGCTATTTTAGTATCTTATGCAGTAGCCAATAACTGATAGCAGAAAACACATGATATTTTTTACTTTGTTATTGTTTCTACAAAGGTGCAACTTAAATTCAGAACGCCATTACCTCTCTCAATAGTTCTCAATAGGTTCCTGTTCAAGGTACCAATGGTCTATGCTGGTAAATTCTTTTTCAGACACATTGATAATGTGCAAAAAAGTTAATTGGTACTCCTGCTAAATACTTACTTTATTGAAGCATTTTAACACAGGTTATGTGTTACATGTTTTTGATAACTCTGTTCCTTTCATGTTTATTATTTATTATTATTATTATTATTATTATTATTATTATTATGTAACTGAAGATGTGACGTTTTTGCACCAGACAGCCTGTGTGGAAAATCTATTGTCTATGGCATGTGATAAAATTTGGTTCAGCTATTGTTCCTCTGCAATCTACACAATCAACCTAGCAAGTAAAGGGTTTAATTATTGTATAACTTCCTCAAACTATTCAGAAAATTTTGAGGACCAATAGCTGAACCCCTCATGACCATATAGGGTATACTGATTATTGACCATAAAGATGGCATTGGATCCTCCATCTGCACTTGCCAGTTTTTGGTATTGATTTACCTTGTAAGATCCTGAAGGTATGGGACCTTTAGAGGTTTATTAATAGTATAGTGTTTATAATTAAAATGTTCTATAAGGACAGGGGGAAAGGGGCTTTTCAGAACAGCTTCATGTTTGTGCCCCATCTACAGTTAAGGCCCAACACCAAACTTCTGTTAATACCATTGCAGGGAAGTTCTTCTTTACCACTTAGTGTTACATTCTTATTTCACTAGACGATAAGGACATTGAAAATTGAAATTGACAATTGAAAATGCTTACCTTTCTCTCCTACGTTTCCTTTTGTCTATGTGACCTTCACTGCCCAACTTGATGCTCCAACTTCATCACATTCAATACAGGACTATTAGGGAGGACGGTGAATGCTCGCTTACATTCCAGAAGGACAGATAATACAGAAGAGTCCCAGCTGCCGGGAGAATTAGAAATTACGTAAAAAAATTGTAGCTCCCTGCAAGTAACAACATTATGAGGTTCCATTGAGACAGGTCAGAGCTAAGATGAGACAGCTTAGTTATCCATTTGGTCCTCATGGTGTACAAGTAAAGGGTTGAACACTTACTATAACTACACAGGTATCTTTTAAATATAAAACAATATATATATATATATATATATATATATATATATATATATACACTAGTTTCCTATTAGGTTTAAAGCGACATCAATAGCATGCTCTGAACTTGGGGAAGGAGAATGAAACACTCCCTAGATTTCCCGATAAAGCTAAAGCGGACATTGTTTCTGTGAAACACATAGAGACACTGTTCATTTAGAGCTTCTGCCTTTATTGTTGTAAGAACCAAATATACACATGAGTAATTGCTATGTTTGTAATTGTTTTCACTACGCACAATAAAAACAATCTTTTTTAGTATTTTGAAATAAAAAATTTTGTTGACCCTCCTGACGGTTACCGAGTGTGGCTCAGGGTGAATTTTATATACCAAAAGTGGGAACCCCGAGCCACACTCGGGGTAGCATAAAAAAATCCTACCTGCTCCCCTCGATCCAGCGGCATTCTCTAGTAATCCCCGGCCAGCTTCTGCATCGCATCCTCGGCTTGATCGATGTGATGCGTGAAGAGTCGGTACGCTGGGGAGGCTTGGCTTGGTGGGATATTTAAAAGCAGATTGATCACAGTGACAAAGTTATAAAAAATAAATCCAAATAATAAATAATAAATAATAAATAAATAATAAATCCAAAAGTTTACCCTTGTTTGGACAAATTTTGAAAAATTATTTTTTTTAATAAAATTATTAAATTTATCATTTTTATAATTATTATTTGTAATTATTTTTTATATTTTAATTTATGATTTGTGTTTCAAATTTATCATACCCGGGAGTTATACCTAAGAATTACAGGCCTAAAATAATAAACAACAAATTTCCACGCAAAACAATGTACCGTTTTTGACATAAAAATACTGACATAATTAGACCGCCAGGGAGGTTATTAAGTGTCTTGTGGAACACATGTTTGGCTGCCTATAAAGTCCAATATGTGGTTTGTTTTGTTTGTTTTTTATAATAAAATTGTACCTAATTCTTTCTTCCACTGGACAAACAGTTATTAAACATATGCAGTGTATGTGGGGTGGGGGACAATCCACTGCTTGTTAAATTTACAACATCTAGGAGTTGAGGTTTTTTTTTTTATAAAGTAGTAACTGTAACATTTATCAAAAACTCACTGTTTATTTATTTTCCTGTTGCTTTTTTTATATTGCAGTGAATGGTTCACTTATTGGATCCAGTCGTTCCAGGGGAGTGTGGTACATGGTTAGTGTTTTTATAAACTTATCCTGTGTAGTGTGCCCACACCCTCCTTTGGATCCCTCTCCTGTTTTTGACTTGGCACCATGAGACCTATGCACAGAACCTAAACACAATGCTTGTTTTTTTAATTATTATAAAGAAACATATAATCGCAGCTGGATATTACAATATTCATCTCATATCTGGGTACTTTCATGATACAAAAGTTTATTAGCAAATTTGTATGGACACTAATAAATCTAATTGCAACAGGAATGTCTATATTTGAAAGAATCAGGATATTGAAAGGGATCTAGAAGTGGATTAGGGGAAGGAAGGAGTGTGGTCTAGATAATGGCTGGCATCTAATGGCACCTGCTGGGAAGTCTGTGTGTTTGAGAAATGTGATGCTAATAAAGAATTATCTTTACTAAGATCTTTATTTGAAATAAAAAAAAAAGAAAAAAATGTGAATATACAATGGTATTGTAGCTACATCTTTCTGAGCTCATAACAGAAGTCCAAAAGAAAGAAAGAAAGAAAGGAATTGCAAAGTACATGCATGTACCAGGGCAGGAATGTTTTTTAGGATAAGATGATCCAGTGAGCAGAGAAGAGGGCCTGAGGTGCTCTCATTTTAGGGTAATTGCACCAAATGACTAACTAGTATGCATACTTCTCAGTGTAGCAAGACAATTATTTTTTTGGCAATGATAACTTGAGGGATGAATAAGGGAAATCTTCCAGCTACAACATCAGTTCAAGCCAAATTTGACAGAGAGGATTTCCCCTTAGAGACTATTCCACTTCCTTGGAACATGACATAACCATGTATAGTGGCTTCTAAAATTGTACATGTAGTTTTTACATAGATGGTATTACCATGGTACAAAGGTATGTATGATAACCATATGGACAGTAAGGAGCTGGAAGTCAGATCTTTAGTGTATGGTTTGCTGGTCTGTAACTCCATAAGCTAAAACCTATGTTCTGTAAAATGTATTTAAACATTTGCGGCTTTTTTCTGGGGGAGGGTGGATATTTCCTACAGGTATTAATGCCATAAATTTCTTCTTTTAGGTGCCTCCTATACAGACATTCACGCAGTATAAACTCTTCCGAACATTTCCAAAGGTCTGTGCATTTGCATTGTCAAGGAGTCAGAATGCTGGATCCCACTGGCATTTTGTGCCAGGCCTGGGAATCATTTGAGGGCTGTCATATTGAATACTGGATAGCATAACTGGAATACCTGGAAGACACATAAATCAGGTCACTGCTAAGGAGCTAGTTGTTGCTGGGTATAAACACTGGGGCATCAGACTGGTAATATCTGCCTATGTCCATGTAAATACTAAGGAAAGGACAATAGAAAGCAAAAAAATGACACATAGTAAAATGAAAAATATATTTAGTTCCGCCAATTAAATTTATAGAGGAAAAAAGTATTTGAGAAGGTAATACAGAAATGTGCTAATCTAATAAGATTATAACTTTTGCAACTAAACTTTATTTACAACATATAGGACCTGATTTATTAAAGCTCTCCGAGACTGGAGAGGATACTTTTTATCAGTGGACCTGGGTAATCCAAAAAAACCTGGAATGGATCTGGTCCAGGATTGAAAAGATTTGCTAACAAAATAAATCATTCCAGGTCTAATGGATCAACTAGGTTCACTGATTCTCTCCAGCCTTGGATAGCTATTATAAATAGGGCCCACAGAGTCCATATAGAGACTTGCAGCACACTGCCATCAAAATACAGACTACAATGACTGACAAACCAACACAAGAGGCATTTGGAGTGACCAACTTATATTTTTGGAGCTGGCATCCATGTTTTAAAAGATTGGATCTTACCCGTACACATCTGCTCTTAGTGGTCTTCAGTGATCCAAGGTGGAGGAGAACTACAAACACTGTACAATATTTAGTAATAGGCCAATAGTACAGTGAAATAATCCAGGTCAAAATGTTTATGGTAATGTTTTAATCAGAAGTAGAAGAATAATATAATCTAACTGATTATTACTGATTAGCTCTTTCATTATTTCAGCCCAGTTCAAGTAAGCCAACCGGAGATAGATAGAGTGCCAAGTATGTTTAAAGTGGTCTCTTCTTGATGGGTTCCTTTTCCTCATATACCCACTTTTGTCAAAGTTATTACAGAAACATAATGTAATACTGTATGTTCTACACAAATACCCTAACACTAAGTACAAAAATAGTTTTCAGGCTGTGAAATTTGATGTGTTGTGTGTTTCTCCATCATGTAAACTGTAATCATGTCTTAAACCTCAGAGATAGTAGTAGGTTGTCCCATTGCTGACTTAATGTTAAAGTTGTGTCACTGTGTTACTCATCATCCAAGTGGTTTTCCAAGTTTTAATGGGCTGATCAAAACTGAAGAACTTTTTCCAAAAAAGCAGTAAATCATCTCAAATATTACAGATCAAGTCTAACTGAATGTGACTAGTGTCATGTAAAAAAAAACCTTATGCAGACCTTTAATATCCACATAAGTATCTTTTCATACTCAAATCTTTATAAAACTATTTTAAAATTATAATACTAAAGTAAGGCACGTCAAAATTTTTCCCTTACTTTTTCTGTTCACATACCGGTATGTATCTTTTGAAAGTCAAGGCTATTTTGAACAGACAGTCATTTACAAATGCATAACTGTAAAGTTCACATTACAGTTTAAATACATGAAAGCCCAAATATACTACAGTATGTATATAGTGCCCTGTTTTCCCCATAACTGGAAGTTTTGGGTAGGTTGCTTTGCATCTATGGGCTTATAGAGTGTATGGAGTGCAACTGTAGAAGCCAGGATGGAAGTGAACCCTTTAACTTTGCCTTTCATGGGTAAAACAGGGTCACATTTAAATTTTACTTTTTACTTTTTTTCTTTAATTAAAGTTACCAACAATTAACATTTACTTTCAGTGTGTTTAATATACAAATAAAACATTTAGTTTTATCTCTTCAACTTCCCAAAAAACGCTTAAAAATGTATCCGGCAGAAACATATCCCATAACCTTCTGCAATCCTTAAGCAGTATTATCAGCCCTTCTGGGTGCCACTTCTGTGAATTACAGAACATCAATTATTACACAGTATTTCTATAGCACCCACATATTACGCAACACTTTACAAAGTCCATAGTCATGTCACTAGCTGTCCCTCAAAGAGCCTCACAATCTAATGTTCCTGCCATAGTCATATACATTAATGATACATGACACATAATCATTAACACAGTCTAAGGTCGATTTGGGGGGAAGCCAATTAACCATCTAGAATGTGGGAGGAAACAGACGCAAAACATGGGGAGAACCTTCAAACTCCATATAGATAGTGTCCTGACCAACATTCGAACCTGGGATCCTGCAAAGGCAAGAGTGCTAACCTCTAAGTCACTGTGCTGCCCATATCCCCTCTATGTTATGAAGTTAAGGAGAAAACACCTTCTTTTGAAGGGTGACTGTGCTGCTCCTCCAAAGATACATGATAGTGAAAAAGTGTTATTACCCTAGGATACCAAGTGTATTTTTAGTAAAATTACCCAGTATAAAAAATCCAGAAAAAAAGGAAAATAATGTAGCCACTACAAGGATTAATAGGCTGTAATATCTTATTTTTTGTTAATGAGTTTAGATGGAGTTATTAAATTATCAATTTCTAATATTTTCATAGAAAGTTTTTATTACGGATTTTCAGGTTCAATGGGTTTTTATTTAATGTATGTAAGTAATATATGATGTTCACTTAGTAAATTTAACTACTTAGCTTTGTGATGGAGGTGAAGCTCCCCTAATTTCAGTCAACCAATCATGTTAAAGCAAAAATCTTGTTCTTTTTTTAGATATCCTTGCATGTGATTTAGTATTCTTTGGAAAGTATGTATTAAAAGATGATAATTCACTATGTTAAGTGAATTGGTAATATTATTTTAGTGAATAAACCCCAATGTGTCGGCTTCCATTTGTTTAAAGTAGGGCAAGACGGATGATCGCTTTGAAGGAAATAGCGAAAAAAAAAAAAAAGTTATATTAAATTGAATGATGCAGTGTGATGTACTAATTTATATAATCCTTTCGGTTTTTCTTTATAAAAGTGATTGAAATTAGTTGACATATATATATTCTTTAAAAGATTTAGTTGTTTCACAATCATTTAGACAAACAGAGCCCAAATGCAAAATGTTTTATTTAATATTTGTACAAAAACAGTCAAGTGATCAGAATCATAATATAGACTAATATGCTTGTTGGTTTACATAAACTATAGTATACAAAGACTCTAATTACACTGATATGTTTCTTTTGAAAGTTCCTAATTAGGGGCACAATTTGTCAAATCATTTTAAGGTTAATTGCTTTTAAAACATTAACTTCTAACACACTTTAGACATTTGTACATATATTTAATTTATTCCTTTTTACAATGTAACAAAATACATGCTTAAAAATGTGTCATAATAGCAACATTCACCCTTATACTATACATCTGTGCTTTTCCAAGCTACAATATAAAGTAGGGTGCTAGCTCCCCCTTTTGAAACTTTGAGATGTAACATAAATGAAAGAAGAAATAAGCCTGTGAATTTAAAAGTAAAATATGACGATATAAGCCATTAAATTTGTCATCTGAAGGAAAAAAAAATAAAAGTGTTAGAATTAGGCATGGAATATAATATGTGCTTAGTATAAAAAACTACTCAAGTTGTGTTTTGTCAATGTGCATCCTATAGTTAGGGATAAACTGATTGCTTAGTCTAAATTTGTATCATATCTGACTGATTTGCTTTGCACCAGCTTGATGATTTACTTCTGCTGCTCAAACACAATTTTTTTACCAGGTATGTCTATTCTGGCCAGACCTCCACAAACCCTGACATCCCTTCTGACCATGCAAATAGGTTACATGGCATCTGTAGCAATTAGTCAGCAGGGGTGAGGTATGTATGTACTATTCCTAAATAAAAACTATTTTCTGTGTTGTGTGGGAAAGGAAAATGCAGGAGAGGGTAGTATGTTAGGCAGGTAGGTCAATGCGTTTTTTTTAGAAAGGGAGACATTTCTTTTGACAATATTGTCTTTTATTTCCCAGGGTTGCCATTCAATTTCCAAACTCAATGTGCCAAAAAACTGCACATTTTTTTAAGAATAATACAAAGTTTTGATCTATTTTGATACAGGAAAACCAGGCAGTTTTAAAACAGAGAGGGTTAGAATAAGGGTTTCAGAATTGGTAATAAGAGAAATTAGGGACAGAGTTAGTGTTAATACTATAGTTATAGGAAGGTAGTATGGGTGGTAGGGTTGGGGTTACAGTTTTCGGTAGGGTTGACGTCATAAGGAGGGTTAGTTATAGAGTATAAGTATGGTCAGTGTTAGGTTTGGTTATGGTAGATGTATCAGGGATGGTAAATGTTAGTGTTGGGTTTACATGGATGGATATATTAAAAGGATCTTTTGGTTAGGTCAGTGTTGATCAACTTGGAATATATAGGGATCTCAAAACTTCCTGAGAATGGCACTTTTTCTTTTGCACGTTTAGGAAGACATGTCACCTGATTTCAAGCTTGCGCAGTGCACGATCAGATGAGGTGAGCAGAAGAAGAAGAAAAAAGATGGCCATGCACACTCTCCTGTCTGCGCCAGAAAGAAGGGGAAAGCTGGGATTGCACAGGACCTTCTGTACTCAGTTTGAGAAGGGATCGAGGGCTTTTCACCTGTAAGGATAAGTGTAATTTATTTATTTTTTTTCTGGGTAAGTGTCCAATTACTGACAAACAATTTCACAGAACAGTTGTAGTATTTCTTCTAAAATAAAAGGCCTTTTATTTGTCATACTTGCGTCCTTAGAAGAGCCAACAATCTATTTCTATGTGAAGTTTACAAGAAGCAATTTTTTTTAGAAAAAAACGTGGTTTGTTTTGACAAAATAAATTGTGGTTTTGTTTCCAGGAGTTTAACTACTTTTTCACAATTTGATGTACAATATGCAACACTTTTCTGAGGAACAATATCGGTCATTTTGGCCTAAATCCTAGCAAACTATTTTCACAGCAGCTTTATATAACTGTTAAGCATTGCTGGATTAAAAGTCTGATAAGACTTCCTAGACCTGTTCAAATAAACATTAGGAATGACTTCTCTAAGTATCATGCCTTGAAGGCTGTATTCCAACTGTCAAGCACTAAATTAAATCAAGATGCCACAAAAAGAGGTTTGTTTGTTGGAATAAAGGCCAAAATTAAGGCCGGTGGTCCTTTCACACAAAATCATGTTACCCAAAGTGGTAAGGATGCTAGTGGCAATATTAGCAGCAAGCAGATATCTTAAGTATGTAAGAACTGTTGCCTGTTTGTTAAAAAATTCAAGAGGCCCATTGATTTCAACTTGAGGTACATCCCGTGGTTATTTCCTGCAAATGTCTGACTTATTCCTTTTTGAAAAATAAACACACATTTTATTTTTCAGATGCTAAGGTACTGCAATCTATTTTCAGATTTCTCAGAAATTGGCTAACGTGGTGTTTGCCATGCAGGATTTGCTTCGGAGGTTCCTATGGGATTCCTTTGACAATGAGCAATTTGAGACTCTCAGGTCAGTTACCCCTGACACCAATAATCTTTTTGGCTATTGGTAAGGGTGACATTCTTCCCCCTGGCCAGCAATGTAAGAGACATTTTTTTTTACTGACCACCAAATTAATGTACTGTGATCTAAAGGGGTGAGAAAGACTGAGCTAAAGTGATAAATCAGCATTCTATTGCACAAGGAAAACATTAAATATCTAATACAGGTAGTCCTCGGGTTACATACGAGATACGGACTGTAGATTTGTTCTTAAGTTGAATTTGTATGTAAGTCAGAACAGGTTTATTATTTTAATAAATGCAATTAGGACAGATGTTTGTCTCAACATATTATTAGGCAGTGTGGTGTCAGTTAATGTATTCAAATCCGTATTGTGAGTTAATCACAAACAAAAAACACAAAAAATAAAATGTTATCGAGCCTAGACATTTATTAACTTCTGGAGCAAGCTGTGCTTTGATATGCAAAAAGAAACAACTGCAGAGTTTGTCATGGTCATTAAATAGTAACAAGAGGTTGCAGAATGAGCTCAACCCCCTAAGATCACCCACAACCCCAGCTGTGTTTAGCAAAAGACTTCTTCTGCAAGTCATGGAAACCACCCCTGCCCCCTTTCAAGTCTCTGTTCTGAGTCTCTGTTCTGCAAAGAAGCGAGCAGGGAAGCCCCATTCATATCTAGGAGTCATCCGTATGTTGGATATTCTTAACTCAGGGACTACCTGTATCTAATTTTTCAGAATACCCAACTATCTGGGTTTTATTTTAGGTAAAAAAAATTACAAAGACACTTTTTAACACAGATTATTATTTTTTTGTAGACATGATATTGCATTTTCTGTCTATAACCAAAGAACCCTATTGCTTATAGCCTCTGGTTTAACTAGAAAGCGATAAAGAACAATTCCAGATGCCAGAAGCACCTAATATTGCACACAGAAATTTACAACATTTTGTATTTTTGTTGCATGACTGGTCAGCAATTGCCTTCTGTGGAGAAAAATGAACATTTTCTTATCATGTTTCTCTACATCTATGCATTTAAAGTACAATTGTGGTAAATGACCGAGTAATGGGACTTTTAAAGCCAACAAAAACAAAAATTTAAAATATTTTACCACATATAGTTTAAACTTATTTTATTAAATAACTTTAAAACTTCACACCTAAAAATATATATAAATTAAACCATTGTACAAAAGGAGTATCTAATGGGTGTACAATGGTTTTATTTATATTTTTGTTATGTGTGAAGTTTTAAAGTCATTTAATAAAGTAATTTTTAACTATATGTGATAAAATATTTGAAATTTTTGTTTTTGTTGGCTTTCAAAGTCACATTAATCGGTCATTCACCACAATTGTATTTTCTATGTTTAAGGGATGTTGCCATGCCAATATTGTATATATGCATTAACTGTTCTAAGGAATAAAGTCAACTGGGACCCATTGGTAATAGCAATCTGTATTATCAAACTGAGGTTGGTTGGCCCAAATTGATATCAATTTTTGGTAATGCAAACTAAATGACTGGTATGATTTATAATATAGTCTGAAAAGTTCTTTAAAACATCCAGTTGTCAAATGAATAAAATGAACAGTACTGACATTAAAAGAAAACTACTAAGTCTGTAACTGGCTTATATACCACTCGTGTCTTCTGGGTCAATCTGGGACAGTAATCCATGAACCCAAATGTATCCTGCAACAATGCACCACCCTCTATTTATTTCTTTTGTACCGGCTACCAAAGGGTAGTTTTACCTTTGATTTAACCTGTTGGATTTTCATTGTGGAAATACTTTTTCTTCATTAGAAACAAAGCTTTTATCATAATTTATTACATTAAAGTTTCAACATTGTCCCCTCGTTCCCGTACACATGGTCTGACTCCGTCTTTGTTCATATTGAGAAGTTTTTTTAACTTTTCAGATTTCAATTCAATGTGTATTATGTCCCTGTAGGTGAAACTCCTAATGAAGTGGTCCTAATAACCGAAACTCCAAACACACGGAATAGTTTCTTTATTTTAGTAATATTTTATTATTATAAGGATGTTGTTTAATATCTCTTGGTCCACAAGATTATTTTAACACTGAAAATAAATAAAAAAATATGTTTTCTTAGTATTTTTTTTTTTTTGCATTCAATGCTTTTGTTATAATAATGACCAACCTTGATGCAGTCCTGCTTTTGTAGTTTTTCCTTATATTAATGGTAGTTTTATTTTCTTCTATAAATGTCAGAAGTGTTTTTCTCTCATATAGCCCTTAACAATATGTAGAGATTCTTTCTAAAAAAAAAGAGAATTACCTATCTAATTTGATGATCCAAGCAGACAATAAGGATGCAATGGGGACCGCATTGCAGGTCTTCTTTAACATACCATCAAAAAAAAAATCACTATAAAGATATTGTGGCCATTTATGATAAGTGAGAAATCACAGTAATACTTATAGATAGCTGTGAATAAAAATTTAAATGCGTGCAGCTTGTGTCACCATGGCACTGGATCCTAAAGCAAGAGAATCACACACACAGTTTTTGAATATTTTGCACCTAATGTGACAATCTTATCATCCTAACATGACACTTATAAATCTCACATTAAAACTCATAAAAGTTCATGTGATCAAATTGTAGAATTCATCAAAACATTTTTAATCAACAGAAAGAGTATTTACAGTCCGCAATACATTAAATAAATAAACCATAGACTGAGGTTTATATTCAGACATTGGGGCTGAATCACTAAAGGGATTTAAGCTGTTCACTTACCGAGGTGAACAATCATCTGCTTAGTGAATGTGGTGTGTTCACTTTAAAAGGAATACCAAAGCAGTTGCAAGGAAAACTTAAAAAAGCCATGTTTTTACTTGCATGTGAATGGATGGTTGAAGTCTTTAAAGCTTCATGTCATTTACTATGCTACAGGAAATGTCCCTTGCAAAGGGATAATTCACTTTCCCATTCAAACATCTGATACTTCTTTAGTAAATCAGCCCCTGTGCGTTTTCTTTGAGGGAATTGTTTACAAATGTCACCATAATTGACATGATTTTTTTTATGCTTTTTTTTTAATCACAGAGTACTGAGGATTTCTAATTACATTAGAACAGCATGGGATGAATATTAAAATCTATTCTAAGAGGTCAGAAATTCATGTAATTTGGAAATGATACAGAAGTGACACAAGACAGAACAATGTAAGGACATAAATATTTATATTCACATACCACTTGTGTTCACATGGAAAATGCAGCCTTACTCATATCATTAATAGCAATGTGAAGGCAAGAGTGTGATCCCCCAACCTCATCTCCTGTTATTCCCAAAATTCTGTTTTACACAAATACTGAAAAAGAGGAAGTACCCAAATTTATTGTCAAAGTGTGACTTAATTAAAGACTTTAAAAACTTTAATAAGAATTCAAGGAATTGCCTAATCCATCCAATGCAGCATTGTAACTGCTGGTAAAAAATCAAACTGCAGCAAAAATGAGCAAGATTTCCAGAATCTAGAAATCCAAGATTTCAAAATTCATAATCCACCACAGGTGCAAAATAAAAAAATACTACACATATATATCGTTATATATTTTGTATTGATATCACATTTAACAACATTCATGTAAAATAAAACTCAATTGGTTTAAAGATGGGTCCGATATAGCCAAAAGTTCAGTATCGTGGGTCCTATATTTAGTGGGTAATATAGGTACAGAATACATGATAATCAGGAAGGAAGGAAGGGATGATGTATAGGGACATTGCAGGTTCACATTTACAAAGCAATCCATGGTTAAAACCAGAGTAATAGAGATTACAGCCTTTCCTAATTAAATTAGGCAAAGAACAACATACAGAATTCAGTAATCTACTGCAATAAATACTAACTATTGAAATTTAATCATTTCTGAAATCTGCGTGTTTGGCATGACTGTTTGCCATTAGAGTTGTTAAAACACAAAGTTTATAAATTTTAATAATACCATCTTGCAATGCTGATCTACACAGCATTCTGCTTGAAAAACATTGTTTTGCTGATGTAAATATTGTCCAAAATAGCTAGTAACTATTTTTTAAAGAATGTTGAGTAATGTTGAGTTAAAAAGGAAATCTTATAAAACATAGTTTGACTAATGGCTCGGAGTTTAGGTAGAGAAGGTCATCAACATTATAAGGGAACTAGAATGAGTTCAAAATTAGTAAACCATTCTCAAAGAACTAATGACCATCTGGATTGCAGATGCAGCATCCAGATTGTCTGTTGTCTCCACCAAACGAGTTGTCTTACCCAGGGAAAAACTGTCATCTGTCTGTCCTGCCCTACAGACATGAGCTTTCTTCCAACCTGTCCACATGGATTTACTGGTGGCAAGGTCATCCAGTTCTCGCAAACCTCACTTGCTCACAATATCATTTCTGGCTGGATAACAGCTGCACACATGCTTGGAATTAAATTGGACAGGTCAGTGCCGTGATATCAACAAAATTAAGCAACTCTGCATTTGTACTGCAACAAAATTTCACTAAATTAAAAGCATAAAATATACAATATAATGATAAAAAATTTTCTCTTTGTCAGATTCTCCTTTTACAAAAGTCAAAAAAAGTATTTTTTTTTATTTAAATAATATACATATTTTTTATATACTTTTAAATAATATACATAATTGCCAAATTATTCAAAAATAGGAAAACCTAGCACTTTGCTAAACAAATACATTAAAATATTTTTAATTTGTAGAAATGTCTAAAAGTAAATTGAAAATGTACCCTTTCTTTGTGGAAGTAAAACAATTAACTAGCAAGTTATGAGTAGTTAGGTTTTGAAATGGCATCTAAAGTACATTTTAACTTCAAAATTGCCTACTTCTATTCAGATATCTTACTAAGGAGGTATTAATGTCTGTGTTCATATTGAGCTCATTTTTGGGATTGCTTTTTCAATATTCTGTTCTAGGTATTCCTTGCATTCAGTGGCATTGAGTCCAGAACTTGACCATTCTAATATTCCTCGCTTCCATTCGCTGTAGAATGTACTCATCAAATCAATATCCCATCTCCATCGGATGAGAATTTCAAGTTAGTATGCAACAATTTGATTAATGGAAATATAACTCTATAAACACCCCTGATTCCCCCAACAGAACTATATGTTGAAATAAATTCTTGTGCAAACTACAGCTCCTGACCTACTTGCTCAAATTACATTTCCTTCTTTGTGAAACCTATTTTACCATTTTGCTTTTGGAGAAGGAATAGAAGGAGGTGGAGTAAGGAGGAGAAGAATGAAATAGGTGGGACAAAAAAAGAGAAAGGAAAAAAGGGTGAAAAAAGGAACCCCCACCGGAAAGTAAGAGGGGGGTACAAGGTGGTAATGGAAAAGGGAACAATTCCGGAAGAGAAAAGTAGAAACCTTCCATGTCACATGTGTAGGGTTCCTGCTGCTCCCCCCACAAAACTTTAAACATATACCTCATAGTATTTATGATTTCCAGGTAGATCCTCCAACACAGGGTAACTACAGGGAACTCAACATTAGTATACATCAGAGAGAATAGTAAAAAGTGGGCAGTAAATGCAGACCAAGGAGACTCCAGATAAAAACAAAATAAAAGCACCTCTGGAATCTCCATGAAAACATAATGTCTAATGTTGGTCCACGATGCTCCATCTTAACTGTCTGCTATGTTGGCCAAGAGTCAGTCAAAAACATGGCCCCAGGGTACATAATCCACAGCCGAGTCACCCATTAACTCTTACGAATAAAAAGTGCTTACGTTTGTAGTCCTACATTCACCATGCAGTCACAAATGTGTCCACAACATTAGAGGCAATTAAAAATTTCAATTGAATCCATCAAGTGTTTCTTTGAGAAAGACCCTAGAAGAGTTCCAAAGCAGCCACCATACTGCACCAAGAAAGCCGAGAGTAGTAATATACTAAATGTAAGTCTTTGGGAGCTTCGAGACAATATTAGATATAGCCAGTGGTAACTGAGGAAATATTGTTATGTCAAATTGTATTGCTTATGGTCTGTTGCATACTTGTAAGATTGGGGGCCTTGAGTAGACCTAGATTTAAACAATATTCCAGAAAAAAAGGTTTACCCCCCTTCATAGTAATTACAAACAATAAATAGCATGACAGTATCATTTACACACAGTCTTTTTTTAAATAGTCCTTATACACACTCAAATACACTAAAATCTTTAGGAAAACAGATTCATTTAAGACTTAGTAGTAGTAGTAGTAGTATAATTTTTATTTGTATGTTTTATTTCCTAGTCTAAAACACAAAGTATAATAACGTTATAAAAAAGAATATTCATGACAATGTCACATGGAAGGACAGCTGGGGACCTTGGCAGGAACCAATAGATGACTGGAAAGTTGCCATGCCACCAAGTGAGCCACTGTCTCCCAGGGCAATATAGAGTGTACAATGTGAAAGAAATAATTTATTTTACTGCACCTGTTACTGAAAATTTTGAATAAATTGCAGAATATCTACAGCAACATCCAGTTATAAAATATATACGTCCTGCTGTGCTGGGCCTAAAAGCTTCTCTGTTGCCATTAAGTCTCTGGCACAGTATACTGAAGTTTAGGGACATGGTATATTGCATGAACACCACTGCCAAACGCAGATTGAATTGACTTGTTTTTATGGAGCACGGCAATTTGTGATAGTGTATAGTAATCAATAGCAACCAGTAGTTGTCCAGACTTAACAGATCATAGAGATGATGAAAGCTAAAGGTACAATTCAGACAAAAAAAAAACACCATTTGTTCACTTAAGAGCCACCTGCAAAGAACAATTATGATACCCACCCATCTTGCTGCACCACCAAGTTCCATAGTAAAAAATAAACACCTTCACTTCGAGATTGTCCAAAATGCGACATTTGCTTAGGTATTGAATTTCTGTTCTCTCCATGTGATTAGTTGTTTCCTTACACTGGGCCCTAACTTAATACTGTGTCTTGCACTGATGAAGGGCCACAGGGAGGTAGCACAGCATGCGACAGAACAAGAATAACACAACAGAAAAATCAACATGGTGCCTGTGTGATCTTCACACTTTTCGCCCTATACAGGTGATGTAGGCAGCAGAGGTGGTAAGTATTCCAGGGTCTACCTGTGTTCTACCTATTTAGGAACACCTTTCCCTAGTACACATTACCTGCAGCTTCAGAAAGAGAGAGAGTGAGGGACAAGAGGAAGGGAGAGAGAGGGAAGGAGAAAAAGAGGGAGATGGGGGGAGAGATAGAGAGGGAGAGAGTGTGGAGAGAGAGGAAAGGAGAGGTCAGAGAGATGGGGAAAGCGGGAGAATGGAATTCAGAGAGAAGAGTAAGACCTTCAATACAGATGTCAGCCTGAACAGATCTCTGCACAGTTTGTGACCTCTGTATATTCATTTTCACTTTTCACCCTGTTACTGTAGAGCTTGCTGGCCAGCAGCAGCGGGTTCCAGTTCCACATAGGTCATGCGCCCCTAGGGCATGGGAAATCCAGCCTGGATACAGGGCATAGGCTTTCGCCAACTTGTTCCATTTTCCAATGCCAACACAAACTTTCATACCCCTCATAGTGCAGGGTCCACCAGCACTCAATACAGTCACTGGTATCAGCATAAAGAATCGTCTATGAACTGTCTACAAACTAAAACAAACTGATATTTTCTAATATCTGTAATAATATATTGTAATTCATGTCATATTGTAAATAAAAGTTTGATATACCTTCACCATATCCTTTTTATATTCTTTATTCCTCTATAAAAACCATAAAAACAATATAATTGCAACACCCATAAAACAATGCTTGCATATCCTGTCTCTGACTCTTCCATCATATAATCTAAGCAGAAGTAAAAAATAAAATTGATTGTTCAACATGAGCAGCCCACAATATAATGATTTAAAAAATAAAACCCCTTAGATAAAAAAAATGGCTAAGGTTTATTCTATATATATGAACCTAAATAAATTAAATTCACAGAAAAATGTTATTGTCAGATAGGACCAAATAATCACTTTTCACTTGGGGCCATGGGGTAATCAGTATCACTCCAATTTAACTTATATCACTCTGACAGCCACAACCACAACTGCCTGCCAGTTTATTGTACATTGTCAGGGTGTGTGCATTGTACATTGTAAACTAACAGTACGTAGGTCCTTCCACCAGTTATTCTTGAAAACATTTTCTGTAAATCCTTATCCTGTAACACTATTTACAAAAAAACTCAATATGAGTAAAAGATGTTATAGGGAAGAGCCCAGGCTGGTATTCCGCTGTCTTCGAGCTACAATAAACCCTTACAGTTAACTACTGGTAATTAATTACTTGACTTGCAATTTCCTTATTTTCTTTATCACTCTATGTACTAGATTAGCTTCTTGATATGCTCAAAACAATGATGGCCAAAAAATTAGGCCATTTTGTTTTCTAAATCTCCATTTCTATTCCATGATTTCTCTTTAAAACCAGTGTTGGGCTTGTTATTGATTTAGTAAAAATACTGTAGAAGAGTCAGATTTAATGTGTTTTTCTCTACACAACATTCTATGTATTCCTGGATGGCTTTGTTTGGAATTAAAAGGAAACAACTGATTCATTGGGTAACATGTTTGGAAAAAACAGCTGATGTAGAAGGTCACACAGTTGAAGACAACAGTAAAGCCAGAAGATATTCAGGGGAAAGAGGTGATGGGTCACTTGTTTGGAGAAGAGTGGATGACTTACAGAGATTGCTTAAAAATTGATTGTATGTTGGCCTTTTGACTTAACTGTATTAGGATCAACTGAAAAGTGGTTTTACATCTCTGGTAAACACACAAAATAGAAATATGTTCAGTGGTGTATTAAAATAGAAAATATGAAACAAAGTGGCATTTTGAAGGGTAATACAGTGAACCTGATGCTTGGCGAACATGGTGGTCTGATACATGGTGGTCGCTATACGATCTAAATTTCTGTTTGCACCAGCTGCAAAAGGTAGGATTAAATGAACCTGTCAGTAATTCTGAATAACAGAAACTTCAGATGCAATTGACACGACAAGTCCAAAGCCAGCCAACACAGGCCCTTTACTTCTTTTTTAAATATCATGAATTAGATACACAGTAAATAAAATATCCCCACTCAATCCAATTTTTATGATCTGTTTGTAAAAACCAACTTACTGATGTAAGAGAAAAACAGCTAAGGAAGTAAACTGCCAAAATGAGCACATCATGTGTCAAAGTGGTAAT
The DNA here is from genome assembly GCF_032062135.1 of Pyxicephalus adspersus. Classification (NCBI taxonomy): domain Eukaryota; kingdom Metazoa; phylum Chordata; class Amphibia; order Anura; family Pyxicephalidae; genus Pyxicephalus; species Pyxicephalus adspersus. Next base: position 23,004,331 of record NC_092861.1, read on the forward strand.
TCTCTTTGACATTTTCAGTTATAATAAACATGACATGGGGAAAATAAGACTTAAAGGCTTCACAGAATGAAAAACAGGTGTAAAACTTACTTCCTGCGTCCTGGATCATGAAACACTGATGGCCATGCACCTGTCCTATTGTGTTTAGACAAACAGGAATACATTTTAGAACAAAATAAACTTATCTCAATAGAGACAAGAGGCGTGTCGTTAATTTATGCATAAAATTAGTATGCTTCATTACTACATTGTGTAACAAATAATGCTCCTTGTATGATGGTTTATCCTTTATTTTAAGCATCATCAATCTCTTTCAATGAAATGTGAGCAGGAAGTATTTAATCTTGCCTCTATTACCATATAATACAAATTGAATTGTTTAATCCTTAATACCATTGTAATGCAAACCACCAAAATACTGCCATGAAAATTATTGTTTTAGGAATTCCACTTGGAAAAATCTTTTACATGTTCTAAAAGGGGTCCTTAAGGTTGCCAAACTTTAGGTGGTGTTAGTCGATTTTTTTTCATAACTGTTTAGATTATTATTATTCAACCTTATAATACCAGTACACATTTTTTGGAATTTTTTTTTTTTTTACAAATCAATCTGTTCAAGCGAATCTGTTTTACAAAGACATACATGATAAACCATAGATCTTAAAAAGGTGGTAACTTAATCTGTATCTACCCAATTCAGGAAAATTGTAATTGAATAGCTTAACAAAATTTTTTTTTAAGTTTGTAAAGGTGGATGAGAAACTGAAAAAGATATTTAAATTGGAATAAAGAAAGCACCGTTTACCTTTGTCCACAATATATTTGTAAGAAAATCTTCAAAAACACCAAGTTTGGAGTCTTTAATACTCAAAACCTTTTCTTTTCTTTGTATGCAAAATTTGAAAGGTTATGAAGAACGTTGGCCCCTAGTTAAAGACAATGTATCTTTATATATTTCTAAATGTAAGATGGCCATATATTATGTTAAATAATATATAAATATATATAATAAATTATAGATTGTTGCAAATGACAAACCAAAAACTAAGTTTGAAAAGATTAAATGGAATTGAATAGTACATATTCTATGCGAACAGATTGAACCAGATAGAAAAAGATCTCTTGATTGGAACCGTTCAAGGTCCTTGAAAATGAGCCTGGCCAAAAACAGCTGTAGGTGGAGAAGCTAGAATTTCAGAAAGGACGTGGACAGAAGTAAACACCATAGTCAATGACAGACAAATCGGGAGGAAGTTAGATGTCATGCAAGGTGGATGAAAGATGTAACTTTATTAAGGCTGTTTTTTAAATAGTTTTGCTATAATGACCCAAGACATTTTAGTTAAGGATGAGACTCAGTTTTCTTTTCCTATGGATTTGTGATGGATCTCCAGGGTTAGCTAGGTTCTCAAATTGTACATTTTTGGTCCACAATTTCGATGGTAGAAATAAGGAATAATCCATAATGCACCCTTAGCCCATGGTTTGTTGAATCACAGGAACTAATATCCTGAAGGCATGGATAATGGAGCCCCTTGCTTTATAAGAGTGGGCTCACAGCAGCAATATACATTAGTCAGGTAAGGTCGGGTAACGGGCCGAGGTCAGGGCAGGTGGCAGGCAAGGTAAGGTCAGGTAGCAGGCAGGTCAAACACAGAGAATTTAAACAACTATATGGCAGAGAGGCAGGAAGTGCACTGAGGATCCAGCAACCTGAGACTGGAACTGAAAAAGTTTAAAAAGGGCCAAAAGCCAATAGCAGGACAGGACTGAACAATCAGAAAGATTGGCTGCAGCAACTATTCCAGAATCCCCTTCAGTTGTGCACAGCCTCAGTTTCTTTGCAGGGGATGCAGAGAATGGTGTACAATTCAAGGCTACAGGGATGCAGGGGATGCTGCAGCATGCTGAGCAAATGATCTTCGGCAGAGTGGTAACACTGTCATTGCTGCATGGCATCTGCACACAGGTAAGTCTGTGCCATAATCATGAAGTACAAATCCTCGCTGGTTATGGCTGAAGCTCACCACCCATCAACATGTATAGTTCCACTTTCACTCCTATACCTTTTGTTTGATAGTAGCTTGCCTAATAACCCTACAAATTCCAAATATTGGATAACACAATTTATTATGCATTGACCTAAATTGAGTTTGTCATATCATTTGCACATTTCAAACATTATTTGTGCATCAAATCCATGGTAGTTTTGCTAATTTCTAATGTTAAAAACATATTTCACATCTAAAAAAGAGTTGCAGCAACTTTTTTGCAGTTGCTTAGGATGTGGCAAGTTTTGTGTTTCAGTTGCATATGAAATAAAATAAATTTTAATCAGCAGTTCTGAGCCTCAAATATGTAGAATGAGCATAATGAGATTGTATTATGTCCCTGTGTATTTATGTGTACTGCAACACTTAGCACGTTTCAATGTCTAACAGAGTAAAGATGTACTGTTGTTTAATTATCATTTCGCCATAAGGGTAGTATTTTCAAGTGGAGTTTAGTTCGCTGAAGCAGATGGTTTATCTTCACTGGAAGGTCTTCTACCAGGATAAATGAGACTTTTCTTTCACATTCTCATTTTCCTACATATAACCTTTCATTGCACTTTAGATTCTTTCAAAGTTGCCTTCAGCCTGTTTTGATATCTTTGATGTAGACAAGTCTTTCGCTTAGTAAACATAATCGCTAAAATGCCTTGAAAAGCTTTATCTATCCTCTCTTATGTCCTCTCATTCCTTTCTGCATTGTTCTTACTGTATGGTTCAATTTGCACAAATAATCTCTACTGTATGTGCAATTATTTGATGGGAAAAAAATATTATTATTGGATGTTGATATTCTTGGGGCAATGCTACTTAATAACAACACTTTTTTCATGTTGTAAGTGTCAAACATTGTTGTGGGCTATCTACTTTTACCTGAAAAACAGGGAAACTATATTCAGTATTTACCTAAAGCACAAAACGCGACTGTCATTGCTAACATCCAAACCAATACTTAATAGAAATGCTTTTAATATTAATTATAATAAAACAATATATAAATTCACTCACAGTGTGTTATTTATCATGTATTTATTTAAAAGGGGAAAAAATAAAACCATTGCTCAGTCTGAATATCTTTTTCCCCTCTTTTTGCAGATTAAGACATTTTGTACTTGTGCATTGCTTACAGTTGGGTCACCTAAATTAATGATTTTGGTAATGATATTGTTGGCCATCAGTAAATGGCACTGTGTCCTAAAGTGTGTAACAGATTAAACTCCAATGACAAGTTTGTTACTCACTTTACATGAGGAATAGCACCATCTAGGGGTAGGAGCCAAGTATTACCCTTTTTCTTGATATCATTTTGATGGGGAAAGGTGTTTTGACATTATATACATCAGATTTCCCTGAAAATGGATTAAAAGGACTAGATAGAGCAGTTACAATTGTATTGCTGTAGAATTTTTTTTTTTTATTATTTGGGATCCAGGCCCGGAATGTCCTGGAAGTAAGGAGTGGGCCAGGCACTCCTACATTTTTTCAGGCCAGGGAATAGGAATGGCTCTGGAGCCATGAAAAAAAGGCACATACCTTTTTATCTGGGGAAAGTTGTAGCCTGAGGCCAGGTGGCTCAGGTCCTAAGTATGTGTTCAGCCTGTGGTCTGGGAGAGCCTAAGATGCTGAAGCTACAAGTGGGACTTGTGAGTAGCAATACCAATCCTGGTGTGACCGTTTGGGTGACAGGACTTTATTTGCCAACCATTTAGGACTTAAAGCTAATGTAAGCTATTTTTATTCTGATGGACAAGCCCTTTTGTGTTATGTTTATGCTGAATGGAAGCTATTTTCTTTATCCCAAGTCTGAAAACCCTGACTTTGTGAAAGCACTACAGTGTCCTGCAATGAGCTGATCCCCCATATATCACAATATATACAGCCAAATACTTATATTTGGATAGGATAAAAAAAAAATAAGTGAGTGGTTTTATGACAAAGTATCTCATACATATATTTGCATATGGTTAGTGCATTAATAAAAGATAATCATAAACTTAGTCTTGATTACCAACTTTCTTTACAATACCAACTTTACCAACTTTTCTTTACAGATAGCTCAGGGGAAGTAGCACCTCGGAAAAACATGACTAAATAATAACAACAGAAAAATATCTTTATCACAATATTGCATATTGTCCATTAGTAAGTAGTCAATATTTTAATGATTTGGTTAGTTACCAAATGATTAAACTACATTAGACTGTCCATATATAGGTGTTACATATATGTCTAATGTACTGTTAATATGTCTAAACAGAATGACATATTAACAGTACATTATCACAGTATAAACCTCCAGAAAGGCATTAATCAACAACTTCCTTCCAGCAATTAAAGCACTTGTTTTACCAGTACCAGAAAAAAAGGCAGAAAAACAACCATCGTAAAAGAAAAATACCATACATTGATATCATGTGCCTTATATGCCGGTTTCTCTCTTCCACCCCTAAAAAGAAAATTGTAAGCTAGGTGGTTACTTTGGAAAGATAGTTTGATACATGGCAGCACATTTGAAAATAATCTATGCATCTCATGTCACATAAAACATATCAGAAAACATATCAAATATAAAAACAGTGTCCAAAAATAACCCCTTTACAGGCTTTGTGCATCTAAATATAATGTCTTTTAATCATATTGTGATAATGTTCCCTTTTGTCTTTTCTCAATTGTTAATTAAGTTCAGTTATCCATACTACTTAGTTTTCTCAAATAGAACACCCCCTTCCAAAGTCAAATGTACACTTCCCTGAATTTGCCATCTGTGGTTCATAGAAGTTTAGGATCTTTGGCTGTTCTCTTCTTGACCATAACTGTGCAGTCTGTCTCCACACACTTCTATGGGACTTCCTGATACCATGAGATGCTCAGGAGGCAATAAATCAAAGTTATCTGTGAATCATTTGTCATGTATGAAATATTTATTTGTAAAAATAAAAGTAAGCACACATATTAACAGTATAAAACATAAAGGTACAAAAATTAAAAAAAATAAATTTAAAAATAAAGAAAAATAACTCAAGCTCCGGGCAACATCAAAGCTAAATAATTGGAGGTAAGTATGCATATTGAATTTATAAGACTGTGCAATCACAATAATTTAGACTTTGGTTTTGTTTAAACACCTGTATAATACAGGGAAAAAATATTATTAGAGGGAGAAGTGATTTTTGAATATCATTACATTACATACAAATCACAATGAACCAACTGGAACAGAATCCCATTTTGTTAAGTATGCTGAATCCAAAGCAGTTTCCTATTTGTTTATGCCAAAGCAAGGTGTTCGCCCAGCTTGTTTGCTCCATTTCCCAGATCTTATAAGATGCTTTTGTTTTTATGAATTTATTTGAATGTGTTCATTTGCCTTTGAGTTATGATACCTGCACTTGTTTCATAAATTTCTGCACAGATTAAAAACAGGCCTGGGGGTATTTTTATGCACAAATCCCATAGTGTAGATTACCTCCATAGCATATAATTTAGTATGGCAACTGCATGGATTTTATAAATTACTTGCATAAATTAGCAAATTGCACAGACTTTCCAAGACAATTGCGCCCGAATGCATATGAATCTCTGGTAGTATACACTAGTGGGTTGGTAATGATCATATTTCAGTTGTCATTTTGCACCTATTGTAGAAGTGCAGAAGAAAATAGAAAGACATCTTTGACTTATTTGTTATCTTTTCTGGTAACAAATTATGGGTTTTATTTTTCTTCTAATTGGCTATTCAGGTTGCTTTCTATTGTAAAAGGTAATAAACTGTAACACAAAATAATTAGTTAAAATAATAGATAATTGTCTACCATTGGTAGAGTGTAAAAACAGCACTTATTAGGAAAAAATATATTCAAAACATTACAGAAAAATAAATGAATTTTGTATGTATCAATAAAACACCACAGAACAAAGTTTCCTATATGTAAACACATACAACTTTATTTACAGTTCAATAAAAATTGGTCCAATGACAAACAAAAAGAGTTAAACACTATACAGTCACCAATTGAGTATTCCGTTTTCACAATTTGACGTACATATCACCAAGGTGTACTACTATTCCTGTTCGCCCTACTAAACATTGTTTATACTTTTACCTATTACTATTCCTACTATTAATATTAATATTACTATTTCTGTGTTTCCACAAATATGGTAAATATGGTCAATTTTAGTGGGTACACCAAATCTCAGTGTGTTTCACAGCTGTTAGTAGAGCTGCCTCCTCAGGAGTGGAGGTAATACATGCATATAATAGAATAAATCAAAATTTACAGCAAACTAATTATAATCAAGTAAAAAGAATGGTGGAGGAAAAGCCTTGTAGTATATACTTGTCCAACCAACCCCCTATTAGGGCTACACCCCCTGTCAGGTGATGCGGGATTACCTGGGGCGCAGAGTAAGTGTCTCACAGTCTTTACCAGAGCATTCCGCAAGGATTGATGGGGCCAGTGACCATAGTGGCCACTGGGCTACTTTGCTGGGGGGGGGTGGAAATGTAGTTGAGGCCCCCAGACTCTCCTCACCAGGGGCAAGCAGAATAGAGGGTGTCGGTGTAGGGCCAATATCAAGTACTGGGTAGGAAAACAAATAGGCATGGTCTAGGTGGACTGAGGTCAGGGCAGGCAGCTGGCAAATGTAGTCACAGTCCAAGCACAGGTCAGGGCAGGCTGTAGGTAAGTGTGTTCTAAGTCCAGTTACAGGTCAGGGCAGGTGGAAGGCAAGCAAAGTCAGGGTTCAAGGCACAGGTCAGGAATTCAAAAAGGCCACACATACTGTGAAACCCCCTTCAGCTGTGCACAGCCTCAGAGTATATGCTGGATATGTTAAAAACGAGGATGATGCAAACCGCTTGACACATGATCTGTGGGCAGATTGGTAAAATCCTATAATGTACAAATGCAGAGCAGCAAATCAATAAACCTGTAACAGGTTATGATGTAGTAGGAAATTAAAACATTTAAAAAAAAAAACTTTTTTTGGTTAAGAATCCAACTAAGGGATGTGCTGAGTTCTCGGAGGGGATAACTAATATCCCAACACATTTTCCAGTACTTCCTCAGGGGTTTTAGGAAAGCAGACATCTCATGGTTTGGGTCATAGATTTGGGTTTTGAAATGGATGCTTACTAGTTGGTCGTGCATACCGTACTATTTATGCACTTGTAACATTAGGAACTTTTTGTCGCTCTGGTTATCTCTTCAGTTTATTGCTCTGGTTATCTCTTTAGTCTCACTAACTATAATGTATCCGTGGGGAGGCCCTAGGACCTTAGGACAGAATGTCTAATAAATATTTTTGTGCTCCCATTTACACTTATCAACACAACTTTTAACCCTTTTGTATAAAGCAAAATGTTTTTGTTTTTTTCCCTCCCCTACTGTATATATTGCCATGGCAGAAGTAGGTGGAAAAAGATAGCGGCCCCCACTTTCTTTGTGCTGGGAAGAAGGAAGAATCTAGGACTTAATAGGACCGAATCGAATAGGGCCCAGGTATGGTCAGAATTGAGGGGTCTGCGGAAGTAAAAGTAAGTGGTACTTTTTATTTTATTAAAAGTCTGAAAACTGTGAATTCATACTCATTCTATACTCATATACTTTATATACATTTATGGGTCAGGAATTAGGTTGGTGTTTTGATGAATGAAACTGAACAAACCTGTTAATGCACTGAGCTGCACATGAACCACTCAGTGTACATTGAGAAAAATGTTGCCAACATGATGGTGTGTTTATTTTATTGTAGAATGGAAATTTCCTGTTCCTTCTGTAACAATGAACCTGCCTGTTTCCATTTTTGTTAAATAAAGTTTAGTTCCACTGTAACAATACAGTTAGACCCTACCTGTCTGTCCATTCAGTGTGCCAATAACAGTGGAAGATCATGGGTTTATGTGTTTTCTCAGTTAGGGTAAGTCAAGTTCATAGTAACAAAATAAAACTAGTTTTAGGGAGGCATACAAAGGAGACTTTTCTAACAAAAAAACGCTCTTTGGTAGGATACTCTCATTAAAAAGTGTAAAAATGTTAACAGGTTCACTTTAAGAAATATTAAGTAATGTTGGCTTCTAATAATTCCCTTTATATGAGCCTGTTTGCCTGTGCTTATAGTTATGAACCTAAACCTATAAAAAAAAAGTCTGGATTTTGATTCAATAATATAGAACAACTTCAAACCACATTGTAACATTTTCATACAGGCATGAATAAATTATTTGAAATCCTTTAAAATCCTCAAAGAAAATGTCCTTACCAGCAAAGGCAAAATAATTCTGGATTATAGCCACACGACCTAGCAGTGAGTTCCATAGGTTCTCCATCAAACATCTCTGAACATCTTGAAATGTAACGGTGCACACAAAGCAAACTGCCCTGATTAATCCCACTAGTGATACAAGCGAACAGATTTTGTGAAGGTTGTAAATGCAACCAATGTGCCAGGCTATTACCCAAAAACATTCTTTTTTCGACGACGTAGTATTTTATGTCCCCTCTATGGTGAATTGCAGTGATGCTGATTTTCGAATACTTCTGTGCACATACTGCTGATTGTCCTATTTACCAACTGCACACATTACTTGCAAGTGCTCTAACACATTACACTTCCATGCTGTCTGTCTGCAATTACCACAAATGGTTAGGAAAGAAATTTTGATGTGTTTAGAAAATCTGGGGAATCTGGAGATGCATTGTGCTATTTTTAGGACCACACAACGCCATTTTAATTGGGATAATTTTACCCTAATAAGAAATAGCGGCTTTAAACAAATCACAGCAGTTTTATTATGTTCAGCCTCTTTGCAACTTCGGAGGCACATTGATTTTGCTTCCTGAATTACAGGGACAGTATAATATCACCTTCTTTTACAAAAACAAGACCAGCTAATTATAGACAATCAAGAGCTTTTAAAGGGTAATGGTAAGCTATTGTCTATTCTTCAGTGCATAAAAGGGCCTTGAAAAAAATTGGTTTCTATTGAATTGGCATTACAATGAGCACATCTCAGTGCAACCTTCTATATGTTTACAAAAAATCAAGAGGATGTATGTCTAGAGATTCAGTCGTGTTCCAAAAATATGTCTCCAGTAAAGTGATCACATGGCACCTTCAGATTTTGATAAGTAGCTTTAATTTAGCCTGGTTAAAAAAATACTCTGATTTCATTAAAATGAATAATATGGCATATACAATTGCTACGCAAGTTGTCATTTCATTTCATGATATTAAAAATGACCTTTTAATTTTAATCTGCAGCCAATGTCAGTTACTGAAATGTTAAAAAATGTAATGCAATAATGCAATATGGCATCTTGGAGGTGTTCTGTACCCCACAGATGTAAGGGATGCCCCAAGAACAATAATTCCCTGCTTTTGTACTTGAATATTTGATTTTAGTAGCATCCAAAGCCGTTAAATTAGGAACACTATATAGGGGTGATAGGTTATAAGTGAAGGGTCAATGACTCCTTTGGTTCATTTTAAGTATTAAGCTTTGGGTTAGGATTTATGTTTAGGGGTTATGTAATAGACTAAATGTTAAAGCAGAACTAAACTTTGTTTTTTACTCACCTCTATCTGTGGCAGGTGCCACCACCATCTTCTGTCTTGGCCATCTTGATTGGCCAGGTCACAATGTCAAAATTTTCCAACATTCATTAGGTCCCAGCAGCCATGGGGGAAGCCCTGATATACTGGATATGCCCAGCTCAGCGATTTTGATGGTTAAAGGTTGTGATCAGGCAGATAAATATTTTTTTTCTTGCAGTAGGGACATCACCTGTACCTTTTTGCAATAAAAACACTGCCTGATCACATATTTTCAACTTTTGTTCTACTTTAGGGTCCTGCATTACTGTTGAGGATCAGGTATACCAGAAACATTTAGTGTTAGGATGAAGGTGCTGTTAATTGCTAGGATCAGGTTACCTTTTAGGAGTAAAACCCTGTACAACCACTGATTCATTTTTTTAAAAACGTTTGCGTTTTTTTTCTAAGGAGAGGACGGGGTGAGAAACCTATGGAAAGTGATGAAAATCTAGCATTTGTACATTAGCTTGAAGGTTAAATTCAAGTTTTAGGGAGCATGTTAAATGTAAAAGCACCTGTTTTATGGGTTATATTGTAGGAAGATTTGGAAAGGGTCAGAGTTAGGTATTAGGATCTTCTATGGAGATGGGGACAGGCAGGAGCTTAAGGACAATAAGGGAGTAATTTATTTCTACCTATTTTGGGCACCCAAGCCCTTTACTGCATACTAACATTCTACTGACATTAACATCAAATAGCTAAAATATTTATGACATACAAAAAGTTTTAAAGTAAAAAAGAAAGATATAGAGAATTAGATATAGTAGATTTTAAAAAGACATGAGGGAACAATACAGACAAGAAATGAAATATTGGCTAGAGAAAGAAAGTGTGGAAGGAGACTGAAAGCTCATTAAAAAAGCAATCTCAGAGCAAGTCGACCAACTGTTGCAAACAAAAAGAAAACTATAAAGAAACGGTCCGATGAAAAATGTCAAATGATATTGAAGGAAAAAAAGGGAATAAGAATAAAAACATTTAGTAAACAAACAAGTACAGATGCAGTGAATTAGAGACAGAGAAAAGAAGAAAAATGGTAATAGCAGAAGGTAAAATAACATAATTACTGTATATACGTAAAGTACATACATAAAGTATAGCAGCAGAGGAATAGGTAAGGAAAGTCTAAATTTAGTAAGAGTTAAAAGAAAGAAATTTTTCAACTAAATGACGACCTCGTAGTAGTGAAAGTAAAAGAGAATTCTTGGATTCTTTAAAAGGAAACACAATGGAAAAAGGATATAAACCTAAAAAAAATAGAAAGTATTTGCTAGCAATGTTTCTTTAGGAACCGGATTGGTTATTTATGTACAGTGGTGGTGTAAGATGGTGTGTTTATTTAAATACCTTTGTAAAGTGTTACAGCAGTAAGCACAAAGTAAATGTGTGTATGTGTGTGTTTGAACACGAATGTAAACTTGTTTATTCAAGTCTGTGTAGTCAAATATAATTGTAAACATGAAAGTAACAGTTGAAAAGTATGCTATTACAACCCAAGAATAGTGTGAAGAAGATGGTGTTCAGGACCTGTTTAGCATTGTAGAGAAGAAAGAAGCCTGGTAAGGGGTGTGAGGGATTGTAAGGTAAGTTGTAAGTTGTACTCCTCTTGTATACACCCCTAAATGTTACCAAGGTTTCATGAAACCCTAAGGATCCTCTGGAGGTTGCTAGGGGGTTCCATTTGCAATGAGCAGTTTGTGACTCTTTTCAGTTTACCTGACACCAATGATCTTTTTGACTATCTGTAAGGGTGATGTTCTTCCCAATAGACAATGTAAGGGGAATTCTTCCTAATGAACACCACACTAATGTACAATGAGTTTTGACTTTGGTAATTAAGGGTTCCATGAAGACTTGTGGGTTATTTCAAGGGATTCCTGCATGTTAAAAAGGTTGAGAAAAACTGCCCAAGGCAAAACAAAGGGACTTACCGGTACCTCAAGGATGGAAAATATTTTTGCTTGGAGTTTAATTTCGAAAATACAAACATGTTGGCACTGCATAAACATATGAAACTAGTGTTTTTTTAATGCATAGATGTGAATAAATGCTTACGAATATCCTTCATTTTGCTTCTGGCTAGGCAGAAAGTCTGCTGAATGTTTTATATTTATAGGAAACTTCTGAGTACACATTATAGAACATATTAATGTTGGAGATATATTTTGTCTTCCAATTTTCCTGCAATGCAACCTATCTCTGATTAACTGGATGACATTGGTTTACCAAAAAAATCCAAGCAAACGACACTTAATTTCAACTGGCAAGGTTACCCTGAGACAGAAACCATCTGTTTTACTCCAGAGACCCTTAAACCATTAGGAAGCCTTGTTCTGCTGTTTATAGGACATCCAGAAACAGAGACATGAGTACAAGCTCAAGTTCAAAATAATGGCCGTGTTTCATCATGGTGCAGTCAAACTAATATGGAAGTGCCCAGCCTTTATAGGAAATTACAGAACATTTTTATTTAACAAAAATGGTATAGAGTCATATATTTATTTATGTTTATTTTACAATGAGAATGGTAAAAATACACTATAACATTGTAATATGCTGTATAAGGGGTATGTTTATTTAGCAGTGAACATTTAATAACATTCTTTGAAGGAGAACACTGCCACATGGACCTAAAGGATTCTCCGCCGGTAAATGTTACTGAATGTCAGATTTAATGCTCTGTAACTAGACTCCTAAACATTTGATGAGGCCATTTACCACACATACATCTTGCACAAGTAAGTCACAGTTTAATAAGTATATTGCTGTAATATGGTACCCAGTTTTCAACAGCATCAGTCTAGACTGGACAATTTGATGACAATGATGAGGAAGCCCACAGATCAGGTTTAGCAAAGTGATAATAAAAAAGGGCAACAAACCACAAAAAGCAGCATGGTTGGCTTAGTGGTTAGTACTTTTGCAGTACTTGGCTGCAGGTTCAAATCTCAGCCAGGACACTATCTGCATGGAATCTGCAGATTCTCCATGTGTTTGCGTGGGTTTTCTCACATTCTAAAAACAACCGTTAGGTTAATTGACTTCCCCTCATACAAAATTGTTCTTAGACTGTGTTAATGGCACATGAATATAATAGGGACTTTAGATTGTGAGTTCCTCTGAGGGACAGTTTTTGACATGACTTAGGACTTTGCGTATTTTGTTGGTGCTGTATAAACACAAAATGACAATAAAAGAAGCAATATATTTTCAAACTATTCGGATTCTGGTAATGATTAATTGGTGTATATATGTTTTTTATGCTCAATTCATATGCTACACAAGTTGTCATGGAGGAAATATTACCAAGGGGACACATAATGCAAAAAAAAAAAAAAATAACAGACAATCTATTTTTTACCATTACAACAGTTGAGCTTTTTGGGCGTTGTGGGGATTTTCTTGCCAGCAAAGGTTTTGTAACTAGGAAAATAAAATAAAAAGCATAGTCGGTCCAAGGTTGACCAAACATTTGAATAACTGTACAGTATCCAAAATATAGAAAGTAAAACTTTATTTACACAGGAACATAAGAATGGAAGCAGAAAAAGACCAATTTGTCCATTCAGTTTGTTTCTCTTGTTGTTTTTTGATTATTGTGTAAATTGTATAATGTTGTTATCTGAGTATATTTCTATGTTAGTCCCAAACATGTTTACAATTACTTACTCTTGCTGTCTCTGATGGAAGTCTGTTGCAAGCGCCAACTACCGTTTTGATAAAAGAAAACTTTCTAAGGTTAGATTTGACCTTTCCTTCTTCAATGTTTGCATCAATATTGAAACTACAGATATTCTGAACCTTATTCTCTCCTTTCTTCAAGTCTACACATATTATGTACCTGTCTCTCACATTTTTGTTTTCCACCTTTTTTTTGTAACAGAAGTCTCTAAAACTGGACACAGTATTTTAAATAACTTCATATCATCAATAACATGACTATTAACTAATGATGTTTTTTAAATAGATGTGAACAGACTGGATGTGTTTGGAAACTGAATCAAACGTACTCCAATTACAGCTTGTAGAACCGATTGACAGATCTATCAGGAGCTCCCATTTTTCATGCTTTTCACTCTATCCTCACCCCAATAGCTGGAGGACAAGATATCGTAGCATGTGTGTTGGGTTTTCAGACTACTGATAAATCAATCAACTGCAAAATCGCACATCTGCTCATGTACATTAGGCCTAAGGCTAATTTGTCCAATTGGTGGTGGTGGTGGGGTTACGGCAAATTGCTGGTATAACACAGGCTGAATAGGGGAATGCTATACTTAAATGGAAGCTATACGCAGTGAACATGGACATAGGTTCTGTATGTTTTATGTAGGGAAATATGGTTAGGGCCAAGTTCATGGAACAAAAAGAGTTGCTTGGATTTTCTTGTTGACTCTAGCCAACCTTTTGATCCATGAGCTTGGTTTTAGCATGTTGCCCTAAGTGTACAGTAGGCCTCAGGAGGAGAAATCTCTGTAGTCTTTTTGAAATCTATACCTCAGTCTAAAGTTCTAAGTATTTTACAGTCCTACTCACTATTATAACTCCCAATAGCTATATACAAGAATGGCCCTAAATACACTTTTTTTTTATAAAGATTCAGCAAGTTACAGTTAGAGAGAGGCTAAATAAAATGTGCAATGAAACAACCAAATAATCCCAATCAACATCCAATCCAAATCCTTGAAAGAACAAACAGCATTTTGATTGCTTTCACACTCAATGAAACAGTATAATTTGGCAGGCAAAATGGATATTCTGCAATGCATTTATCCCGATTTAGTCTGCGATAATACTATAAGAGATCAAAGAGTTCATATTGGTTACTGATGTGATAATGAGATAATTAGAGCTTAATGAAAATCAACAGTTATTAGCTAATCAGTTTAGCTTACTGCCTTTTGCCCTCTTCTTGTAGAGAACGAATAATTAAACAGCACTTAAGGTATGCAAAAATGCTAGTTAGAAATGAATGCAAACTCACAAAGTGTCTGAATGGCGTCCATTAAAAAATCTTTTGTGGGTTGCTAAGGCAACCTACCACACAAATATTGCATCCATAATGCAATGGTCATTGAAGGGAAACTTACGATTTTTAATTAAAAAGAGATTTTTATTTTTCATTCTAGAGAAAAAACACACACACTCTTAACACAAATAACTGAGCACCAATAAAACATCAGCATGCTCTCCTCTTACTTTAGTAGGTTGACTTCTGATTGGTTGTTGTGTTTAAGAAGTAGAACTTTTTTTTAAATGGGACCAATTGTAGTGTTTTACCATAGACCTACTTTTATAGGACTAACTGACCCCTTACCACAAATAAAATCTGATGTCTTGTTATTTAAACCTAATCCACAAACATTGAAGCCCTCTTTGCTAATCAGCATCATTCCACCAACACCTAGCTAGTCGAAAAAAACACTGTACACTAAGGACCCAAAATATTTACCTGGAACAGAAGACCTTTTGGGTCTGATTTATTAAAGCTCCCCAAGGCTGAAGAAATACACTTTCATCAGTTAACCAGGGTGATCCAGCAAACTTGGAATGAATTTATGTTGAATAAAGTATTTTGCTATTTGTTAGCAATTGTTTTAAATCCTGGACCATTTCAGTCATTCCAGTTTTTTTTTTTTTTGATCAACCAGGCACTGACAAAATTCTATCTTCTCCAGTTTTGGGGAGCTTTATTAAATCAGGTCCATTGATCTTGATTCTTACATCTTTTACATCATAGCATGGCAGGGTCCTTTTTCCATGCCCACATCTTGTCCCTGCAATGTGGGCACTGAATATTGGCTGCTGAAGTTGTCAATCACCTGGATCAAAGGATAATGAAATAAGTATTTAAAACCCAGAATGCCCCCATCTGCTGGGAATAAACTTTTCTGTACATGCATAGGCGTTACATCATTCCAAACTGGCCAATCACAATGGCTGAAGATCCAGAACCTGGAAGGGGAACGAATGAAGATGTTGGCACCCATACTGGAGCAAAGACAGGTTAGTGCAGGTTAAAAAAACAAGATTAGGCAGGTAAGTTTATTTAGATGTCCTTTCTGCAATAAACAACCCACCTAATCACAATTTCTTACTAGTTAAGTTTAGTCCTGCTTAAAAAAAATAAAAAATTAAAAGCATACACATATTAAAAAATGTTAAAAACAAGCAATTCCCCTGAGTCAGTTGTATCAATATGTTCCTGTTTCATTTCATGCAGTCTGGCAAAATTCCCTGTTGAGGAATGGTTGTTTCCCAGAGGGAATATCATATCCAGATCGGCTTGGTTATAAATATCCTTAGCAGCTCAAAGAATTGAGTCATGCATAAATAAATAATACTTCATAATAATTCATCAATAAAAAGTGCAGATTAAGTGTAAAGAAGAATACAATATATTAATGACCAAGTCCAAAGTAGTAACTGAAGTGCAAATAGAAATCTACAAGTATGACCCAAGATTTTGATCCTTAAAAACTAACAAAAAGAGTGCCAGAGACTGTGTATTTGTGTAGAGGATGCTGGTGATTTACCTTATTTCTGGCAGTGGCTACAATATCAGTTTCCTCACTATAGGAAAGGAAAATGTTCCATGATTCTTTGCATTGTATATCTTTGATGGCGGTATTATTTTGTATTCTTACAGTTTTCACCTGAGCACCCTCTCAAGGGATGATGGACTAGTAACCGTACTGGCCACTGGGTTACTTTGCTGTGGGGAGAACATCAGGTCTGCTCTCCTCTCCATGGCTGAGTGGAACAGAGGGTTTCAGTGACAACCAAAGGTCAAGTATTGGGTGTGTTGCTGGACTGAGACAAGGTGGAGACAGACTGAGGTTGCGGCAGGCTGTAAGTGAGGATCAAGGTTTGGATGGTCCAAGGCCAAGGAAGGTGGAAGGACAAGAAGCTATGTTCGGCTAAGGTCAGGTATCCGAAAAGGCAATAACTAGCAGGCTATAGCTGGGCTAAGTTTCAGGTAACAAGCTGCTAGAAAGACTTCCTTGGTAAATTAAGATAACAGACTGTGAATTCAGGGAACATCTGATTGCCTTATGGAATCAGGAAGGATTTTTTTTCCCCTTTTGGAGCAAATTGTACCAGGGTTTTTTTTGCCTTCCTCTGGACCAACTTTCATAGGGTTTTTTATCTGGGATATGTTTATTTCCCTAGTTGTTGAATTTTATGAACTTATCTCTTTTTTCAATCTCAACTACTATGTAACTATGTGGGTTCTACTAGAGTTCTACTAGAGTTAGTACATCCATATGCCAAGGAAGGGAGATTGATTACATCCAGGACTGGTGTATGATGTTTGGTGACAGTGCTAACTTAACAGGAATGATTGCCCTATGTTTTCTGCCTTACCTTTTGCTCTGGGGCCAAATTTGAAAGGTGCCTTTGGTATGCCTGATATGATATGACAAACAAAATATAGACTTCTAGATCCTAATGAAGCGGATTGAATTGCCAATAAATGAGAACATCTAGAGAGTTATTTTTGTATATCAAGTCATACTGAAGCTGGTGATCCCCCTTTTTATGGTTTTTAAATGTGGATTAAAAAAATTCATCTTTTAATGATTAATTTGAATTAAATGGTTGATTACAGTGATTTGCTGCCTCAAAAGTCCCCGACAGGTTCTTTTGTTGATATTGTCCATAATAACCCCCTGAGCGGTAATCCTGAGTGTGGCTCGGGGTAAAAAAAAAACCATGTTAAAAGCGGTTACCCCAAGCCATATATGGGGTAGCTAAAAACATAAAAAAAGCACTTACCTGGTCTCATCAGCATCCTCCGGCGTCCTGCCTGTCAGATCCAATTCTCGGGCCGCGTCCTCTTCTTCCTATCTTCCCCGAGTGCACTCACGTTCCCTGGGAGTTTACCGGTGACGTTGGTGCATGGGTCGGTTGCATGCGGGAGCGTGGCAGGAAATTCAAATTATTTTGTATTGCATTCAATACAAAATAATTGTATTGAATCCAATACAAAGTAATAATTATAATATATTATACATGCTACTGTACAGATATATTTCAGGTTTAAGTATTTTTTGCACCCTTGTTTTAACAGATTTTTGTGTTTTTTTATTTAAAGATTATTATTAAATTCATTAAATATTGCACAATATGGCACATAAGAATTATATGCCTACAAAGTAAAATAAATTTCCATGCAAAACAATGTACCGCTTTTGGCATACAAATACCGACATAATTAGCCCGCCAGGGAGGTTATTGGGATGTGGCAGTATTACTTATAGATATTTTTGGAATTAATTTATTATTACTAGTATTATTATTTTACATTTGTTACATTTTACCCTTGTATTGTGACCTTACATGCCAATGCCTCTGACCTAATAGTTATAGTAGTAGCAACAAAAGCTTTACTACTAAACTTTTCCTCATTTGGTAATTTCTTTTTTTACCGACTTCAAAAATGTGTAAGAAAAATATCTTTATTTAACTTTACTGTAGAAACAACACTGTAGAATTTAAAAATACAATGTGTACTTTTTAACAACAGGAAACTCAGCTATACTGAAAAAATGTTTTTTTAATGTTTTTTCTGTATGTTGTTTAATCCTTTGTCTTTGCAAAGGTTGTATAGAAAATAAAACATTTTTTCAAGACAATTTTGGCCTTGCCTATTAAAAAAAAAAAACATAAGTAAAACTAAATAAAGTAATGACAAAGTTATCACAGGAGTCAATAGGCCCATAGCTAAATGTAAAATTGTTCTGGTCTATAAGGAATGTACAAGTGTAAGAGCTGAACCTGTTTAACACAATGTTAAGCTATGTATTCACCAGTAGCATTAAGAAAACTTCAAACAAAGTTTTGTTCCTCACAGGAAGGATGGTAGTTTTCTAAAATCATATAGGAGCATGTCTTGTTGTCACATTACATGCAAACAGTGCTTAGAGAGTTTTTGTTTAAGGAGGCACTGTTTAATCCCCTTTAAGCCAACATATAAATGCTACAGATGAACAGAACTCTTAACATTCCGCCATGAATATTCATAATGTGAGTTGTTTTTTGTAGCCTGCCTAGTCAGCAGTCACAAAACACATGGTGTATGTTGGCAGCATCTTGCCTAGGTAGAGGGCTATGGACTAAGGCAATGGCAGGAACCAGGACCTGTGAGGCTGACTGACATTTCCATCTGTAGATAAGGCTGGTAATTAACAGGAAGGAGTGTGCCTGCAGCACTGCACCATCTGCTAGGGAAACGGCTCAATAAGAAAGGAGTTGGATAGCATCTCTGTGGTGGCTCGATCTGGTTCCGACATGAGGCTGGGCATCTGTTAGCTGAGGAGATAGGCTATTAGGAAATTCAGATGGGAGCGAACAACATGGAAAGCGCACTCTGACCTAGACCATAAAAGCAGCTCTTCAGAAATGCTCTCTTTTTATCTTACTTACACCAGCCCTGTGAAAATGATCTGCTCCGGGACCATTACCGCTTTGTTCGGGGTAGCACAATGCTTTTTCAGAGATGCTGTGTTATTTTACTCGGAGAACGTTCCGAAAATGTGGATACAGCTGTCATCTCGCCGACAATGTACCATCTAATTTTAGACAAGGGATGTAGCAGGAATTTTCTTTTCTTCCTGCAGCATTTTCCAACGACTGTGCTGGGGGGGAAGGCTGTCATTACATTCACAATCCAACTTTCATTAAACGTGTCGAACAGAATTGTGCATAAAACTAAATCATGTCATCATGATCACAACGCTACAGGAATAATAATAATAATGAGAATTATTGACTGAACGTGTCTTTTTTAACCTTTCTATGTAACTAGCTGATAAATAAAAGTAATATATTGCTACTTTTATTATAAAATAGTAACAATAATACCAATAATAATGAATATTAACAGTGAAATACTAATATATTACCAACTACAATTGCTGAATTCTTCATATTAATATGAATAGTATTAATAATACTATTTTATTTTTTTGCTATCTTTTCACATGTTCTTTGTTGGTGGTAAATTCTCACCTTTATCATCATTTTTTCTGCAGATGAACAATGAGTACAATTTTGTAAATTATGGTCCCAACAAAACAATTGGTGAAATCATTGAACATTTCCATCTATCTGATATTAATAAATGTATATTATAATATAATATTGATTGTTGTTCATGGTAATAATAATTGTTGCCAATAATATTATTCATATTAACAACAACAAAAGCTATTTTTATAAAAAATATAACACTATTAACATTTTTAGAAATATAGGATGAGTGATGATAAACTTAGTGGTTTCACCTAAACTACCGATTTTTACTTTACTTTCTACTAAAAGGGCAGAGAATATAATCACCTGCTTCATTGTCTAGTTGCCTTGCTAGTTGGATGAGCTAGGTTACTAAAGTAGACTATTCTGCAGGTATCTCCTAACTCATGGGTTGATTGCTTTTCGTGGCTGCCATTTAGATGTGCCAGCAAACAGGAATTGAAGAACTAACAGATGTTTCTCTGCCTAACCAAGTCACTGATGTAGGCTGGAGAGAGAAGATAAATTGGGGGTAGCATTGTAGAGCAGGGTGACTCCACCATTGTTCACTGAAATCCTGGGGTTCCTCTAGAGGTTGCTGAGGATTTCTTGAGCAATGAGCATTCTGTGACCATCATGTCAGTTTGGGTGGCACTATTTATCTTTTTGGTTAGCTCTATGGGTGACATTTTTCCCAATGGTCAGCAATGTAAGAGACATGCTTCCAAATGACCACACACAAATGTACTGTGAGTTGTGGAAGTAGTAATTATAACGGGTTCACCAAGAACTGAAAGTTTTTTTCTCAAGAGTTACCACGTGTTAAAGGTTGGAAAACACTGTTGTAGAACCTGAGTCTGAATAATAAACCCAGAGCCAGTCAGGGGTGTTGGGCCAAGGCATTAGGTTGTTGGGTCTACCCTGCACTGACCTGCCAAAGCCTGGAGATTGGGGATATTAAGTGTTCTTCATGATTTACCCTGCTTTGTGGAAGGGTAGGCATAGGGTTTCCTATAATAGGTAATTTTTGTGAGGAGTTAAGCAAAACCTAGACAATGAAATGGCTGTGGATATGGTATACATGGATTTTACAAAAGCCAATGACACAGCATCGCACAGATAGCTATGGTAAAAGTTGGGGTCGACAGATTTAGAAAAATCAGTATGAAAATGGATTAAAAAAAGTGAATTAAGGATTGTATTTAGAGAAAAGAGATTAATGATTAATAGTCTGAATGTAGACCTGAATGAACTTTCTGATTGTGTAACTATGTGACAAATGAGGTTTAATGTTGATAAATGTTGGATGCTAACAGCATGCATGCTTCATACATTATCAGGGGCGTACAACTATGGGAGTCAACTATCAAGAAGATATGAATGTTCTGGTAAATCACAGATTTAATAATAGCGTGCCAAGTTACAGTTTCCAGGACAAGCAAAATAGAGAGAGGAAGAGATAAAGAGAGATAATCTTACCCTGTACAAAACATTACCTGGACCTCATCTGGGATATCCAGTTCAGTTTTGGGCATCAGTTTACAAAAAGGGTGCTGTAGGAGTGGTGAGAATGCAGGGATGGGCAACTAAACTGATAAAAGACATGGAGGATCTCAGCTATGAAGAGGGATTAGAGGAAATGAATCTTTAAAGGTACATTTGGTCACCTTGTATAAGTATTGCACATATAGCAAACTTGGTATAAATGTATTCACTTTCAAATCACTGCAACAATTCCATTTGCATCTGGAGGAAAATAGATTTAACTTCTATCATAAAAAGCATACACCCAATGTGTAATCTATGGCTAATCCCATGGTTTTACCCATCCTGCCCTATGTAGGCAGGGCAACATGAATACAAGAACATGCAGCACTTTATTAAAACTAAAATACCTAAAAAGGTAAGAAACTAAACAAATTAACAAATAACACATATCAATGAATGTTATCTGTTACAAAATAAGTGTTCATTCCTTAGGTTCTACACAAAAGCCTTAACCAATAGGATACAAGGCACAAATCAAGTGACTGCACAGGTCACCATGTGCTAAAAATACAAGTCCTTAAATAAATAGGGGCTAAAAAGCTATAGGTTGAAACTTCTCTCCTGGGGTATCTCCTAAATTGCTCCACATATATACCAACATAGATTTATAAAATAAAAAAAGTTTTATATAGTATAGTCTGATAAAATGTAATAAAGAATTAAAAACCATCCACTTACAGTAAAAGATTTTCTGTTTGTTTAAAAAAGTGATCAGTCATATAAAATATGCTGATCAAGCAAAACACAGCATCAGCAAATGTTGAAAAGAGCTTTCTTTCTTTCAGGTTTAACTTGGGAATGGCTTCTTTACAACATGGGCTGTAAAAATGTGGACCCCTTCAGGAAGTATTTTTCACCAGTTTAATTATTTTTTTATCTTTTTTTAAAAAAGAAAGCTGGATAAATACTTAAATGTATAAAATCTAACTGGTTATAAACATTTATAGGTTATCAATGTAAAACTATGATTTAATAAAGAATACAAGAATATTGATTCAGAGAATATACACCTGTCTCAGGGGAAAGATTTTTTTTCCTTTTCCCAAATTGGTCCAAAGTTTTTTTTTTCCTTCCTCTGGATCAACTGGGTTCTGTGTATATGCAGAATCTTGTGTAAGTTATCAATCAATTAAACTTGATAGACTTATGTCTTTCTTCATTCTGGCTATTTATGTGACTATGTAAATTTGATACTCTGCATTAGTTCATCTTGAAAAATTATTCCTAACAATATTGTTCTTTTCTTAGGAGTTATAGGCTAATACAGGTAGTCCTCGGGTTAAGGACATCTGACATACAGACGACTGCTAGATATGGATGGGACTTCCCTGCTCGCTCTTGTGCAGGAAGGAGGCTTGATGGGGGGAGGTGGGTGGTTTGTATTACTTGCAAAAAAAGTATTTTTCTAAACACAGCTGAGGTTGTGGGTGATCTTAGGGGTGTGAGCTCTTTCTGCAGCCTCTTCTTGTAACTCTTTAATGACCAAGACAAATTCTGCAGCTGTTTCTTTTTGCATATCAAAGAACAGCTTGCTCCAGAAGTAAAAAAAAAAGATATAACATATAAAAAAAAAATATTCATATTAGGCCAGCATGAGACATGTATCATTGGTTTGGGGTAGGTTTAATACTATAAAAAATAACTGCAGAACCGAGAAGATCATTACCTGGTGGGAATAAATGAGTGCAATTAAAATACTTGGACCTGGAAGAATGTTGGAGGGAATGCCTGATTCCTTGTTTTATAAATAGAGCCTTATAAGTATGAATATCACTATTTAATCATGGATAAATATGTATTATTTAATCATGAATAAATAATATCACGATCAAATAATAAATATCATTATTAAATTTTTGCTATGATTTCTATCCTTTTTACTACTTTTATAACCAGTTGAATAGTTTATCATACCCCTATGCACACACCATGTTGTTCTTCAGTTTCATGAGTTAAAATAAAATAATATATATAAAATATTTAACTTTTTGTATTGTATTTTAACCTGAATAAATTGTATTACAATGTGGGGCTTCAAATCTAGATTCGCACATCAAAACAATAAGAGATCAATGAAACTCTTCGGTGTGTACAATTTGCCAGCCCAATGTTAAAATCTCCAATACCCACACCATCATCACACGATTAGATAACACGTAGAACTTAAAATAAATATGGTAATAACACTGCGAGTACCTAGCACCATTGCACTTTTCCAAATGTTTTATTGCTGTTTGTATCTCAATCAGGGAAATTTATTCTACATACCGCTCTCACCAGGTTTAAAAATAAAAACAAAAAGTGAAACCTCAAAATCCTAAATTGCCACCAGAAAAGCAAAAGAGGGGAAATCTTTTACCGGGGATACGTATGGCTTGGTTTTAACAATTTTTTAATCTAACCCAAATAATGTTTTTTTTAGTTTATCAGCGGATAGCAGCAAAGCATGGCCAGATCACTGCTGCAGTAAAATTTTAAGATATTGATCAAATGTAATAGTCTCAGCAAGGGAATATTGTATTCGGTGCTATCTGTGATTTAAGTCAGTGCTTCTGGATGTGCAGTAGGCCATGAATGCTAAAACAGAATGCTTTACTTATCAATAAATGATGAACAAACAGACATGATTGTGTAAAGAAAAACCTGCTCTGCAAGAGAATCAGTAGTGCAAACTCTGTTATTTAAGAACTTGTTGTAAATTGGTGATTCAAAGGGACATTTTCCAGCTCACTACAAGAAAGAGTCAACAGACAGCACAGCAGGCCAGCAGTGGGAGAAGATGTTCCATAGACGTGTTCATCATTACAGGCAGCTAAATATAATTAGTATAGTATAGTTTTAATAAAAAATAAAATCAACATTTTTGTAAATAAAGAAATGTTTTTTAAAACAAAAGTATTTTTCAGACACAGCTATGGGACTATAGTTGGGGCATGTCCTTGAGCCACATGCTGCCTCACTCTTAAAATCTGAGATGGAAAGTCCTTTAGCCAGGCAGGAGTAAGCACTTATATATTCCAAGTATTCGGGTAAGCTGGTTCTGTTCATTTTTAAACATTTCATATATTAAAGCCTTCATCCCTTCCATGTTTCCATATTGAATGGGTATACAGATAGTTCCCGAAGTAAGAAAATTCAACATACGGATGACTCCTATATATGAACGGGCTTCCCTGCTTGATCGTGTGCAGGACGGAGGCTTGATGGGGGTAGGGGGCAGTTCTTTGTAACCCTTTAATGACCAAGAGAAACTCTGCAGTTTTTGCATATCAAAGCACAGCTTGCTCCAAAGTTAATAAATTTCTAGGTTCCATAAATTTGTTTTTTTATTTTTTTCTTTGTTTTTTTGCTTTGTTTGTGATTAACTCACAATGCGGATTTTAAGATATTGAGACAAACATCTGTCTTAATTGCATTTATTAAATAATGTACCTGTTCCAACTTACATACAAAGTCAATTTAAGAACAAACCTAAAGTCCCTATCTCGTATGTAACCTGAACCAGAAGATTTACCAGCTCAAAATGGGCCTGTACTTTTCCCATACAGGGTGAAACAATAGATTCCTTAACCACTGTCCTATCCAGATCCACATACATTACTTACCTTCCCTTTCTTTCCTTTTAGTTCTGCTTGGCTAATAGTAGTGTAAAATTTGGATAAGCCGCAAATTACAACCTAATTCTTGAACACAGCTAAGGACTAAGGTTTCTTGGCTTCATATGACCAGTGAATGGCCACTCAAGCATGTCTGCTTTAGAAGAAGAACTAGATATTTTCTTTGTTCCCAGGTACTTAAGAAAAAAATAAGTGAAGGAAAGGGATATAAACAGCTTTGAATGGTGGTAGGTTACCTTTTAGCTTTTGATTCTGCACTTTCCCTTATAGACTTTCTTGTGCATCATTAAAAGTCTCAATTTTTTGCAGATCTGGAAAGCTGGTTGGTAATTTTACCAAAATATTAGTTCTAAATAATTGATGTTTTTGTAAGCCCCCTTTATTTTTTCTCTCCAATTGCAGTGGATGCATTACATTTGATTTGATTATTATGAATGCAATAAACCTAAAACCGTATGTCTTTAAATGCATGCAGTTTCATGATTTATCTGAACATATACCTACTGCTCAAAATCAAATACGGCTTTTATCCTCCGTTTAGATAGATCATTTCACTAAAAAAAAAAAAAAAGTTTTCTCCATATCAAAATGAAAAAAAGTAATTTGTCTAACAACCATTGTGACAATACGAGAAAGGTTTAGGAATGGAATGGTAAAAGATGCAAAACAAATATCTAATCCCAGGCACAGAATCGCAATATAGCAAATGATTGCTTATCACGCCATTCACAAAGGGTTATATTTCCATTTGTCAAAGAGGCAATACTAATTATTCATTGGCCTTTGAAAACCCTTTGTTTTGAAATCTTTGCTCTAGAAAACACAGACAGATATTAATTTTTTAGCCATGTGTCTCATAAATGAAGGCCATTCTGCTATACTTAATGACAAGGCTGAGGCAGCAAGATGTCATTTGTTTTTTTTTTTTTTCTCAGTTTTCAAATTGCTTTCTAAATGAACTACAGCTGTGAGGGCCAGGTGCAGTGATCCCCTTAGAAAGAGCAGGAAATGATGAAATCCAAAAATTCAAAGTGTGATGGATGTCAGCTACCGATTCTGTATGTGAGGTCACCCTGGTGCACCTGGTGCTATCTCCACAATACAATTACTGTACATTTCTGCTGCAAATAAATAGATGCACATGTCTAATGTGTATACAACAATATAAAATAACCCTCCATAATTATTCTTTTGTGATGGTTTTTGTATTTTCTTTCATCAGTAGATTTTATCTTTTTATGTACTTTTGTATTGTTGTTATTATATTCCATTAATACTATCATACTCCTTTTTACTAAATATGTATGTGTGTGATTATCACTGTTTATTATACAGTATTCAAAAGTATTTGGTTAACTTTTGTATTATGTTTATTTACTATGGTGAAATGTATTGTGTTCATTATATTATTACTTTTTTTTTGTATTAAAATGTATTAAAATTCTCCTGAGATTTTTTTTTCTATTTTATGTTTTATTAAATTTTAATTGTATACCGTTTGATTATTTTTGTGTATATAAAACATGTTTATGTTCAATATGAAGCAATAAATACAGTTATGATATATTGAATTACTATTTAGTGATGTAACTACTTTAAAAAAAAATATTTGAAGAGACCATGGGGCTTCTAATATATATTTTTATAGTACATATGGGGGGAAAAAATGTAAAGATAACTTTTAGTGTTGTATTGTTTTTATTCCACGATAAAGTGGTAAATGTATTTTATTACAAGTTATGTACTTAGATTGCATATTGGGTTGTTTAAATTAATAATTTAAATGTAGTAAATTTAGTTTATGAATGGATTGGATATCCTCTGATTTATACATCACATGATCCCAGGTCTCATTTTTCAATCTACTTTTTTGTCTGATCTTCTAAATTGTGTCTGATCCTTATTATGTATTACTGTTATTATTATTATTATTATTATGAAACAGGATTTATATAGCGCCAACATATTACACAGCGCTGTACATTAAATAGGGACTGTTAAAGATGTTCTATTATTGCTATCAATATACACTAGTGTATGTATTCAATTTATTTTTTAAATAGCAAAACTTATGCTGTTTTAAAGCAAAATCTAATTTTTTGGGGCCATAAAAGGGTGTTTTAGTTCACAGAGAAGCTAATTTGTGACAGTATTTCTAAAATATTGTAAATAGATGCATGGCAGATTGGCAGATGTCTGGATACTATCACAGAAAAAGACAGTTGGTTATACAAAAGCAGGGATCAACACAAAAGCACCAAACACAAAAGAGTTTCTTAGTAAAAAGAAGGAAGAAAATTAAATTTAGACGTGTATTTATTCCAATCAGTAAGTTTACATCTGGTATTTCTTCAAATGGTAGTTGTACATTTTTCATTGACAGCTCTTTTTAAAATAAAAACCCCTAATAAGGTTTACTAGGGAAAGGAAAATCAACTGTGCTGGTTATAGGAGTCAGTCCTTTGTCACCTGTCATCTCTTCTAATTCACAAATAGGACAATGACTCTAAATGGATTATTTCCTCAACACTTACATGTTTCCTACTTTAGAAACTCATTCTTATGTAAGTGTAGAGGTGAACATTCTGCCTAACAACCGTAAGTGAAGCAATAGGACAGAATGAGAAGGAAACATTCTAGTTCTGATATCAATAGGTGTTCCCTATAGAATGATTGTATTGTCCTAATATTCCTCAGTGCCCAGTCACACCTCTACTGTATTGTACATTGGATCGCATTGCAACACTTACATACATTTGGGAAGGTAATAACCCAATTATTTACGAAAGAGAATTGGTATATGCTAAACTTTCTATGGTGTAAAATGGAAGGATCTCAGAGAATGTTTGGTAAATGCCAGATTTACTGTATTATGAATAGACCCCATGTATAAAGAGTTAAAACACTTTTATTGACATTTTAATTTTTTCAAACATTTTCAACTTTTACCTATAAAACATGACCAGAATAGCTCAGATGTCACCCCCTGTCCTTTAAATTTAACCTTTTTTAACTGCTTACCAACCCAACCCCCCTTGCCTCCTTTAAACAAACACCGACACCTTCCCTGGACTTAAAAATGGCTGGCAAGCAGCTGTTTTTTTTAAACAAAATAAAAAAAAAATAACAATTCTGTAAACTTTTGGTAACATAAATACCTAACACATAAACATATATACTTCAACATATAACCCAAATTAACAACAGTACATCCATTCCCTGCAAACAAAAAACGTACGTGTTTCAAACCCTGCAACAAGGCTGCAAATCCCAGAAGGCAAGGTCCACCACTAAACCAGATTCTCCATTCCAAGCCAGCACACCGCGATAGCCCTTAGCCGCCCAGCACCACCTCAGGGACCTTAACCATTAATTACCTAAGGGTCGCTACACCAAAACCGGTTCCCCAACTTCCAAAATTACTGACCAGGACCCTTGCCTTCCTGGACCTCAACCGCCCTGATCACCCCCAAACTACTTTCCCTCAGTCTTAGAGATTAGTGGATGGGAAACTTTTTCTCCCAAAAAGGTATCCCGAACCTTCCTGCCTACCCCATTTAACACCTTACCTGCTTACCTGACCCCTACTTCACACCATGTCATGTGGGCCCTACATCTTTTTGGTCTTTTGCTTTGGGCCTCCCCCTGTGTTGAGTCTAAGTTATTTATGGGTTGGAAATCTAAACTCTTACCAGTGCAATTGATAATGAGCTCAACTCATAATGAGCTAAATTCATTAAATATTACCAATTTTAACAATTTGACTGGAATTTGCAGCTTTTGGTTGTCCTACTTCTAAACTGTTTTTTTTATTTATTTTTGTAAGGAATAAGCAGACATATAGATACATTATTAAACAATACAAGCATAAAACAAAATAAGTAATACAAGAACCAGAACACAGAAGGACAATAACCATAAGTTAAGTACAGTAAAACTTGGAGGTAGGGATGAGTGAGCGAATTTATTAATTTGGGACGTTCTCGCTTACCAAACATGTAGGTGAGAACAACCTTTGCCAGCGAGACCGAAATTTTGGGACCTACAAAACCAATTAGGGGAGCGGAGCTGTCAGCTCTTTACTAGTTGTGTGTATTCTTGGATAGAGTTTCTCCATCCAAGAACACAGGAGTCTTGTGTTCTTGGATAGAGAAACTCTATCAAAGAACACATACTACTAGTACAGGGCGGCAACAGCAATCAGGGGAGCGGAGCTGACAGCTGATTGCTGTTGCAGCCCTGTAGTATGTGTTCCTGGATAGAGTTTCTCAATCCAGGAACACAGTGTGAGTCTCGCTGGCTGCTCATGAATGAATGCAGCGTGGGAAAAATACAAGCCGCATAACTCACTCTGAGAGGAGGATTATCGCGGCTGCATTTATGAATGGAGCTGTGAGAATCCTCTCAGTGAGAGATCCCTAGGCACTACAGGTCAGAATGAGCTCATTGTTACTTGGGGGTCGTTTGACAATAATCAGTAGGCATACCATACAGTTTTATTAAAGGTAGATACAGTTCGATTCTTAGTGGCCATTGGTAGAGTAATATTATGATTCCCACACCTCAAAAAAGCCATTCAACCAAGTCTCCTGTTCCAGGGAAGCCTCAATCCAGTCCATCGGGAACACATACTTTAATTTTCTCTAGGAAAAGAGAAGGAGTAAGAGGATTATGGTTTATCCATTTATTCAATAAAGATTTCTTAGCCATCAGAGAAAGAATGAACAAGGCTTCATGAACAAGGCAAAGCTCCAAAAATGGTCCACTTAGGGGAATTCGACAGGTGAGCTAAAGTGTACAATAGAACTGATTTCCAAAATTTCCACATGGTAGGACAATTCTAGAGCATGTGGTATAAATCAGCCTCAGCAGTTCCACATTTAAACATTGAGAGGTGGGACCAATACCCATCTGATAGGAGCAAAATAGGGAGATATATGCTCTATGGAAGGCTTTATCATAATTTTCATGTACATTGCCCTCCAAGTCCTTGCAAAGTTCCAGTGAAGGTCCAGCAAAGTGTCAGTAGGACTCTCAGGGAAGCACCTATGCCATCTGTTCAAGCCTGTTTGCCTCTCCTCATATTTTAGTTACCTATAAATAACTGTTGTTATGATTATGTGATAATCATTATCGCTGATTTAATCTGCCCTATTTTTTTCTTTTGTTGGTAGGTCATATAACTCCTTTCACATCTGCATCCAGGATGTACCTTTCTATGGAACTCGTTTCCACAATCCAGTGGACACTTATAATCAATCAAAACCTTCAACTGGTCTCTGTTCCAGGTTTTTTTATAGTTTGACCTCACCACCTTCTTCTCATACATGACTCTCCTGCCAACCTTTATGGAGTCGACAATCCTATGTTTCCCCTGATCATAACTTTGCTTGAGCCTTCTTTCCTAATGTATCATGGGATTGTTGTATATTAACTTACCACTTTGTCACACATACTGTACATACTGTAAGACACTGTATTATGTTTATTACTTTTAGTTGTACTATGTAGTTGTATGTAATTATACTATGTATTACTGTGAAGTCCCAATAGAGATGATGAAACCATATAAAGCTATAGTAATAAAATGAATATGTAAACTATAGTAAAGGTATATCGATACCGCAAAATCCATATGTCCAAATTGACCTCACCACCTTCTTCTCATACATGACTCTCCTGCCAACCTTTATGGAGTCGACAATCCTATGTTTCCCCTGATCATAACTTTGCTTGAGCTTGGCCTTCTTTCCTAATGTATCATGGGATTGTTGTATATTAACTTACCACTTTGTCACACATACTGTACATACTGTAAGACACTGTATTATGTTTATTACTTTTAGTTGTACTATGTAGTTGTATGTAATTATACTATGTATTACTGTGAAGTCCCAATAGAGATGATGAAACCATATAAAGCTATAGTAATAAAATGAATATGTAAACTATAGTAAAGGTATATCGATACCGCAAAATCCATATGTCCAAAAGGTCAGAAGCCAATTGAGGCACACCAGAGATTTGGTTAAAAGGTCAATACCAGCATATTTGCTGTATGAAACACATTAATAATTTCTTATGAAACCTACATTATCATGACAATAGATCATAGAAATGTATTCACTGCTGTACATGTAAATGAGATTGACAAATGTAAACTTAAATATGCACAATATGTACAGCTCATTAATATATACAATCTAGTGCTGGGAATAGGTAGGTACTGTTATATTCTGCATTCAGGCAGAAGGAGGAAGGCAATGGCAGCTCTTGCTGTGCAAGAATGCATGCTTGTGCAATAAAGAAGATTCTGCTCCAGGAAATGCCTGTAAGTCTGTTCATGCCCTGACAGATCTATGCTCTCTCTTACTGATCCATATGCCACTACTGCCATCTTTTCTGCTGGTTCTTCCATTCTGTCATCTTCTTTCTTTAACAATTGAGCAGTCACTGATGATGTTAAACTTGCTCATGCATGCTGCATTTTCAGAATTCTGGTAAAAAACCCTGCAAAACAGAATTGCTAGCAAAGAGGTAAAGCAGTTCCTAATGGCAGAAGAAACATGACCAGGGTATCTCGGACCTTCTATTCCCTTCTTTTTAACACCACCAGAATTCTCCACCTCTCCACGACCCCACCTGCTTACCAACCACTTCCCCACTGTTAAATACACAAACACCAATTTGGACCTAAATTGTCTGGCAAGCAGCCGTTTACTAACCATAATTTAATATATTAACCATACAAATAAAACCAAATAAATATCCATTAACAAGTACACAACAAAATAAAGTAACTCAAACTTACACTTTGATATGCAAGCATAAATTGACATAACATAGGATACACTCCATTAAATATAACCCAATTAACTAACAACCTAATTCACCCCTTTCAAAAATACATAACCATAAACATCAATATCCCTAATGTTATAAAACTCCAAACTCCCGGTTATACACCCAAACAACCAGGCTGCAGGTCTCAGAAGGCAAGATCCGCACCCAACAGAAATTTAACTCTTCCAACATCTCCACCTTAGCCCCTAGTCACCCAGCACCGCCTCAGGAGCCATGATCACCCCTTCACCAAGAAGGATCCCCCCTTCCAAAATCCACCACTTTACAATGCACTGGATCATTGTCCTCCAAGACTCCAACTGCCAAACTTACCAAACTTCAAATTATAAAGATAACAAAAAAGGGGTGGGTGGGTGGTAAACGTTTTCCTCCAAAAAGAGAGCCATTTTCATTTTTCCCCGTTTTAACTTATTCTCTGCCTAAACCCCACCTACCTCATGCTCCACACTAGCACAGCCCCTCCCAACCTTACTACATTTTATTAATCCTTAACATCCCTGGGCTAGGTCTCACACCCTGTCATGTAGGCCCTGTGCCTATTATCTTATGGCTACGGGCCTCTCTTACATTTCTTTGACCAAATTGCACTACCTTCTGGCATTTATCTTAAACTTGGTAGGAAAAGACCCTGTTTAGAGGTATAACATTTAGACCAAATGCGTTGATTTTAGTTTTGTGCTCAGAGAAGACTGAAACAAAACCAACCTATTTACTACTCTTTGCTTGGTCAACTTCCTACAAGACAGGACACCCAAGTGCTTATGATAGCCTTTAGCTACTTTATGGGGATGTTACTATTTTGCAAGCATTCATTGCAGTTGATTTACTAAAAATGCAGAACATTTACACTTTACAAAATACTTTTTCACTTTTGAATGATGGTAAGCTAGGTTAAAATTTCTTACACAAGGAGTTTTGCTTTAAATAAATGATAGACAAAAAATAGCTTCACTTCATTTATTAGGCTTAATGAGAATTTCCCATTGCTATGTAAAGAACCTTTACTCCTTTAAAGTAAAACTAAAGTTCTGGACTTCCTCTCCTGGCTCCTTCCTCATCCTGGCACAGCCAGTCAAGATGGGTGAAAATCTTCTGGAAGCAGAAAAACACAAGTGGACAGGTGAGTTTTCTGAGTTTAGTTCTATTTTAATAAATCAACCGATGAAGCTTGTGCTGTTTGACAATTCTTCCCAATTCTCAGTTAGTATTTGGGTAAAAAAATATTAATGTTGCAGAATAAATATATATACACCTCTTGTCTTTTTAGCTGAATATGTTTGCCATATGTTTCAAATTAGGAATTGCACTGTGTTACCATGTTTCTTCATTATCTATAAAGAAAAAAAAATATTCCTAGGAAGCATCTAAAATCATTAAGTGTATTTTTTGCTTCTGAATTTTCTCTGTTTCTCCCACCTGCCAGTGGTGTTTCCATTGATTCCGCTATCTTGCTATGCAAGAATCTTTTCCGTTATTCAATATTTTCCCCTCACTGAGCATAAGCATATGATTATACAATTAAAGCGTGCTTTGTTTAGGCATAATTTCATGTGGAACAGTTAAGAAATATCATGTTTAACTGTGCTTAATGTACATTTCTTCTTAATGATATTTAAGTGCTCTACTGGTATGCTCGGGAGAGACAATAAAGATCATTATTACAAGATTTGCATGTCTGTGAGCTTCCAAATATCATACATAACTGAAATAACTGAATTTCATCCTCATTTCCATAGCATTTCAGTGTCAGAAGGATAACTGAAAACTAATCTGAAATAAGTAAGAATAGAAAATGCAATATATATATATTTTTGATTTTTCACCGTTTGCAATTTTATCTATATTTATTACATCTGAGACTCCTGGAAGCACACTTGAAACTGTTTATATGAGATATTTCCAGCACAGCTTCACAAAAATAACCCTTTATAGGAACAGGTTATTTCAGTATATGAAGCCTCTGCTGCCAAAGATTCTTCTGTCGGCTTTTCGGGACTTTTTGATGTCTGTGTGCACTCTGTATGCTTGTACAGGCATAGCTCAGTTCACAGGCTCAGCAGGATTTCAGACTAAAAATATGTACCCCTGAGAGCATGCGCAGCAGCTACATCTTTCCTACCTGGCCAATGAAGATGACTTAAGTCCTCAAACCTGGAAGAAGACCAGATAAAAATGTCTGTGGCAGTGAAAACTAGACAAAGGACATTACAGCTACAGAGAGAGGCCTGCAGCAAGGCAGCATAGGCCTAGGGCCTACAGGACAGGGTGTGAAGAATAGCCTAGGGGGGAAAGGTTAAAGAGAGAAGAAAAGGATAAGCTGGGATCAGGAGTGGGATATGTCAGAAGTTAAGGGCGGAATGTAGGAACC